>NW_024097779.1:55000-411523 GCF_016545835.1 Crotalus tigris | reverse complement strand
TTATGTTCTTCAATGCGTGCACTTATTCTTCTGTTGGTTTGTCCGATGTATGTGGTGGGACAAGTGGTGCATGGGATTTCGTATACTCCTTGATTTTCTAATTCAATTTTATCTTTGGGGTTTCTAAGGCTGGTGGATATTTTTCTGTTTGTGCAGAATGCTGTTTTGATGTTGTGTTTATGGAGGATCTTACTGATTCTGTCTGTGGTGCCTTTTATGTATGGAGGAGGGCTTTGCCGTTTTTTTGTTCTTTGTCTTGGATTTTAGTGGGGGTTTCTTTTTGGATTAGGTTTGTAATCTTATTTCTATGGAATCCATTGGATGTTAGTACATTGGTGAGATTGTGTAGTTCGGGTTTTAGGTGTTGTTCGTCAGCTAAGCATTTTGTTCTGGAGATGAGTGTCTTGGCTACAGAGTTGATCTGTGCTGGGTGGTGGTGTGAGAGAGCGTGCAGATAGCGGTTTGTGTGTGTTTTCTTCTGGTAGATGGTGTGTCCTAGGGAGCCATTGGATTTCTTGTAGACTAAGACATCAGGAAGGGAAGTTGGTTGTTAGCTTCTGTTTCCATGGTGAACTGTATTTTGGGGTGTAGGCTGTTGAGGTGTGTGAGGAAGTTGTCCAGTTTTTCTTTCCCATGTGGCCAGATTATGAAGGTGTCATCTACGTATCTGAGCCAGAGTTTGGGTTTGTGATCCGATTTTTCTAGAGCTTGGGTTTCAAAGTGTTCCATGTAGAGGTTGGCAATGACAGGTGAGAGGGGTGATCCCATGGGTGCTCCTTCTGTTTGTTTGTATTTTTGTACGTTATAGATGAAGTATGTGTTGGATAGGCAGTGGTTGGTCAGATCTAAGATGTGTTTGGGGGGGTTATATGTGTTTTGAATAGCTGTCAAGGCTTCTTTGATAGGCACTTGGGTGAAGAGGGATATGACATCGAAGCTCACTAGTAGGTCGCTGGGCTGTAAGTTTTGTTTCTTTATGATCTCTATAAACTGGAAGGAGTTTTTTACGTGTGAGGTGATGGATTCTGCATAGGGCTGTAGTTGTTTGGCGAGAAATTTGGCTAGGTTTTGTAGAGGTGAGCCTATGGAGCTGACTATAGGTCTGAGTGGGGTTCCTTCTTTGTGTATCTTGGGGAGACAATTAGAGTTAGGGCATCGTGGATGATTCTCTCTGGAAGATCTTTGCTGGATCTTCTTCGCTAAGGGGAGCTTTATCTGTTTCGGGTGGTTTTTTCCAGGGGCAGGTGGGATTGTATTAGGAGGTTTTGTATGTCGGAGTCTTGGAGAGGTTGGTTAATGGTGTGGGTTAGCAGATGTGTTCAAACCACTGTGGCGTTGCCCTGTCTGCTGGTAGGAATTATTAGGCTGGTGTCTTTTAGGTACGTAGTGCTGTTGTTGGCCTCTTTGAGGTAAGTGATTTTAGGGGGCTTTCTGGTGCAAGAGGAGTTGGTGATTGTTGAGTCTGATTCTGTTAGCGTCATCGGGGTTGATTTTGGTCAGGCTGGTTTCAACTCCACATATAATGGTTTCAGTGGGGATGTGTTTGGGAGTGACTGCAAAGTTGAATCCTTTGGAAAGGACATTGGTTTCGGCTTTGGTGAGGATTCTATCTGAGATGTTATGCACTGTTTGTTTCATGTGTGGCTGTGAGGGAGGAGGGGTTTGTTTTTGGCGTTCTTGTAGTCTTCGGAGTTTGTTGGTGTGTGTATCTGTCTTGAGGGTGGTCTGTGTTTCGGCTCTCCAGACGGCGAGTTGTTTGGATTTGTCCCAAAGTTCGGGGTGGATCTTGTTGCTGAGTTTGAGGTGGAGTGTGAGGAGATCTTTGTTAATTCGGTCTAGGAGGAATCTTTTTGTGTGAAGTTCATCTGATTAGGGCCAATGCTGTTCTGTTCAGGGATCCGTTGGCGGCTGCAGAGTGGAGTGGAATATCAGTGGAAAACATGTCGGGGATTGGTTGATTTCCTTGATTTTCTAATTCAATTTTACTTTGGGGTTTCCTAGGATGTGGATAGTTTTCTGTTTGTGCAGAATGCGTTTGATGTTGTGTTTATGAAGGATCTCCTGATTCTGTCTGTATGGTGCCACCCCCTCTCACTTCATTCGCCAACTTACATGGAACACTTTGAAACCCAAGCTCTAGAAAAATCGGATCACAAACCCAAACTCTGGCTCAGATACATAGATGACACCTTCATAATCTGGCCACATGGGAAAGAAAAACTGGACAACTTCCTCACACATCTCAACAGCCTACACCCAAAATACAGTTCACCATGGAAACAGAAGCTCATAACCAACTTCCCTTCCTGCGATGTCTTAGTCTACAAGAAATCCAATGGCTCCCTAGGAAACACCATCTACCAGAAGAAAACACACACAAACCGGCATCTTGCACACGCACTTATAGTGTCCACACACACACGCACAGGCGTCAGATCAACTCTGTAGCAAGACACTCATCTCCAGAACAAAACGCGTTAGTGACGAACAACACCTAAAACCCGCACTAACACTTCACCCAATGTACTAACATCCAATGGATTCGTAGAAATAAGATTACAAACCTAATCCAAAAAGAAACCCCCACTAAAATCCAAGACAAAGAACAAGAAAACGGCAAAGCCCTCCTCCCATACATAAAAGGCACCACAGACAGAATCAGTAAGATCCTCCATAAACACAACATCCAAACAGCATTCTGCACAAACAGAAAAATATCCACCATCCTTAGAAACCCCAAAGATAAAATTGAATTAGAAAATCAAGGAGTATACGAAATCCCATGCACCACTTGTCCCACCACATACATCGGACAAACCAACAGAAGAATAAGTGCACGCATTGAAGAACATAAGAACTCAGTCAAAAAAAGAGGAACCAACATCTTCCCTGGTCCAACACCTTAAAGCCACAGGACATGAAATTGACTTTAAAAATACCAGAACCATTGCCAAAAGTGAACATTTTAATAACAGAATAATCAGAGAAGCCATCGAGATAGAAAAACGCCAACACAGCATGAACAAGCGAGATGATACCTCCCGCCTACCAGCCATTTGGAAACCTGCCCTTATTGACAAACGACTCCCTAACCCCAAAATCTTAAACCCCTCTGCAACTCAGACTAACCTGAGCACAACCAAACAGAACACTCCCCCAGCCAATCAGAGCACAGCCAAGCCCCTAACCATTCAGAAAACACCTCCACCCAATCAGAACACAGCCAAGCTCCCATCCAATCAGTTCATACCCTCACTGGCAGTTAAAAGGAAGAAACAGCTACAACCACACATTGCTGCTCAAAGCAAGAAGCTAAAAACACCAGCCTGAAGATGACGAATGTGACTTCGTCGAAACGTTGCCAAGACACTTCCAATTTTACGCGGGAGAAAACCCGAACAACCAAAGACCTATATACAAATACCCGCGAAAACCTCAGAAAACAAATATCGAACCTCTACGGGGAGGAAATCCACCATCTGACCAGGACCTATGAAAAACTTGAAGTCCAAAGAGCTTCCATTTTATGTGACCTCGCATTCCTACGTAACTGCCGAGATCAAAATCTAATCCCCACATGTTTCCAACTGAAATTCCACTCCAACTCTGCAGCCACCAAACGGATCCTGAAAAGAACAGAATTGGCCCTAATCAGAAATGAACTTCACACAAAAAGATTCCTCCTAGACCGAATTAACAAAGATCTCCTCACACTCCACCTCAAACTCAGCAACAAGATCCACCCCGCACTTTGGGACAAATCCAAACAACTCGCCGTCTGGAGAGCCGAAACACAGACCACCCTCAAGACAGATACACACACCAACAAACTCCGAAGACTACAAGAACGCCAGAAACAAACCCCTCCTCCCTCACAGCCACACATGAAACAAACAGTGCATAACATCTCAGATAGGATCCTCACCAAAGCCGAAACCAATGTCCTTTCCAAAGGATTCAACTTTGCAGTCGCTCCCAAACACATCCCCACTGAAACCATTATATGTGAAGTTGAAACCAGCCTGACCAAAATCAACCCCGATGACGCTAACAAAATCAGACTCAAAATCACCAACATCCTCTGCACCAGCAAGCCACCCAAAAGCAACTTACCCAAAGAGGAACAGACAGCACTACGTAACCTGAAAGAAGACACCAGCATAATAATCCTACCAGCAGACAAGGGCAACGCCACGGTGGTTATGAACACATCTGACTACCAAACCAAATTAACCAACCTACTCCAAGACTCCACATACAAACCCCTAAATACAGATCCCACCACCTACCTGGAAAAAACCACCAGAACCAAGATAAAAGCCTCCCCCATTAGCGAAGAGATCCAGCAAAGAATCATTCCCAGAGAGAAATCATCCAGATGCCCTAAACTCTATGGTCTCCCCAAGATACACAAAGAAGGAACCCCACTCAGACCTATAGTCAGCTCCATAGGCTCACCTCTACAAAACCTAGCCAAATTTCTCGCCAAACAACTACAGCCCTATGCAGAATCCATCACCTCACACGTAAAAAACTCATTCCAGTTTATAGAGATCATAAAGAAACAAAGCTTACAGCCCAGCGACCTACTAGTGAGCTTCGATGTCATATCCCTCTTCACCCAAGTGCCTATCAAAGAAGCCTTGACAGCTATTCAAAACAAATATAACCCCCCAAACACATCTTAGATCTGACCAACCACTGCCTATCCAACACATACTTCATCTATAATGGACAAAAATACAAACAAACAGAAGGAGCACCCATGGGATCACCCCTCTCACCTGTCATTGCCAACCTCTACATGGAACACTTTGAAACCCAAGCTCTAGAAAAATCGGATCACAAACCCAAACTCTGGCTCAGATACGTAGACGACACCTTCATAATCTGGCCACATGGGAAAGAAAAACTGGACAACTTCCTCACACACCTCAACAGCCTACACCCCAAAATACAGTTCACCATGGAAACAGAAGCTAACAACCAACTTCCCTTCCTGGATGTCTTAGTCTACAAGAAATCCAATGGCTCCCTAGGACACACCATCTACCAGAAGAAAACACACACAAACCGCTATCTGCACGCTCTCTCACACCACCACCCAGCACAGATCAACTCTGTAGCCAAGACACTCATCTCCAGAACAAAACGCTTAGCTGACGAACAACACCTAAAACCCGAACTACACACTCTCACCAATGTACTAACATCCAATGGATTCCATAGAAATAAGATTACAAACCTAATCCAAAAAGAAACCCCCACCAAAATCCAAGACAAAGAACAAGAAAAGGGGCGTTGTCTTACCTGAACGCCTTTTCTCAGCAGGATGATGTAGAGTCCAAATGGATGGGTTCTATGACGGCCTTCCTGCCTGGCAGACTGGGTAAAAACTTCGGCCACACCCCTTCCTTTGGGCGTGACCCCAGTTTTGACTTAGGCGAGAAACTTTGTTGGAATTAACCTTGCAGCTCTTTATTATATCTTTATTATATCCCTGCCTAGACCTATCCTCTGGGTGGGCTTGGACTCTACATCATCCTGCTGAGAAAAGGCGTTCAGGTAAGACAACGCCCCTTCTCCAGCAGGATGACTGTAGAGTCCAAATGGATGGGACATACCAAAGCCCTCATGTCCCCCTGGGAGGGAATGTCTAGGCTACCGAACTCTGAGCAGATACGACCTGTTGAAGAACTCTTCTGCCAAAAGCCGCGTCTGCTGCTGCTAGGGAGTCTAAACGGTAATGTCGAATGAAAACCGAAGGTGAGGACCAGGTTGCGGCCCTGCAAATCTCCTCCACCGGAGCTTGCGTTAGCCACGCCGCAGATGTGGCTGCGCTCCGAGTTGAGTGGGCAGTCACCTGATTGGGTGCTGGCAAATCCTGTGAGACGTAGGCCTGCGCTATGCAGGCTCTGATCCACCTGCCTATGGTGGAAGAAGATACCTTCTTTCCCATAGTTGATGGTTGAAAGGACACAAATAATGCTTCAGTCTTTCGGAAAGCCGAGGTGCGTTTCACGTAGAAACACAGTGCTCTCCGTACGTCTAGCTTGTGCCATCTGTGTTCTAGCTTATGTTTGGGTCTTGGACAGAAATCAGGAAGCGTAAGTTCCTGAGATCTGTGAAAGGTGCTATTTACCTTCGGGATGAAGGTCGGGTCTGGTCTAAGAACGACCCTGTCTTTGAAAAAGGTACACAGATCCTTCCTTACTGACAGTGCTGCTAGTTCTGAAATTCTCCTTGCCGAAGTAATTGCCACAAGGAAAGCTACCTTCAGTGATAGGTGATGGAGTGAGCATGTTTCAAGAGGTTCGAAGGGTGCAGATGTCAAGGCTAGAAGGACCCTAGGCAGGTTCCAGGACGGGTACCTGTGTATGACTGGGGGCTTTGTGTTAGACGCCCCTTTTAAAAAGGCATTAATCGCTGGATGTTGTGCTAGGGAAGTTAAGTTGTCGCAGGAGAGTACGGTTGAGAGGGCCGATATCTGTCTGTGGATGGTATTGACTGATAGGCCCCTATTAAGACCCTCCAATAGGTAGTCTAGGATATTGGGGATAGATACTGCGGTCGGGTCTAGGTGAAGCGAAGCGCACCACCTACAGAATCCCTTCCATGTAGCGTCGTAAATCCTATTGGTGGACGCCCTTCGTGATGCCTGTATGATCGATATCACCCCTGCAGAATAAGATTGTTTAGTTAAGCTTTGCCGCTCAAATGCCAAGCGGCTAGTTGTAGCCACTGGGGATCTGGGTGTACAAGCTTGCCCTGACTGAGTTTTACCCTGTCCGGGGGAATCCTCCACGGAGGTGATATCGAAAGGTCCACGAGGTCGGCAAACCACGGGCGCCGTGGCCAGTGAGGGGCAATGCAGACCATTTCTGCGCCCTCCAGGATCATCTTGCGTATGGTTGCCGGTATTAGTGGCAGCGGTGGGAAGGCGTACAGGAGTTGCGCCGGCCACCGGCACCTGAGAGCATCCGTTCCCTCCGATCCCGGGGACGGGAATCTGGAGAAGAACCTGGGGAGTTGTGTATTCTTGTGGTTGGCAAATAGATCTAGGTGCGGTTGTCCGAACCTCCGGGAGATCTCCTCGAAGAGAGCCGGGTCCAGACGCCATTCCGACTGGTCCACCTTGGCTCTGCTCAGGGAGTCTGCCTGGGTGTTTGTTTCCCCTGAGATGTGTTCCGCTCTGATGGAACTCACATTGGCTTCTGCCCACCGAGCCAGAGCCAATGCTTCTTTCATTAGTTCCACTGATCTCGTTCCTCCCTCCTTGTTTACATGTGCCTTGGCTGCTACATTGTCTGTAAGCACGAGGACGTGTCTCCTCGTTACTAGGTGTGAGAAATGACGGAGGGCCAGGTGTATGGCCCGGAGCTCTAGCCAGTTGATGCTGTGTGACAGGTCCTTTTGACCCCACTGGCCCTGTGCTATCTGGGTCCCCAGATGGGCTCCCCATCCGAACAGGCTCGCATCTGTCGTGAGCGTGACCCTGTTCGGTTCCCTGAATATGCTCCCCTTGAGTGTCATGGGGGATAGCCACCATTTTAGTGATTTCATCACCTGTGCTGGTACCAGCACACTCCTGTTGGAGGTGCTGAGGTTCCTCCTCTGGTAGGGTAGGAGGAACCACTGCAACTCCCTCGAGTGGAGCCTTGCCCATGGGATGATGCCCATGCAAGATATCATCTTTCCCAGGAGCTTCGAGAGTTGTAGCAAGGGCACTCTCCTGATCTCTTGAATTTGGTGGATTAGCTTGGATATGTTGATCAGTCGCTCCTGGGAAAGGAATACCCTGCACTGTGACGTGTCTATCACCGCGCCCAGGTGTTGCAGTCTCCTTGAGGGAATGAGGTGGCTCTTGTTTAGATTGACCGAGAATCCGTGCCCCTGTAGGGTTCGGATTGTGGTCTTGAGGTCTGTCCTTGCTTGTTCCCGAGATCTGGACTGAATCAAGATGTCGTCCAGATAAAACTGGACGCGAACCGGAATCAACCTGAGATGGGCCGCTAGTACAGCTAAGATCTTTGTGAATACCCTTGGTGCTGACGACAGTCCGAAGGGTAATGCCCTGTATTGGTAATGTCGCCCCGCGTAGGTAAATCTGAGGAATTTCCGGTAGCTGGGGTGGATGGGGATGTGTAGGTACGCCTCTGTGAGATCTATTGAGGATAGTAGATCGTCTTCCCTGACGCTGGCTAGTATGGACTTTAAGGAGTGCATCTTGAACCTCCTGTACTTTATGAAATAGTTCAGGCCCTTCAGGTCCAAGATTGCTCTCCACCCTCCTGATGTCTTTGGGATAACGAAGAGGATAGAATAAAATCCTCTTCCTTCCTCTTCCTTTGGTACCTTCTCTATTGCTTGAATTGACA
This sequence comes from Crotalus tigris, assembly GCF_016545835.1. NCBI lineage: Eukaryota > Metazoa > Chordata > Lepidosauria > Squamata > Viperidae > Crotalus > Crotalus tigris. The sequence goes on along the minus strand of NW_024097779.1, from coordinate 403,145 downwards.
GGAGGTGATCTATGGCCGAAGTTATCAGCCTTGTCTTGTGTGCTCTTCTGGAGATGGGACATCTGATGAACCGGTTTGGAGGGGGAGAACAGAAGTCTAAGGTCAGGCCATGCCTGATCGTTTCCAGGACCCAGGCGTCGGTAGTGGTCTGTTCCCAGACCTCGGTGAAATTTCCTAACCGACCCCCGATGGGTGTATCCTGTTTGGCGTCACTTGGTACGCTTAAAGGATCTGCCTCCCGCTCCTCTATATGGGCGTCTGGACTGGAACTGGCCCCTGGCTCCCGGGCTTTGGCGATCCTGGGTTCGATCCTGTCTCGGGTAGAAGGATCGTGAGCCTCTGGGCCAGTCCCAGGATTGCCCTGATCGAAAGGGCTGCCTCCATTCCCAGGGGCTTCCTGGGCGGGAGCCCTGCCTCCGGAAGTCCTGACTGCCTCTCCTGTCTAACTTCTTTGATGGATGTACTAGGATTTTTTTCTTGTCTCTGCCTTCGCTGACATGTGGATCCAGAATGGAACCAAATAGGGCCTCTCCACTGTATTTGGACGTCGAGAGACGCCATTTGGACCTCAGGTCTGTCTTCCAGTTTTTGAGCCACAGTAGCCTACGCGAGGCCACTGTGGCCGCAATGGATCTTGCCGCATACTTTGTTGCGTACAGTGAAGCGTCAGACATGAACTGAGAGGCCGCGAGGAGTTTGGCCAATGTCTGGTGTACTCTGACCTGGTCTGGAGGCACCGTGCCCTGCAGTTCCCTCAGCCACATGATGCAGGCCCTCGCGAAGAATGATGATGAGGTGGCTGCTCTGGCCGCCCAGGCTGCAGCCATGTGGGAACGCCTGAAGGAGTGTTCAAATTTCTTCTCCTCAGGTTTCAAGACCTCCGCCATGTCTCCTGGAATCGCGGAGGTAGAGAATAATGAGATCAAGGGGTTATCTACAGTGGGAACCTCTAACATGTTAGAGAAGGAGGGAGATAGGTTGAAAAGCTTTCTTTCCGCGCTGTTAGGTGCCGGTGGGCTTGCAAGTGAGGACCATTGTTCCTCCAGCGTGGTCATGAAGACCTCCGCACATGGAATGTACTTGTCCTGTGGGACCTTTTTGGCAAACAGAGGGTTGGCCTCCTTGCTAGTCGATGGCCTCTCATCCTGTACTGATGTTAGGCTGACTGTGGAAACTGCCTTAATCAGGAGTGATTTTAGGAGCGCTGGGTTAAAGAGGCCAGAGCTCGTCTCCTGCTCAGGTGCGGTTTCCTCGTCCTCCGATAGGGGCATGTCTGACATGTCAAGATCTACTGAGTCACCCTCTCCTAGTTGAGAGGAAGATTCAGAGATGTTGGTAGGGGGTGGCCTAGCTCGTCCCTTACGGGGTGTGTGAAAGGCCACTTGCCCTTTGGAGGCCATGAATTGGGAGAATGCATCCTGCATGAATGCCTGAAATCGTGCCGACCATATGTTCTCCTGCGCTTTGTCGCTGGGGTGAGGCGCTGGAGTGTGGTCGGGTGAGGGAGAAGAAGCTGGTGAGGAGGGATTGGAGGAATCTAACTGTTCAGTTTCCCCAGGAGGAGACCAAGTCTTGAGCACTTCCTCGGCAGTAGGTTCTGTGCTGGTCGCCACTGGGACAGGGGAAACCAAATTTGTCCCATTGGCATTGGATCTCTGTGCCCTGCTAATTTGTCTTTCTAAAGCCAAATGTCTCCTCAGAGCCTCTCGCTCAGCCGTTTTAGACTGTCCCTTCTGAGTAAGGTGCTTTGTTTTAGCTTTCTTCTTCCCCCCCACCTCTGATTCAGAGGATCTGCGTTTTCGCTGCTGTTGTGGGGGGGACAATTGAGGGACCTGTGTGACTGAATACGAGACATTGTCTGCCATTGCGCCAGACACCCCGAGTAGGAAATGCCTGGGATGGGGGAATGAGGTACGCAGATCAGAGGCAGATGCTTGGGACTGTGCCCTCCTCTGCCTATACAAACAATGGCCGGACAGACAGGATTCTTTGGACCGAAGATCCTGCAAGGCAGTGACTAAAGGCCACTATGGGAACAGTTAGGGAAGAATGTTCCTCCTCACCTCCTCACCTAGTCCAGACAAGGTGCAGTTCATATGTCTCTCTCTCTCCCCCAGTCTGTGGCTGTGGCAACAGACCACGATAGGAAACGGTTATTTTACTTTCCCTCTTCCTTCCTCTGTCTCAGTTTCCTTGGGTAACCTCAGATCCTTGCAAGGGAAAAAGCCCTTTGTTTGCCGGAAAATGGAGTCCGGGTGAAGGCCCCGCCCCCAAGGGGAAACGGCGGGAAGATCAAGTTCCAAAATGGTGAATGGGGAAGAAGCCACGCCTCCCAATGGAAGCCCGGGAATCCACGAGGTTCAAGAGTAATGGCGGATCCTGATTTTTGCAATCAGGAAGACTCCTCTAGTCATGAGGGGCTGCGCCTTTCCTCTGGGTATAGGGGAATTCAGCGCCGGCTTTGCTCTTGCCGCGCTGTTTATCGCGCCGCTCAGCTGATCGCAGCCGAGCGGCGACCTGGTTTGCCGCTTCCCGCGCGGCTCAGCTGTTTCGCGCCGTGGCGCTCAGCTCCCTCGGCCAGGCTGCTCAGCTGTTGGGAGGGCCCGGAGGGCTACGCGCAACCCGGTGAAAAACCCCCCCCCCGCGCCGAACAGCTGCTCGGCGGGCCGGAAGAAAGCGAGCGATCCGGCCCGTTCCGAGCCTCCCCGGCTAGCCCCACTCACGAGTCCGCCGATCCTGTTCTAATCGCTGCCGGGAAGTTTCTCTTGTCAAGGGAAGAAGAGGGGATTCCTTTTTTTTTTTTTTTTTTGAGTTTAAATTCGTTTGTTTCTGAGAGCTGCCTCTCGCACTTGTACCAGGCTTCGAGACTGAGTCAAAACTGGGGTCACGCCCAAAGGAAGGGGTGTGGCCGAAGTTTTTACCCAGTCTGCCAGGCAGGAAGGCCGTCATAGAACCCATCCATTTGGACTCTACAGTCATCCTGCTGGAGAACGGCAAAGCCCTCCTCCCATACATAAAAGGCACCACAGACAGAATCAGTAAGATCCTTCATAAACACAACATCAAAACAGCATTCTGCACAAACAGAAAAATATCCACCATCCTTAGAAACCCCAAAGATAAAATTGAATTAGAAAATCAAGGAGTATACGAAATCCCATGCACCACTTGTCCCACCACATACATCGGACAAACCAACAGAAGAATAAGTGCACGCATTGAAGAACATAAGAACTCAGTCAAAAAAGAGGAACCAACATCTTCCCTGGTCCAACACCTTAAAGCCACAGGACACGAAATTGACTTTAAAAATACCAGAACCATTGCCAAAAGTGAACATTTTAATAACAGAATAATCAGAGAAGCCATCGAGATAGAAAAACGCCCACACAGCATGAACAAGCGAGATGATACCTCCCGCCTACCAGCCATTTGGAAACCCGCCCTTATTGACAAACGACTCCCTAACCCCAAAATCTTAAACCCCTCTGCAACTCAGACTAACCTGAGCACAACCAAACAGAACACTCCCCCAGCCAATCAGAGCACAGCCAAGCCCCTAACCATTCAGAACACACCTCCACCCAATCAGAACACAGCCAAGCTCCCATCCAATCAGTTCATACCCTCACTGGCAGTTAAAAGGAAGAAACAGCTAAAACCACACATTGCTGCTCAAAGCAAGAAGCTAAAAACACCAGCCTGAAGATGACGAATGTGACTTCGTCGAAACGTTGCCAAGACACTTCCAATTTTACGCGGGAGAAAACCCAAACAACCAAAGACCTATATACAAATACCGCGCGAAAACCTCAGAAAACATATATATATATATATATAATATATATATATTATATATATATATATATATATATAATATATATATATATATATATATATATATATATACAAATGTAGTAATTCTTCACCCTCTCTAAAGTTACAAACAATTATTCTATATTGCCTGCTTTATCTATAGGGAAATCCATAAAGCGGATTTGCCTATAAGTTTGGATTGCCGGAAGTAACCCTGTTTTAAACTTGATAAACCAACTTTACCTTCCTACCTTTTACTTTTAACAGTCTTCATCTTCAAATATTGTGGAAGGGTTTGATTTCATTTCTTCTTTGTCACATTGCACACAGTTTTTCAAGTTTCTTTTGTAAATTCAATAGGAAAAAAAAAATAAGCCAGGTCACTCTCTCTGTTTATCATTTGTATTTTCCATTTAAACAGTGGTGGGACTCAGCCAGTTCGCACCACTTCGGCAGACCCGGTAGCTAATGTTTTGTTGTCTAGGCCGAGAATGGACTTCTGGAAGCGGCATCCACACAGAGAACCAGTTATTCACATATTTGAATCCTACCACTGCATTTAAATTTTAAAAGGAAAAAGTAATTAGCCAGTTTATTTTGTAGATCCAATTAAGAATCCTTTTCTAAGACATTCTCTTAGCCTTTAGTAACTATCTGGTCAAAACAAATTGTTCTATGTTTGTAATATCTTTTGGACATAATCTATCCATACTGACATTTTGATATGGTGGATGCTAATTTCTCACTTCAATCTTGAAATTTTCTTCAGTATTTTCAATGTTATACATTTTGCATTTTATAGGCTTCCATTTTTCCCTCATTACCTAAATATTTACTTCCCTCTAGTGTCCATTTTTTAAATCATGAAATTATTTATTTCTGCTATATTTTTCCAAAAAACAAAACAGATCTATTTCCCACAAGAAGCTGTTTGTTCTTTATACGTAATTCCAAAATCTTATTGTAAAAGTTCCAGTGTTCCAAATTCAGCTAGACTCATAGTCCATTTATAATTTTCTAAGATCATATTTGGCTTTTTGCTATTTCAGATTCTTTAAATTTTTAAGGTCACGATTAATTTTTTCATTCATTCAGGATGACTCATCTAGCATTTTGAAACTTGTTCCAAAGATGTCTAATAGCTTAGAAGTACTGCAGTTAGTTAGCAATTTCTGAAAGTGAATAGAAAGTGAGGTTGGTGAACTTAGTGTCCTTTAAAAGGTTCCTCCGTGGTTGTGAGCAAGGTGGTGAATCCTGTCATCTTCTGACACTGTAACCCACAGAAAACCACTGTTCTGTGTATTTATATGAGGAGAAGCTGTTGGGGGCACATGTGAGCAGTCTCCCATCCTTTCCTTATCAAGACAGGGTCCCTTAAAAGTTTTAAATATACAGACATGAATGATTTCAAAAGGCCTTCTCAGGCAAGTGAGCTAAAGCATGTTTAAGCAGAAGTCAGTCTGTATTATAGTTAATTCCTAATACATCTAAATAGAATGACTACCAGGATGCCTGCAAGTATTGCCAGAAATGTGAAGCTGACAGCTCAGCTGTTTTTCATATGTGTGACCCTTCGATAACTGTGCCACTTCATCTAGTGCCAAATGGATGTTCAATTGCAATAGTCCTTTCTAAATGGGTCATGGTTATCCCTACTCTACTAATTGATATATGTGCATTTTTTACTAGTTATCTTCTTGTTTACTGATCGTTTGATTTAGTGCTAGAATGGTAGACCTGATTTGTAGGCCCACACTAAATCGTATGCTGACTCTAGAGCAAAAGGATCCTCAGTTTTTCTTTTCTGAAGTCAGGATCCAGCTAAGGATACTACTAGGGAAGAGGGTTTAAAAAAGAGTCAAGATGGCAGTGGTAAACATGCAATTAAAGTTCTACTCCTTTTTTTGCCACTTTCTCCTTTTTGCCATCCTTTCCTCCACTCTCTCTCCCCTTGGTATTCTCCAGAACCAGTTTCCAGAACCAGAAACTGCAAGATCAAAAAGAGTCAAAGAGATAGGACTGAAGATGGAAAACAGGGAACACTGAGGATGTCAAAACTTCTCAGTGTTCCCAGATCTCTGACACACTTTGAGACATTTTGGCCAATTAAAAAAACCTAATGTAAATATGTTCATGTTTTATTTTTATTTTTTTTTATTTTTAAAATTTATAAACCGCCCTACTCCCGCAGGACTCTGGGCAGCTAACAATAAAAACATCATAAAACATGACAAAACAAACAGTACAATAACAGTCATCCAGGGGTCAGATTTTATAAACCCCAGGCCTGCCGGAAAAGCCAGGTCTTAAGCAGCTTACGGAAAACCAACAGGTTGGGAGTGGTCCTAATCTCCGGGGGGAGCTGATTCCAAGACGTGGGCGCCATCACAGAGAAAGCCCTCCTCCGCGGCCCCGCCAAATGGCACTGCTTGGCCGACGGGACCTAAAGGAGGCCCAGCCTGTGGGATCTAACCGGACGAAGGGAACTATGAGGTAGTAGTGGTCTCGCAAATAGCCTGGCCCTGAGCCATATAGAGCTTTAAAGGTAATAACCAACACCTTGAATTGGACCCGGAGACCAATAGGCAACCAGTGCAGCTCACGGAGGATAGGTGTAACGTGGGTGTATCGAGGAGCACCCACTATCACTCACGCGGCTGCATTCTGGACCAACTGTAGTCTCCAAATACTTTTCAAGGGTAGCCCCATGTAGTAGTCCAGACGTGAGGTGACAAGGGCATGAGTGACTGTAAGGAGAGCCTCCCGGTCCAGGTAGGGTCGCAACTGGTGCAACAGACGAACTTGTGCAAAGGTCCTCCCAGCCACAGCCGTCAAATGATGTTCCAAATTCAGCTGTGGATCAAGGAGGACACCCAAGCTGCGAACCCGCTCCAAAGGGGGTATTATTTCCCCCAGTAGAGTCAACACTGGACAGTCGACATGATCCTTGGCAGGCAACATCCAAAGCCACTTGGTCTTGTCAGGATTGAGCCTGAGTCTGTTAACCCCCATCCAGACCCTCACGGCTTCAAGGCAAATGTTATTGTTAAGAGCAGATTTATAATACAGATTTCAGAAAAATTACACCTATTGAAATTTCCTTCTGTATCCTACCAAAATAGGAGCAGCAGAACCATGTTGTAATAACAGCCACACAAAGAGCTTGATTTTTGTTGAAGCCAACTTCCTCCTAGATGATTTCACTATTATTTATTATGTGCTCAGAAGACCACATGAAACCTAAAATGCTTAAAACTTGACTCTTGCATTCTCTGAGAAGCAAGTTAAGCTAAGGACATTATGGAGAGAATAGAAAGTTGTAATTGTTGCGTCCTTCGTGAAATGGCAATGACACGAGAAGCAGTTGTAGTTCTCAGGAACTTCTTTATTTCTGTTCAGCATACTGGTTACAAGACACCGACAACTCCCAAATCTCCCGGCCTCTTTTATAGGCCATTCCCGGGCCAATCTGCAACATTTGGCATGCCAGCACCCGCACATGCGCGCACGTGCTGGCGACAGCCAGTCTGGTCCCGGGCAGCTTGCACCTGCCCAGGACCGTTGCAATGCCCCGAGCCTGCTTCCACAGGCTCAGGACATAACACCCCTTCCCCCCCGGCTAAGACTATGATCATACAATAATAACATACAACCTAATGCGAGCGTGGTGCCCATACTACCTAGTGTCAGTTATTTCCTCTGCTTCTATCATTCCCAGTGTTCTATTTTCCTATGTGTACAGGAATGTTCTCTGTTAACTCTGTTTTGCCAGTAGAGTTACAAAATCTTCTAAATACTTAGGAGATCTTCTGGCTCTCTGTGACCTCCTGACTTCTGGGTACCTGCCAAGTACCCCTTGACTGAGGGGTGATGCATACCAGTCCCCCCTGTTACACCCTGGTGATTCCCAAGGACTGTGCTCCGATGCCTGGCCTGCTTGCTTGCCCACTGGGCTCATCAGGCCAGGGCTTCTTTCTCTGTTTGACCTGGTTGTCCTGCCTAGCTGCAGGCTCTCTGGCCCTCTTAAGTGACTGTCACTGTTGGGCGATTCTGTAGAACCTTCCAGGTCCATCCAAGACCCGTCAGGAGGTTGTCTTTCCCCTTGTTCCCATTCTGTCCCCGGGCTTGTGGGGTTTTCAGTGCTGTCCCAAAACTCAGTTGTCCTCTGAGTGAAGTCAGAGGTGTTGTAGTCGGGATTTGGTTCCTCGACCACCTCCCTGTATGCTTGCCCCCTTCTAGGGACAGGGGTAGTGTCGGGCCAACTAGAGGGAATGTGTGCCAGCTCTCTTGCAGGGTGTGATTTCTTTGGACGCTCCCAGATATCCTCCCTGACTGGAGTACTGAGTGATGCGGGTGAGTAGTGATTATGCCCCCGGGGTGACTCCCTGGCTGGAGTAGGCACTGGTGCCTGAGTTCTAGTTGGGCTCCGTGAATTCCTGTTTGGAGCACTCGTGGAACTTTGGAATGGGCTGTCTGTAGCCTCCTCGTTAATGATGGGCAGCAGCCCGTACTCTTCCCTTTGCCCTAAAGGGTCCCCCTCCCCCCTGGAAAAGACCCAGGAGTCTCAGTGGGAAGGTCCCGTCTAGTGCGGAGTTGGTCGATGTGTCGACGCAGGACATGACCGTTGTCCAGAGACACCTCGTAAGACAGAGGACCTGTGACTCTGGATACAGTGGCAGGGACCCATGAATGGCCAGGCCCATAGTTACGAGTCCAAACCGGGGCACCCACAAGCAGTTGTCTAGGTGCCCTGGGGTGTGTGAGTGTGGAAGGAAGTCTGTCCGGATGCAACCGGTCAAGCTTGGTGGTCAGTTTGCGCCCCCAACGAAGTTCAGCTGGGCTCCTCCCGGTAGAAGTGGACGGTGTAGTGCGATAAGAAAGGAGGAAGTCAGCCAACCTGTGATGCCAGTCTCCATAGGTAATTTTCTTCAAGGCGTCCTTGGTGATGCGAACCATGCGTTCAGCCATACCGTTGGTGGACGGGTGGAAAGGCGCAGAGGTGGTATGACGAATCATGTTGGCCTGTAAGAAAGCTTGGAATTCGGAAGAAGTGAATTGAGGGCCGTTGTTAGACACGAGGACGTCTGGAAGCCCGTGTGCAGCAAAAATCCCCCTCAGTACTTGAATAGTCTTTGCAGTGATGGTGGAAGAGACGGGTACAACCTCAAGCCATTTTGAATGGCTATCAACTAGGACCAAGAAGAATTGACCCTGAAAAGGCCCAGCGTAGTCAATGTGCACCCTAGACCATGGAGACTGTGTTTCCTCCCATCTATGTACAGGAGCTTGGGGCATTTCAGGGCGCGAGTGTTGACAAAGGTGGCATGCATGCACCTTAGCTTCAATGTCTCTATCTAACCCAGGCCACCACAAATGGCTGCGCGCAAGCGCCTTCATGCGTACAATGCCAGGATGACCCTCGTGGAGGGAACCTAAGACCCTAGTCCTCATTGAGGTAGGAATGACAACTCTGCTTCCCCAAAGCAGACAACCCTGGAAGGTGGACAATTCGTTCCTTTTGGACCAGAAACTCTGAAACTCAGTGCCAGGACAGCTCTCTGGCCATCCAGATAAAACCCAAGAAAGGACACATGAAAGTGTGAGATCTGTGGCTGATTCAGCGGCCACATCCCTGGCATCTAAAGGAGACTCAGGCAAGGCCTGAATGGAGAGGATATTGATAGTTGGTGCAGGGTCAGCTTCTATTACCGGCAGGGGTAATCTACTGAGGCCATCAGCATGGCCCATTTCCTTCCCAGGTTTGTGAAGTAAGGAGAAATCATAGGCAGACAGAAAGATAGACCATCTCAGCATTCTGGGGGAGATGATCTGGGGAGTTTGTTTATGTGTGGTAAACAGTCCCAACAAAGGCTTATGGTCAGTGAAGACCGTGAAATGCCTGCCATATAAAAAATCATGGAATTTTTTGATTCCAGCAACAACAGCTAAAGCCTCCCTGTCTATTTGAGCATAATTTCGCTCACCAGAAGACAAGGTTCTGGAGTAATATGCAACAGGAACCTGAGTTCCGTCTGATCTGAGGTGGCTTAGTACGGCTCCCACCCCATAAGGAGAAGCATCACAAGCGATGCACACAAGAAGGGATTCATTGAAATGTGCAAGCACACTGTTAGAAGTGAGTAAGCCTTGACCTCATTGAAACTTGCTTCGTGTTTTTGTGACCACTGCCACACTGCCTGTTTGTCCAGAAGCCTGTGAAGAGGCTTGGCTACACTAGACTTGTTTGGGAGAAAGGAGTTATAGAAATTCAGAAGGCCCAGAAAAGCCTGTAGTTCGCCCTTGGACTTTGGCCTAGGGGCATGCATAATGGCTTCCAGTTTGGATTCAGCAGGGTGAATACCGGTAGCATCGATTTTGAATCCCAGAAAATCTGTAGAAGGCACCCCAATTTTACATTTGTCCTTCTTAAGTTTGAGGCCCGTTTTCCTGAACCTCAGCAGAACAGCCCTTAATCTCTCAGCTAAGTTGTGTGTAGAGTCCCCTGCAATTAAGACATCATCAAAATAAGGGCAAACCCCTGGTATACCCCGTAGTGTGTTTTCCATTACGCTTTGAAAAATTCCAGGAGCGACATTTACTCCAAATTGTAATCTCTTTACCTTGAATGCCCCCCTATGGGTCACAATGGCCTGAGCTACAGCAGCAGCATCATCAACAGGCAGCTGTTGATAAGCCTGAGCTAGGTCAAGCTTTGCAAAAACGCGCCCCCCCCCTTGAGGGAGGCCAGGATATGACTGACCACAGGGACAGGATAGGCATGTTGCTGCAATGCCTTATTTAGAGTGCATTTGTAATCGGCACAGATGCGAATGCCCCCATTTGCCTTAAGAGGTGTGACAATGGGGGTCTCCCAAGGACTGGAGTCGACAGGTTCTAAGACTCCTTGCTGAATCAATTTGTTTAATTCAGTGTCAGTTTTACCCTTTAAAGCAAAAGGAACCCTTCTTGCTTTGATTCTAATAGGGGTGACAGTGGGGTCTAACTTCAGTGACACAGGGGGTCCTTTGTACGTGCCCAGCTGGGGGCTGAAAACATCTGCAAATTCTTTGCAGACTTCTTGTAGGTCAAGTGTTTGCAAACTATTGAGCCCTGTGACGTGTATTCCCAAGGCCTCAAACCAATCGAGTCCTATGAGACTCGTTCGTTCCCCCCCTACTACTACTACATCTAGTGGACCTTCAAAATCCTTATACTGTACATTAAGGGTGGCCTCCCCCTTAACACACACTCTGGAGTTTTGAAAGTCCGTTAACACAATGTCGGAAGGCCTCAGCTTGGCCTGAAATCCGCTGCCAGAACAAATCTTCCTAAACGTGTGCATGGAAATGATCGAGAGTGCAGACCCCGTATCCAGTTCCATAGTCAATGGAACCCCTTGTAGCTTCACTTTAAGTGACAGCTTTTTCTTGATGGGCTTGTGTGTGCCTGTCTTGTAAATGTTTCTTCGCGAAGCGCAAAACCCCACCCTGTTTTGGCTGGGAACCCTGGTACCTTTCAGGCGCAATTCTTCCTGAGGTTGTACCTTCTGACGGCCCAGACACACAGCTGCAATGTGTCCTTGCTTTCCGCATGCTCTACAGATAGCGGAGCGGAATCTACAGTCGATCCTCTTGTGGCGACCTCTACAACCGAGGCACTTGGGGAGAGCTGAAGAGCTTCCTTTCTGTTTCCCTTCTTTCGTGGGGTAGAGACGGTCTACTTCATCATCAGGATCCTCCTCTGGGTTCCTTTGGGCTCCTTCCTGGTGCACGGACGCAGCCTCTGGAGTGCTTCTGATCAGCCTCATGTTCTTGATGGCGCCGCCCGCTGCCTCTTCTGCAGTAACCTCTCTCAAGGCATCTTGGAATGATAAGTCTTCTTTAGCAAAAAGTCTCTGCTGTAATTCTCTATGCCTCAGTCTGCATACAAATCTGTCTCTCAGCCGTTCTTCTAGATCCTTGAACTCGCAGTGTTTAGCGGCTTTTCTCAGCGCAGCAATGTATTCTTTGGCTGATTCTCCGGGTCGCTGATCCCTCTGTTCGAAGGTGTGGCGCCAAGCGATGACGGACAGCTTGGGCTGGAAGTGTTCCTTGAGTAGTTTTTTGAGATCTGTGTAGTTAACAGATTCTAGAGGTACAGGTGCTGCTATGTTTTCAGCAATTTAGAATGCGTCTTGACTGCAAACGCACAGCAGGGTGGCAGCCTTCAAACTATCTTCTCTTACTTGGTTGACTTTAAGATAGTTTTCCACCCTGGCTACGTAAGACTTCCATCTTTCCGGATGCGAGACATCGAATTCTGAAAGTCTTCCTACTTTTGCCATTTTTGTAGAAAAGGAAGGGTCTATCAGCCAGCCTACCCCCGATGCTCGCTGGATTGGCGGGTAGCTGCCGAGTCAATGCCGTTCCTACCGCTCAGGACTCTCTCGGGTAAGCTTACACCTGTCTTCGGTTGATGTAAGGCAATCCCACCTTCGTCGCCAGTGTTGCGTCCTTCGCGAAATGGCAATGACATGAGAAGCAGTTGTAGTTCTCAGGAACTTCTTTATTTTTGTTCAGCATACTGGTTACAAGACGCCGACAACTCCCAAATCTCCCGGCCTCTTTTATAGGCCATTCCCGGGCCAATCTGCAACATTTGGCGCGCCAGCACCCACGCATGCGCGTACGTGCTGGCGACAGCCAGTCTGGTCCCGGGCAGCTTGCACCTGCCCAGGACCGTTGCAATGCCCCAAGCCTGCTTCCACAGGCTCAGGACATAACAGTAATATAGTTTGTTTGAGATTGGCTTATCAACAAAGGCAAATCTAATTGTTGCCTTTGTAAACCTTGATGGAGGAAAAACAGTTACTTTTGAAAAATCAACAATGACCTGGATGAATGGGAATCTCCACAGACATGCTAAACCACTATGGCTAAAAAAGTGATCTCCTGCAGGTTTAGAACTCTGGAAGACAAGGGAATACCTTTTTTTTTTTTTTGCCGTAACCACTGATGTCATATTCAAAAAGGACATCGTGTTTCAAATTTAATTGCTTATTGACTGCTTTTCAGCTATTAGGAACCTTTGGATCAACAGGTTTTACAGTATCAGGTGAGGTTTTGTCAGCAGGAAATCAGGACTCCAGGCAATTCAAATGAATATATAGGTTTACTGTATGCTAAAGTTCTCTAGAAGAATCTAATAATGGTCAAAGTAAGTTGGCAGTAGATAAGAGTCAACGGTTCAAGGTGGGCTGGACTTAGATCTCTTGTAATCACAACAGGATTTGAGACTGATAACACATTTGACTCCTCCCTCAGGCTCAGTCCTGTTATCTCCTACAGGTTTCCTTCAATCCTTAGCAAAAGAAATTTTAAACACAAGTTTAAGAACTTACTATTTTTTTCCTTTTGGAATAAATAACTAAAGAGTGATTATAACTTTGATTTTGCAAAGTTATAAATAGACTAAGGGTCCAGATGGAGTTCAAATAAAATTTGTATTCTAATTAATTAGAATATTATAAGAATTCAAATTAATTATAAGAAAGCTTCCCATGGAAAAAAACTTTTGTTTTGAATTCTCTTTTTAAAAATATGATAGGATGAGACTTTGAAGGTTGGACAGTAGAGAGAATCAAAAGGAACCAAAAATTATAATTAAAGGAGAAGATCACTTAAATTTGATTTATTAGTATAGAAGAGAGTACTAAAGGATATTTTGGACAATTAATCCAAGATAATTTTAAGAATATCTGCCTCTATAGATAGACTACATTTAAAAGATGTTTCTTCTTCTCTTCTTGTGCCATATCCGTTATTGGACGTTGGCGATCATGTTGGCTGTTGCTCGGGACATTGCAACGGTCCCGGGCAGTTGCAAGCTGCCCAGGACCAGACTGGCTGGCTCCGGCTTCGCGCGCATGCGCGAGGCACGGAGCGCGCCAAATGTTGCCATTTGGTCTGGGGAAGCGTTCTTAAGAGAGGCAGAGAGGCCTGTGTGCCTCAGAGCTGAAACGGAGCTGAAGAAACAACAATAAAGGCTTCTTGACACTACGAGATGCTCTGTGATTTATTGCCATTAAGCTGAGGACTCAACATTGGCGATCCTGTTTTTATCAGCAGCCGCATGAAAAAGTGTTGCTGAATTTTGTCCAAACCAATCCCTTAGATTTTGAAGCCACGATGTTCTTCTTCTGCCTGGACATCATTTGCCTTCAATCTTTCCCTGGAGGATTAAATCGAGTATGCCGTATTTTTCTGGATGTCGCATCACATGACCAAAATATTCTAACTTTTGTTTTTTAATTGTTTTGATGATTTCCCTTGGCTTTCCCAGGCGGCTTATAACTTCCTCATTTCTGATCCTGTCAACCCAGTTTATATGTAACAGCTGACTGTAAATCCACATTTCAAATGCTTCTAGTCTCTTCAGGTGACCAACTCTCTACTCCATAGAGCAGGATAGAAAAAATATAGCATCTGACAAGCCTGATTTTCAATCTTAAAAGATGTTACAGTAGTAAAATTGGTTTTACTCAAGACAAGACTGAAATTGATCTAAACATGATAGGCCACAAAAATGGTATGGAAAAAGATGCTACATTGGACATACTAATAAAATCTGCTGATGTTTTAATAATGAAAAAGAATTTACAAATAACAGATCAAAAATGACTTGGATAGCTTTCCTACAATGGATTTACAAAGAAGACTTGTTAATACCTTGAGAAATGTTGGGAGAAGGGACAAAGAAAAAATGAAATTAAGTTCTAGAATATTATTTAAGAGATTGAATAAAGTTGGTTATTTGATCAAGGTTAAAATAGATATATTATTATCTCTGGTAACCCTTAATTGATTTTTGCTGACTAGGATTGAACAATGAAGTTTTGGAGATTTGTTATAGATAGTTGGAATATGGGATTAAGGGATCGTTTATTGTATTTTTAAGAGGTGATAAGTTGCTAAAATTGCTTATACTTGGAGTGATAATGGGCCAAAACAATTTTATATACAGCATTTCTTTCCCTTTTTAAACTAGGTTGTTATTTTTTTTTTCCTATTCTATTTTTCTGGAGAAGAGCCTAATGTTGGGAAAGATTGAGGGCAATAGAAGAAGGGGACGACAGAGAATGAGATGGCTGGATGGAGTCACTGAAGCAGTAGGTGTGAATTTAAATGGACTCCAGAAGATGGTAGAGGACAGGAAGACCTGGAGGAACATTGTCCATGAGGTCGCGACGGGTCGGACACGACTTCGCAATTAACAACAACATTCTATTTTTCCTTTTCTACGCTTTCTATTTTTTCTTTTTCTTTTTAATTTGTATTTTTTAATCTTTTTAATTATATTTTAAAATAACATTACTATAACCTCTTGCTAAGTCTTAAAGAAAAAAGTGGTTTTTTGGATAATCAAAGAGGCTTGTGTATTATATTCCATAGACTCAATTAATCCTAAATTCTTCATGTCCAATTCTTAGAGACTCTTTGTATAAGTTCCTGAAATTTTCTTGGGAAGATTTTCAGAAGCGGTTGCTATTATCTCCTTTCTAGGGCTGAAAAAAGGTGACTAGCCCAAGGTCACGTAGTTGGCTTTGTGCTTAAAACAGAATGAGAACTCTCATTTATAGCCTTAATCACTACATAGTTTATAGCCTTAATCACTACAATAAGTGGCTCTCTCGGGAATTCTTAAATAAGGATGATTAGCAGAACAAATTATCTTGTTTTGGAGTTCATACAAAAAGTCCTGTTAATTGAAATTGAGCCAAGATGATCTTTAGCTTTTTGGAATTTACCTCACATATTTATAAAAGAAGTTAATAATTTGCCATTCTGTCCATGCATGGTTACATACATGACAGTTTCAGTGAAATTAGAGCCTCTCCCACGCCATTTTCTGATTATCAAGCCCTGCATAATCTAAGTCAACAGAATTCTTTGCAATATCATGATGAGAATGCAGTAATTTTCAAACTGCATATTTCCTTATGAAAGCCTTTGGAACTATAGCACTGCCCCAATATAATTCTGACCAAATGTGTATACGATTGCAATTTAAGGAATAATCACAGTGGAGTTAAAACTGAAGAATACCTGCCATTTCTGCTGTTCCCAATGATTTATCTCAAAGAGTTAACCTCCTCCCATACAGTAAAAAAACCTAAATATGGGGATACACAGTCTTCCAGGCCTTGCTGCACTACAATTCCCAGCATCCCTCATGATATGCTATACTATCCTAGAGTATTTGTTTGCTAAAAGAGCTCAGAATTATATGAAAACATTGCTAGAGCCCTTTCAAATCATCTGTGCTTCAGATATTATTGTATCATGTTTTAAATCTGAAAGGTGCTCGCTGAGGAACCAACCATTTTTCAGCACACACACACACAATAACTCCTCCAAAAACTTGCCAATTTTCATATGACAGATGTGAAACCATTAAACCCCTAAATGTTATTTATTTATGCAGGTATAAACTGTATAAAAGTTTATGATCACAATTGGGACCAGAATCTCCATTGCTAAGTAAGTTGGTTGTTAAGTGAGTTGTACTCAATTTTACAAAGCTTTTTGCCACTGTTGTTAAATGAATCACTGCATTTGTTAAATAATAATAATAATAATAATAATAATAATAATAATAATAATAATAGTAGTAGTAGTAAAGTTGGAAGGGACGTTGGAGGTCATCTAGTCCAACCCCCTGCTCGGGCAGGAAACCCTACACCATTTCGGACAAATGGCTGTCCAATCTCTTCTTAAAAACTTCCAGTGTTGGAGCATTTACTGCTTCTGGAGGCAGGTCTCCCAGCTGGCTTCCATGGCTAATTAGAGGCACCTAAATTTTCATAATGTAACCATGGTGATACTGCAGTGGTTGTTAAGTCACTTTTTTCAGTCGTAACTTTGATTAGTCACTAAACAAATGGTTATAAGTCAAACACCACCTATAACTATCGTAATGCCACAATGGGCTTGTGTGTCTTTCAGGATGTAGCAAAAGAACCATTAACTTCAATTTAAAATACATTATTACTGTTAGTTGTATTATTATTATTCCTGGAAAAGCATAATAAGAACAAATGTACCTCAATTCTTCAGTTACAGGAAGTTGTATTACTTAGAATGGCATATATATTCTGACATCATTAATTATCCAAGATCCTTGAGAAAGATTCAATGGTCTGATAGTCAAAACTAGAAAATTCACTAATAACTATCTAGTGGACTGTGTGTAAAGAACAATAATAGTAAATTAAATCATATTTATTTTTTGTCTTGACCTTCTACTTTTCTGAAATCTGACAAAGTTGCAAACTGTAGCTATAAATCTTACAAATATCCTATAACTTTTTGCTTTCACTGCGATCACCAGGATTAACCAGGATATACATTTTTCTCCAAAATGTATATGGGTTTTACATAAACTATAGAAATAGAATTGGAAAATTAAAATGTTAGCTTTGGTTGGAAGGGCATCCATCTGCTCTAAAGGAAAGGCAAAAATAGGCTTGAGGGGTGAGGGAGCATTTTCAGAAGTTAGTGAGAATGATGTAGAAAAGTGTATTTCAACCTTGACAACAATTTTGAGATCTGTGAACTTCAACTCCCAGAATTCCTCAGCCAATATGACTGGCTGGGGAATTCTGGGAATTAAAGTCCACATAATGCAGGGGTGTCAAACTGCTGGCCCGCGGGCTGGACGCGTCATCCAGAAGCCACACCCACCCCATTGCTGGCAATGGCAAAACCGTCTCAAGATGTTGCACGACATCACGTGACGTCACGAGTTTGACATGTCTGATATAATGTATCTAAAAATTGCCAAGTTCAAGAAACAGTGATGTGGAGCAATCTCAGCAATCTACATTATTACCACCATGCCCACAATGGCAGCAATTGGATGGGAGTGGTTATATCATGTTCTCAAAATTCCCATTCAATGTGGTCACCCAGACCAAAAAGATTGAGGACCCTTCCCCTAAGATATGAAAACTATCATCTTCAAATAACTTTGTAACTTTGTAATTAATACTTTCAAAATTAAGATATCTTGATAGAATTTGGAAGGAAAATATATGAAGAAAAGACAATAGGTAGACTTAAGAAAGAGATTATTGGCTTTTGCCAGTGAAATGCATCTGATTGCCTAATTGATATATAAAGTATACATACAAATAAAGCTGCGTATTCACTGTAATTAAAAATAGCTCCAACACAAGAATGAAATGAAACTGATACTGATTTCCTCATTCTTGATCATTAAGCAGCTTGGATAAAAGATATTAGTAGAAAGGAAGCCCTATGGCTACTTTACAGTTTTCTACCAGAAGTTATTTGGGTTCTTATGCATGTTCTAAATCATATATTGCCCTTCAAATTCAGTTTTCTACACAGGTCCAACTACTTTCCATTTCCATGAACTAGTTAATGGATTTGAAAACTGTTCTTAATGAATTAGTTAAGTCTAGTGAGCTATTCATTCTTTTAATAAGATGAAATATCACAAAAACACTTACCGTAAATGGCTGCCCAAAAAGCAACAGGACTTACCTATGAAGTCTGGAAGAGGAGGAAAATAAGAACATATGTGATTTCTGTTACTAGAATATTTTAAAATATTAAGTTGACAGGATCTTGATGCAAACATTATTTTGTTGCATAAAACTTCACAGAGTATTTCGCTGTCTGATTGGAACTAAACAAGCTGCAGCTAAGAAGAAAGGTATAAAAGAATAAAAATTCTTTCCCTGCTACAAATTTTAGAGCAGAAACTGATTGATCTTATTACCACTTTCCCTGGTCTAAATGATACTATCCCCTAAAAAAAAAAAGACTGTTATTTTAGACATATGTCTCAGCAACGGCAGTCACAAATAAGATCCTCAACTCACAAACAAGCAATTACAAATTGCTCCATTACACCCAGAATATGTCCAAATTACCCTAATAATTACCCCCAGTTTATAAACACTTTTCTAGAGAAAGCCAGGAAGAAAAAGTAAGGTATACATAGTTTTGGAAAACAAATTGTTAAAAAGAAAAACCAGGTGTTTTTTTTCTCCATAGCTGTCCACGTGTTCAACTAGCTGCCCAACTCACCTGTGTGGAATGGGTGGAAAACAGTATTTTGGCAGGAATGCTGGGTTCTTCTTAGATTCCACTCGCTTGTTCACATTAGAAAGCCTGATCTGAACTGTTCAGAGGCAAGCTAAGCTTTAGTGGGTGATAGGGGGATAAATAAAGGCATAAATACATCCTCATCTAAGGGAGCAGGGCAGAGACAAAATGTTAGAATAAGAGCAAGTGTCTTCTGAGTGGAAGCAGACGCTACCAAAAGTTCAGGTCTGAAAGTGGGCGTGACTAAAAAACATCACATGGAGGAGGAGAGGTAGGTAATGGAGGAAGGGAAACTCCCACTGCAGCCAGCAGCGTTCCTGGGTGTGCCTCTTCTAGGTAAATGTCCAGCAGGCAATTTCCCTGAAAGAATTGCTTCAATCAATCCACAGAGAACTCCTGCATGAGCAAAATGCATTTATTCTTTCTTGTATTGCACAGGGCTCCTAGGGTTTTAAAACAATATTCCAGAGATCCAGTGGTCTGCTTCAATGATCCTAATCCATTGGTTTTCTGGTGGCCTTTGATTGATGTCTGATTTTGCAGTCGTTTGCAAGTACAGTTAAATAGGAACCATACCATAATATGGTACCTTAATAAATATACATAACTTACTTAACCTAAGACATAGGGCAGGAATACAATTGTTCTAGAATTGAGAATTGATAGCTTCCAATGTCAGCATGGAAAAGTTTAATAGGGGAGATATTAGGAAATACTGTTAATGATCCAGAACTTGGAAACAACACTGAACTCTGAGAAAACAGACATTTTGTGGGTGAATTTTCTGTGTTGTTTTCAACTAATGTAACTAGTTGCTGGATTGACTGTTCCCTTAATAGTCCTATTCAAACAGCCACAGGGATGTGAATATAGATTCGAAAAATTCTAGTTATTGTTTTACAGTTCATGCTAAGCCATTATATGTATTTTATTCAGTTTTGGTTCAGTGTGTTGTGAGAACTCAAGGATTGCAGTTTATAAATAATATTTAAGCTTACAATTAATGGCCATTCTGTTTGGAAAACTCTTCCACATCTGCAGCTGCCAAGTTGGAGAAGATGTGTGTATCCAGTCAATTGTTACTATGTCAACCACATTTAAATCAATACACAATCTCAGGCTCCCATTCCTTTCTTTATTTGTTAATGATCCTCTGAATCAAGTTTGTGGGCATGCAGAACATATTTTTTCATAACCTTTGAACAAAAGATAAGATGCACTGATAATAAGAAAAGATAGCAAGTTCCAGCCCAATCCTGTTTCCCCAGTTCATGAGTCATCTGAAAAGGGATTACCCTTGTAATTCCACTTTATATGGGGAATAAGAGCAATGATTTTTATTTAAAAAATAGATACGGACAGAGTTTGACTGCTAACTGTTCAAGTTTAAACCATCAATTAACATTTCCTTGTTATTATTAGTTTTTCAATGCTCACTGTTGCAAGATTTTTTTTGAAGTGTCCTCTATAACCAAAAGACAAGATGAAATGCCCTTCTTATGAGTGTATTATATTCTACTATGGTGTATCATTTTGAAAATAGTTAATTTAGTTAACAGAGGGAACATATTTATAGATTATACAGTTTGTCATAGATACCAGAAAAACTGGGGAAAATATTGTGAAGTTTATTTAATGCCACAGTTAGTTTCTATTGTGGTTTAAGAAATCTTGTTTCCATTGTTGTTACTGTATGTGACATTTAGAACAATACATGTAACAATATATATATATATATATATGGGTCTTTGGTTGTTCGGGTTTTCTCCCGCGTAAAATTGGAAGTGTCTTGGTGACATTTCGACGAAGTCCCATTCATCATCTTCAGGCTGGTGTTTTCAGCTTCGAGCTTTGCTGCTCGAAGCACGAAGCTGAAAACACCAGCCTGAAGATGACGAATGGGACTTCGTCGAAATGTCGCCAAGACACTTCCAATTTTACGCGGGAGAAAACCCGAACAACCAAAGACCCACATACAAACACCCGCGAAAACCTCAGAAAATATATATATATATAATTGGAAGTGTCTTGGCGACATTTCGACGAAGTCCCATTCGTCATCTTTACTAACATCCAATGGATTCCATAGAAATAAGATTACAAACCTAATCCAAAAAGAAACCCCCACTAAAATCCAAGACAAAGAACAAGAAAACGGCAAAGCCCTCCTCCCATACATAAAAGGCACCACAGACAGAATCAGTAAGATCCTCCATAAACACAACATCAAAACAGCATTCTGCACAAACAGAAAAATATCCACCATCCTTAGAAACCCCAAAGATAAAATTGAATTAGAAAATCAAGGAGTATACGAAATCCCATGCACCACTTGTCCCACCACATACATCGGACAAACCAACAGAAGAATAAGTGCACGCATTGAAGAACATAAGAACTCAGTCAAAAAAGAGGAACCAACATCTTCCCTGGTCCAACACCTTAAAGCCACAGGACATGAAATTGACTTTAAAAATACCAGAACCATTGCCAAAAGTGAACATTTTAATAACAGAATAATCAGAGAAGCCATCGAGATAGAAAAACGCCCACACAGCATGAACAAGCGAGATGATACCTCCCGCCTACCAGCCATTTGGAAACCCGCCCTTATTGACAAACGACTCCCTAACACAAAAAATGATACCAGACCCACACTCACAAAAACCACACAGGATGTCACCACCACACATCCATGCAAAAAGCAAACCCAAAGCCACACCGATGATGAGGCACGACCACAAACCAGAAGCCAGACCACAGCTGCATCATTAGCCACTTTAAACCCCTCCAATCCATACATGAAGCAAACTGACACCCTCCATGAAGATGAGGCACGACCACGAACGCGAAGCCAAAAAATAGCAAGGCAGCCCAAAATCTTAAACCCCTCTGCAACTCAGACTAACCTGAGCACAACCAAACAGAACACTCCCCCAGCCAATCAGAGCACAGCCAACCCCCCAGCCAATCAGAGCACAGCCAACCCCCCAGCCAATCAGAGCACAGCCAAGCCCCTAACCAATCAGAACACACCTCCACCCAATCAGAACACAGCCAAGCTCCCACCCAATCAGTTCATACCCCCACTGGCAGTTAAAAGGAAGAAACAGCTAAGACCACACATTGCTGCTCAAAGCACGAAGCTGAAAACACCAGCCTGAAGATGACGAATGGGACTTCGTCGAAACGTCGCCAAGACACTTCCAATTTTACGCGGGAGAAAACCCGAACAACCAAAGACCTACATACAAATACCCGCGAAAACCTCAGAAAACAATATATATATATATATATATATATCTATATATATATATATATATATATATATATATATATATATATATATATATATATATATATATATATATATAGTTGTAAGGTGACCAACCATCCTCCTTTTGGGAGGACAGTCCTCCTTTTTTGAGTTCTGTCCTCCCTCAAAAAGTGTCCTCCTAAATGTCCTCCTTTTCCATATACCGTCCTCCTTTTGGGAGGACAGTCCTCCTTTTGTAAGTTCTGTCCTCCCTCAAAAATGTCCTCCTAAATGTCCTGTTTTTCTATATTTGAAGACTAATCTGCAGGGCTTTTTTTTCCTCATAGGACGCCCAGAAGGCGTTCCAGGACCTTTTTTTGATGGTTTTTTTCAACTTTTGCCTGAGCTGTGCTACTCCCCCTATTGGCTTTTGAAAGCCAATAGAAATTGCTGCTGAACGCGCCAAAACACCCAGGCGGCAAACTTTGCATGTGCAAGTTGCAGGAACTTTGCACCCCTCACTGCTACCCAACTACATCATCTCTTACTTAGTTCTGCAGATAGCTGGAGGAGACTGGAATTCTCTTGATATTCCATGTTTGGTTCTACACAGGGATGCACAGGGTAGGCGGTGGTGCTGGGGTGGTGGCTGCAGGGCCGGAGCCAGCGCGGCTGGTGCTTTGCGAGCCGCGGGGCTGGCTCTACGGGGATGCGTAGGGTGGGCAGTGGTGCTGGGGGGCGGCTGGGGGGACAGCTGCAGGGCCGGAGCCGGAGCAGCTGGTGCTTTGCCTTTGAGAGTCATGGGGCCAGCTCTACGGGAATGCGCAGGGTGGGCGGTGGTGCTGCGGGGCAGCTGGGGGGGCGCCTGCAGGGCCGGAGTTGGCGTGGCTGGTGCTTTGCCTTTGCGAGCCGTGGGGCCGGCTCTACGGGGATGCGCAGGGTGGGCAATGGTGCTGGGGGACGGCTCAGGCTCGGAGCTGGCTCAGCTGGTGCTTTGCGAGCCGCGGGGACGGCTCTCCACGGCAGGGCAGCGGTGCTGGCGGGGTGGCTGTGGGCGGGGGCACGGCGGGCACTTGACCTTCCATGGGCCGCACCAGCTGGTGATCTACGCAGTGCTGACCTGCGCTGCCACCACCTCACCCTGCGCATCTACATGGCCATCCTGGAGCGCCTGGCTCACACCTGTCTCCGCCGCCCATCCCCGCGCAGTCCAGCCGTGTAGATTTTTGGACAAGTGAGAAATCGAGATTGAATGTTGATACTCTAGCTGCAGCACTTGCCGTAAAATTCAATATGAAGGATATTTCTTGTTCAGATATTTCCAATATATTGTTAGAAGATGATATTTTGACAAAAAATATTCATTCAATGGAAAAGTACTCATTTAAATAATTAATAGGCATGTGAGCATAATTACAATATAAAATGTGATTGTTACAAATGTTTTTATTATGCATTGATCATATTATAGTGTATTCTGTATTATTGTTGCAATAAATACAATGTTTCTTTTATTTACGATATTTTTTTCTTCAATTTATTCGTGTCCTCCTTTTTGTTGTAAAAAAGTTGGTCACCTTAATAGTTGTTAGTTGCGAAGTCGTGTCTGACCCATCGCGACCCCATGGACAATGTTCCTCCAGGCCTTCCTGTCCTCTACCATCTTCTGGAGTCCATTTAAGCTCACACCTATTGCTTCAGTGACTCCATCCAGTCACCTCATTCTCTGTCGTCCCTTTCTTCTGTTGCCCTTAATCTTTCCCAGCATTAGGCTCTTCTCCAGTGAGTCCTTCCTTCTCATTAGGTGGCCAAAGTATTTGAGTTTCAACTTCTGGCCTTCTAAAGAGCAGTCAGGGTTGATCTCCTCTAGGACTGACCAGTTTGATCGCCTTGCAGTCCAGGGGACTCGCAGGAGTCTTCTCTAGCAGCTTAGTTCAAAGGCCTCAATTCTTTTGCGCTCAGCCTTTCTCATGGTCCAACTTTCACAGCCATATATTGCAATTGGGAAAACAATGGCCTTGACTATACATACTTTTGTTGGCAGGGTGATGTCTATGCTTTTTAGTATGCTGTCTATATTTGCCATAGCTTTCCTCCCCAGGAGCAAGCGTCTTTTAATTTCTTGGCTGCAGTCCCCATCTGTGATGATCTTGGAGCCCAGGAAGATAAAATCTGTCACTATATGTCAAATTAACATTATATATTAAAATTAGAAATATTCAAGCAATATAAAAGAGAAATTGTGGCCAAATGACTGGGAAAAGCTACTTTTTTGCTATAACTATATATTTTCTAACCCATTGCTCACAAATTCTTCCCAGCCAGCTACGTGTCAAGAATCACACTGTTACTAAAAATATGTATTAGATGCATTTCCTCATTTTTGTGTCACTAAAACCACATATTACTCTTTAGTTCCCTGTACAATGGATCTGCTAAACAGGGTGAAACATTTCTTGTCCTTTGAAACTTTTATTTTGTTTTGGGTGATGCCCATCCTACTCCCAGTTTACTTCAGTATCATAACATCACATGATTGTAGAGAATTGAAAGTTGACCTATTTAAACTCTTTGCCCTGTTCTACTTTCCAGGACTATTTACAATCCTAATAGCATTTTTGAGGAGGCTGTGGAAGGCACCTCCAAAATGCTAGACTTCAGTGACCTCATGAGAGCAAGGCAATGCAGAAGCAGGATCACTTTATTTCTGGCCTTTGCTGAATTTAAAATCTCAGCAAAGCCATTGTTTTATTTACATTCTGAGCCTGTGGAGGAATAAGCTTTTCTTTTGGTAAGGTATCTTGCCTTTACCCTGTTTCCCCTTGAGTTTGAGAGTTGAAGGCAACCCCATCTCCAAATCTCAGGCTAGAATAGCATTTTGCCTCTGATTGGTTCTGGTGAAAGAAAAAAACAAACATAATTTCTGTCAATCTTCCTCTGGCTCCATCTGATTATTTATGAACTGTATTTACTTAGAACATTTATATGACTGCCCACCTCAAACAAGATGACTCTATACCAGACATGTCAAACGCAAGGCCCGGGGGCTGGATGTGGCCCGTGAAGTAGTTTCATGTGGCCCGTGAAGCCATCCTGGAAATAGTGAGGGAACAACCCCTTCTGCCTTGGCCCTGGCCCAGGTCAGCTGGGAGCCAATGTACAATTTTGTGGTGGCCATCTATTCTGAAACGCATTCAGTCTTAGCTCCACAAGGCCATCTAGAAACAACGAGGAAACAGCCCCTGCCGCATCAGCCCTGTCCCCTGGGTGCATGCTGGGAAAGTGTCACCCTTTGTGAGGAATGAAGAAATGGACCATGCCTTGGTGCTTGCCCTGGTCCCACCCCCTTCTGCCAGAGACCCTCAGATCTGTCTCACTCCTGTCCAGGCCCCAACAAGCACCCTTGACACGAATGATGTAGAGCTGGCCATGCCCACTCAATAGGCTGCACCCACCCTGACCACACCCACCCGGCCTCCCCAAAGGCAACCGCAATGCTGATGCGGCCCTCAATGAAATTGAGTTTGACACCCCTGCTCTAGACAGAGCACAAAATAATCAAAAACACAAAAGAAAAATGACTCATATCTCCAAAGCCACCCACTCCAATTAAAGCACAATCAGAACTAAAACACACTATCTCGTATTAATTAGGAATTGCATCCTGACTTAAGTGCCTAAGGAAAGATCCTTTCTTAAGTGCCTTTCTAAAGGTCTACTATGTACTTAGGAAATTAGTAAGGATCTGCAAACTATTAAAGCAGTTTGAATCCATAATCTGCTGTGTTTTCCTAGTTTTGCTAGGAAGTACCATGAACAACCCTTGGTTGCATAAATGCTAAGGTACTGTTTTGCTTGCAGTCACTTTTAAAACCATATGTACGTACATATGTATTTCCTGCCTTTATTAATTTTATAAATAATTCAAGGCGGTGAACAAACCTATTTTTCCCCAACAACAAACCTGTGAGGTGGGATGGGCTGAGAAAGAATGACTGACCCAAGGTCATCCAGATAGCTTTCATAAATACCATTCAGATGTTTTTGCAAAGGGCCAGAGAAATGCAATATCGAGAAAATGCAGAGGAACGTTATTAGCAATATGTTTTATTCTGTTGTAGTAGTATAAATTGGAGGAGGGTTTTTTTCTCTAGATGCTGTGGTCTCAACAGGCATAGCATCAACTTAAAGGAGTTTTTAGAGTTTTTATACCCCATTGTTCTCTAGTATTTCAAGGCTGGCAGCAATGAAGATTATCACAGTTGTCTTTAAACTGTTTTTAAAGGAGAGGGGTAAAAATAGATGTGGCATGGAAATCTTTAGAGTTGGCAAATTTGTGGCTTTTGTATTGGACAAATCCAACAATATGTTTCAATTTATTTTGTAAATCTAAGCAATTGAGCTAATTCACTAAACCACTATGTCAACAGAGCCCTGGTGTTTCCTGTCTAGTTTGGTCCTTTATCACAAGATCAGTACCGTAATGGTTTATAGCTCAGTTTCCTGAAAGACAGGTTGCTCCATACTTGTAATCTTAATATGCAGCCACAGGGAAGTATTGGGTTATTTATTACACAAAATATTAACAGGGCAAAGATGAATCCAAAAGACCTGATAATCAGTTGTATGTGGCAGAACATGCTCTGGAAAATACTACAGTCTGCCAGTCCCTCCAGTCTGGGGATGTCAAAAGGAATAAGAACTAAGATTCCCAGAATTCCAAGCCAGCATGGTGAGAAGCAATTTCAGCCTACACTTACATCACTGTAGTTTCAACTAAGCTGCTCATGCATAGGAAATTTACAATGGACACTGGATCAATTGATTCATTATAGAAAGCAGTCCATGAACATAAAAAGTTTGTTTGTTGTTTATTTCCCATCTTCATAATTTTTACAAATAATTCAAGGCAATGAATGTATCATATCCACCCAACACTTCTTTTTTCCTCTTAACACCAACCCTGTGAGGTGAGTTGGGCTCAGAGAGTCACTGGCCCAAGGTCACCCAGCTGGTTTGCATGTCTAAAGCAGGACTTGAACTCATGGTCTGTTGCTTTCTAGCCTGGTGCCTTAACCACTAGACCAAACTGGCTCTCAAGTTGTAAACAACTCTATCAGATGCTAATTGAATTGAGCAGGGTGTAATTTTTTTCACTGGGGTCCTTTCCTGATTTGTTCCTAACCACAGCTTGAACATCTGTTTTCTGCCTTGTCCCAATAACATCATCTTAATCCTGTTTCCAGCCCCTGAATGAGGCAGGTTGAAAGCTGTTAGGCTTTGTCTCCCATCACTATGGTAGGAAAGGAGGAACTACAGACCAGTCAAAGGAGGCAGGAGATGGTTCAGAATTAAAGCTAAAATTAAATGAAAAATTAATTTTTTCTCAAGTCAAGGATAATATCACCTAAGCAATCAGGAGAGAATTTCCATATTTTAAGTGTGTCATTCCCTACTTTTCCAATGCTACAATCAGATGATTCTTGTTTTTGAGTCAAGGACTGCCTTGAGTGGATAAGAAACAGACCTTTAAGATATCCTCAAAGCCATTTTAGCAATGCCAACATTTTTCTTGTATATGTGTGTGTATATCTCAGATTGACACTTTTTAACCATTTGAAAAATAAAATAAAAATCTACAGTAGCCAAAGCCCTTTGGACTGGAAGAAGTATTTTGTGGAAATAAAGGAGAAACAGAGATAGCCAGCTAGAGGAATATCATTTAATCTAAATATCCATTGCTGTGTCAAAGAGCCAAAGGGAGAGTAAACTTAAAGAAACATTCTTCTCTTTGGATGAAATAGGAAGACCAACTTAAGATATAGTATTGAATAATTAAATTTGGATCCAAGTGGTAGGTAACAGTCTCTCTTATAACTGAAAAATGGCTGGTTTGGAAATTTGGGTTATTTGCTGGGGTCACCGCTGATTAAATTAAAAATGTGCAAATTTGGTTTTAAAAATTAAAATGATAAGGGACTACAGTTCAGGGTTTTCTTGGAATTGTGCTCACCTGTTCAAAAAGAAAAAGGAAACAGCTAAGCCGAACTGGTAGAAACCATCTTAAAATCTAAAAGGGTGAGGGGGAAATCTTCACCAGCTTACATTGAGATTAAGTGCACATGTCCTATGAGTGCATAAGAGACCTGTGGAAGCTAGAAGCATTCTTGTAAATAATTCTAAAGACGGCACTAACTTCTGCATCATGCAAGTTTTCTTTTAAATTTTTTATTAAAAGAATCTGAAAAATAATTATAGTAAGGTCATGTGGGGTCAGGAACCTGATGATTAACCAATGGAAATATCTGCCAGCACATTGAAGCCAACTACGATATCCTGTATGGGTCAACTAACAGAACTGAGAGAGTTAATAAGGTTTACCTTGATTATATAAGGAAGAGTGGTGATCATCAAGCACTTCTCAAGAAATGAAAATGCATAGAGAAACAAAAGTAGCATGAATAGAATAGAATAGAATAGAATAGAATAGAATAGAATAGAATAGAATAGAATAGAATAGAATAGAATAGAATAGAATTGGAAGGGACCTTGGAAGTCTTCTAGTCCAGCCCCCTGAACAGGAAGAAAACTTTATACCATTTCAGACAAATGGCTGTCCAGTCTCTTCTTAAAAACTTCCAGCATTCACAACTTCTGGAGGCAAGTTGTTTCACTGATTAATTGTTCTAATTGTCAGGAAATTCCTCCTTACTTCTAGGTTGCTTCTCTCTTTGATTAGTTTCCATCCATTGCTTCTTATCCTGCCTTCAGGTTCTTTGGAGAATAGCTTGACTCCCTCTTCTTTGTGGCAACTCCTGAGATATTGGAATACTGCTATCATGTCACTCCTTGTCCTTTTCTTCATTAAACTAGACATACCCAGTTCCAGCAACCATTCCTTAGATCAGCGGTTCTCAATCTGTGGGTCGCGACCCCATTTGGGGTCGAACGACCATTTCACGGGGGTCGCCAAACAACGCGATCCGCCATTTTTTTTCGTCAGCCGGCGCAGGGGGTGGCGTCGCACATGCGCGCCATGCAGGGGGCGGTGCAGGAGGCGCTGCCGCGCATGCATGCTGTGCAGAAGCGGCACATGGGGGCGCCGCCCACGCATGCGTGCCACGCAGGGGGGGCCGCCGCACATGCGCACTGCGCAGGGGGCAGCCCCGCGCATGCGCACTGCGCAGGGGGCAGGCCCGCACATGCGTGCCATGCAGGGGGCACCGCCGCGCATGCGCGCCACCTGCTTATGACCGGGGTCACCATATAAAAAGGTTGAGAACCACTGCCTTAGATATTTTAATCTCTAGTCCCCTAATGATCTTTGTTGCTTTTCTCTCCATTCTTTCTAGAGTCTCAACATCTTTTTTACATCGTGGTGACCAAAATGGGATGCAGTATTCCAAGTGTGGCCTTACCAAGGC
Source organism: Crotalus tigris (assembly GCF_016545835.1). Lineage (NCBI taxonomy): Eukaryota > Metazoa > Chordata > Lepidosauria > Squamata > Viperidae > Crotalus > Crotalus tigris. The sequence goes on along the minus strand of NW_024097779.1, from coordinate 373,536 downwards.
ATTGTAAAGTGGTATTAACATTTCATGTGATCTTGATTTTATCTGTCAATGCAGCCTAGCACTGTGTTGGCTTTTTAATACATTCATATATAAATATATTCATAAACAAATATATTCATTTAACTAATATTTATGTAATTAATTATGAATATTCAAACAAAATCACATCATCCTGCACGTGCCTCTTTTTAAAGATTTATAGCACCTGCATTCTACACATTCTCCATCTGAAAATAGCCTAAGAACCAGTTCTAGCCAGTTGAGGACTAAGATGGTTATGCTGACATGTAAGATTACTAGAGTTTATTACATTTTTTTTTCAAGGCTATTAAATTACTGTTATTGTCTGCATTCTCTTATTAACCAAGTTTTCTCTATGAAGCAAGTGATTTGGGTTTGATATATTTGTATTGCACGAAGAAGCTCTGAAGATATGGACTACTAACACATTTTAGTAACTCAAGAAGATGAAGATAAAACTTATGGACTGCAAAATGTTTCCTTTTTATTTCTGATAGATATGATTCGTCAAGGGCAGAATTCCACACTGCATAAATCACAGGTGAGAAACACAGCAAGCAAATAATAGAGAAGGTAGGCAGTTCACCAGAAATAGCCACTATATGAAAAATAGCCATTTGTACCAGAAATAGTAGACCAAATGTTTATTGGTAGTCCTTTCTCCTAAAGAGTAGATTCTATCAAATGGCAGGTATTTGATGGCAGAGTGATGTTGATTATAACCCACATAACTGACTGTAATGCAGCACTTTGTTTTATAGCAAGATATCATCTGGCAGTGATCCAGCCACAGCTTTTCTATATTAGCAATGCATCTAGCTTTGCTGTCACACTTATTTGCTTAGAAGCATCAACACTTTTCAGTTTTGATTGCTCAATAGTTCAATAGGTTTTCTAGCCTAAGGGAAGAGAGAGCTACAAGAATGGATTCTACTTATTTGTGTTTCAATGCTTAGAAACTTCATGAGCTTTAGAGTGGGAAGGGAATTCAAAGATAGGTGGAAATTTTTCCCTATTTATTTATTTATTTATTTAGAGCCACATACCTGCCAAGGTTGAGATGATACACTTAGGACCAATTCATTTATTCATGTTTACCACTTGACCAAGACCACAAGACCAAGACATTCAGTGATGACTTGCAGAAGATGTGTACACTTCTACTGAACAGATGGCTCATTCAGATGTTCAGCTTATCTCTTGGCTTTTCGTATGCTCTTCCAGTTCTAATCTATCACAAGAGACGTATGCCTCCAAAAATCAGCTTAAAAATTGACAAGTTATACACATGACCTTCAGTGTAGCGCTAAAAGGGAAGTCTTACAGGGACACATATTTTTTATTTTTTTTTTCAAAATTTCTATATCCTTTATTTTTAAGCAACAATCCAGCTTTCAAGGTACAATACACATTTAGAAGTTTTTCCACCTTCTGTTTAAACATCAGCATGATCATGTATAGTATTGGAGTTGTTTGGACAGGGAATGTGTCCCCAAAATTTTATCCACCCAATACTTACTTTTGTAAGATGCATCCCCTCATCATTTAAGTTTATCTTCAGCCTCATCCTGTTATGACTGAACCAAGATCCAAGGGAGAATGGTTAATATCTCGCATCACAACTTGATAGTTCTTCAGTGCACAACAGGGCTTCAATCATTTACCAATTATTGAATGATACCTTGGAAAAATATGTTGCAGAGTTGTATACAGAAAGAGAATACATTTGTCACTCATCCACTACCTGTACAATCCCAGTTTCCAACCCTTCTAAGTCAATTAAGACTGTTCTACACGTTTTAGGACAAAATGCCACTTAGCACACTCAGAATTTAATCCAGCTTAGTTTCAGACACTACTATACACCTCAGAAATCTTTTGTCAGCCATGGGCTGTGTAATAAATACCACTGTCTACCATTACGAAAAAAAATTACACATGTCACTTCCGTTAGACTCAAGAGAGAAAAGACAAGAAGTTTGGGAAAAGATTGGCTGAAAAAAAGAAAACAAAAAAAAAATATGAAGTACATAAAGTGCTCCTTTAATGGTAGTTTTAGAAGTACAGTCAAGCTCAAGTTGTGCAGTTCACAAGCATGGAAGAAAAACAAAGATGACAGATACGAGTTCCAAGCGTTAAGGAGTGAAGAAAAATGGAGCTTAACCGAGCACTAGACTAGACTTCCCCCCTGGTGGATTTCTCCTGGATGGTGCAGGTGCTGGAGCTACTGGGCTTGGAACAGGTGCAGCTGGTAGGGGCTTTTCTTCACTTAAGCCTGAAGCAGTTTCTTCTGTGTTTTCAGGAGCCTCACTTTCCACACTTTTTGGAGTTACACAATCACCAGAGGTTGCATCAGAAGAACCTCTCCTTTCAGATCCAACTGCTTCAGAATTATTGACTTCGGTGGACTTGGCTGTTGACTTAGCCCAAGATGGTGGATTTTCTTCTGGAGTCCCAAAGATGCAAGATGCCATCCTGTTCCTTTTTCCTCCTTGCTGGTCTTTTGGCAAATCAAATCCTAAATTGAAATTAGAACCACCACCTGGGGGACGAAGGACCCTGGAGCTACTTCGGCCACTGGGGTCCATCCCCGTGTAAGTAGTCGTGGTGGTCATGGTGGGGAAGAACTTGAAGGAAACCGCCCGGGTGCGAAGCCAGCAGAAGATAATATTTCTGCACTCAGCTCCTGCCTGCTACAACTGCAGTCACATATTTTTTATTTTTAATAAACAAGTGGCAAGCTTGATTGTTGGTACTATTCTCACAGTAGCATTCAAGCATCTATTCATTATACATTATTAACTGAAATTAAGCTGCATAGCAAGCTCTGCTGCCCATTATTATATTAGTGCAGCAAGCAAGGCTAATGTGATTCCTGGTGCTGTACTCTTGAGTGCTGTACTGGAGAAGGTAATAAGTGGTGAGGAATACCTGGAAGCAGTGACTCTTCCTCTGCTGTGTGTTTGATGATGGGCTGATTGTTGTGGCTGTGTGAAGAATGCACATAGTAGAGACTGTGGACACAATCACCAAAAGCTTATAAAGCATTCTGTACAGAGTGGCAATGCAGCTCAAAAAGGCAGCAGAATTTCAGGATCTGCTTTGCATATCTGCTTTCTTTTCTTCTAGCTCCTGAAGAGAGGTGTTTGGCTATGGGCAATAGCAAAGCACTGTTGGAATTATATTATAGGGAAATGGATTATACATAGCACAGTATGGTAGTGTACATGTAGACAGGAAGCAGACATATTAGGGTTCAACAATACAGCATGGATTGCAGCAGCGTGTTTCTAAAAGAAATACACTATTGGCACAGCAGTTAGATGCAGGTCAGTTCAATGTAGGTGAGGTCAATGTATGATGAATTCTGTGGGGAGGAAAACATGACCTATTATGTCAGATGTGAGCAAAAGAGAATTGTAAGCAACTCCCACAATGAAGAAGGGTTTACATGGGCCTCTGAGATAGCCAGAAGCTGGTATTTGCTCAAAATGTTTGTGTTTGCTCCCTCCCCTATTATATTCACTGGTCCACCAGGACAGGAAGGCAGGTTATATTGTGGGTTCCATCTATCAAAGATATACATTTGGTGAGAGCATGAAAAAAGGATCTTTTTGATGATGGCCCTTTCTCTAAGAAAAATCATCCCCCCCCCCCTCGATACAATTGTTTCCCCACACTGTTGCTTTTCTAAAAGCCCTGAAAAAGTTGTTTTTGACAGCAGGCCTGGAGACCACAAATGAAAATGGAGCCAATCAAAGGGTTGATTTTGGATTTTTATTATTGTAAGCCACCCAGAGTTACCTCTGTATGAGTTGGGGAGGTAGGTAGGTAGGTAGATAGATAAAGACATTTCTTTATGGAAAACTTCATAGCCCTGCTGAATCCAGTTGCTGAGTCCCAGATTTGTACCCTGGAAGAGCACAGCACGATATAAGTTAGAGCTGTGGCATGTGCAAGATATGGTTATGGCATGTGAGATAAGCATCTTAAGACTGCCAGGGAGAAAAGCCTTTCATCTTCATATAGGCACATTAACCATTTCAAAATTTCTTCCACCTTGTGGTTAAAAAATTCATTTTGATGGGAAGGCCAATCCTAGTTTTGGCAAAGGTGCACAGTACACCCTAAAGGATCTGATAAATTAATCCATGCTGTGAGATATGAATAGATGAAAATTAGCTTTTGGGTCCAAGCGGGCTTTTTCTATTTAAAGCGAAATCTACTGAAAGGTAGATTGTGCTTTTATAATTCCATCAAGTCTTTTGAAAATGACTTTAGTCTTTAGATGACTTTTGATTTGCTGGTTGGGCCCAGAGCATTTTCTTGATTGGGCAAAGCATTAGACATTCTAAAGACTAGCTTTTGTCCCCAATTCGCACCTTTTGTAAAATCAGTGCTCAGGAGAAACTTCTGTGTAAACAAAAAGTACTAAAATCATATTCCTACACAGCCCCATTTTCCCCCACCTTTCTACAATAAACATAAATAGGTTGAAATCAGGACCTTCGGTAACAACTAACTACTTTATTTTTGCTGACTACATTGATTTTATATAGTATTCTGTTTAGGTAATAGTTGTTTTCCCTCTATTTCCCCAGCCCCTGTAAAATCTTTGTTTATATCCAAAGATCTACTTTCATAGATTTTATAAGTGTATTTCATACTAAAACATTTCCTATGCTATCCCATTTCAGAATAGCTACAAGGCTTATTCAGTTTTGTATTTCTGGTTTTTTTAGACTGGTAGATCAAAAACATCATTTTCACAAATCTGGGCTGAGGGGGTTAGTTCTGGTAGAAGAACCTAACAATTGACTAGTTGGACTGAATAGATAGCATTACTTTTCTGCTAAAGTACGCTTGGAAAGTGTCTGCCAGGAGATATTAAAATTCTCTCCCTCTCTGGTTTGATAAGAGGTGGTGATTTATATAAGATCTTTGGTGGATTGCAAACTCTGAGGGAGCATACAGATAGTTCTCAACTTATGTTAGTTTAGTGACCATTCAAAATTATAACGGTACTGAAAAAAATGACCTATGATTTTTTTTCACACTTACGACTATTGCAGCATCCCCATGGTCATATGATCAAAATTCAGACACTTGGCAACTGGCATATATTTATGACGGTTGCTATGTCCCAAGGTCATATTTTGTAACCCTCTGACAAGCAAAATCAATGGGGAAGCCAGATTCACTTAGCAGCTGTGTAACTAACTTAACAACTGTGGCAAGAAGGTCATAAAATGAGGCAAACCTCACTTAAGAATTGTCTTGCTTAGCAATGGAAATTTTGGGCTCAGTTGTGGTTGTAAGTTGAGGACTACATGTATATCCTTGATATAGGTAAATACAACACAATTGCATTTCCCACTTTTATTTTAGAGCATTACAAAAGACTGACAACGCAAGAATAGCCTTCCCTATCTAATTTCCTACTTACGCAAATTACAATACCCACAACTTTCAATTAGATTGGGGAAAGTTAACTGGAAATAGCAAGTTAGGTAAATCACTCTTTTAAGAAATGACAAGGCTTAGGGCATAGTACATTCTGGATAGTTTAGAAAATAATTTTCATCAGTCTCAGCCACCAGGATTAATGACCCTCAAAATATTCGTACTACAGAAGTAGCCTACTCTGCTCCAAATATCTTTTGGAATAAGAGAAGTATGAAATATATTACTATAGCTAAGTAAGTGCAATTATTAGAAAATAACAGCTGATCCAAAGAAACAGCAACTGCAAAGAGAATCTATATACTCATATTTTGGAGATATTTTAAGAGGAAGAGGCCCCTTGTCCCTCCCAAAATCTCTCTCCCCACACCTGAAAAGGAATTTTGGAGAAAAGATTTTGAGGACGTTTTTAAAAAGGCCACAACACACACAGACAAAAGCCACAGACACCTGAACGCTTCTTTAACGACAGGAACGTCGGCTTGGCAGACTATTCCGTCCTCAAACCCTTTTTGCCTTGCTCGCGGGACGCTTTATCCTATACACATCCGGAATATCGTTCTTTGGAGCCCTTCCGGATTCATAGACTTCCTGCTTCCGGTTCTGTGGGACAAGTTGATCGGGGTTGTGTGTGGAAACCGTGGTCTTCTTGAGTGTTTCTTAAACGGCAGGAGCGGCAGAAAAAAGTTACAGTATAGTGCCTACGGGCTAGGAATAGTTGCTAAGGTGCCAACCTTTCACTGTCTCCTTTTGAGGTGTTTTGATTTACAACCCCAACCAGGCATCTGTCAAAAGTTTCACTTGCTGTCGGCACAGCCGATCGCTTTCGACGTTGATACTTACAGCCGGAAGGTCTTCCCGAAAAACTGCCAGAGACTGCTGGCTTCGTTGGTCAAAGTGTGTGGCTTGTGACTAGGTTCGCATCATATACCTGGCTAATTTGTATCTCGGTGTTTTTAATATCTTTAAAGCTTTAAAGATCTTTAATCTTTAATATAGGCTTAGCCCATATACACCTATTCAATCATCCTATAAATATTTTTTTATATAGTCTACTCCTCCTTAATTCTCCACCACTAGCCATGGGGTTTATTTAATCTGCTTCTTGTGTAAAAATATCAGCTTCTTTGTACCTGGCATTGTATTTCATTAGCTAGAGTTAATTTGATATCTTCTTGTTAGAAGAGAGTTGGTTTTGTCCTGGATTGTCCAGCTACGCCTACATGACACGTCATGGCAAGAACTGTACAGCAGGAGCTGTCTACACCTACCATGAAAAGAGAAAAGACACAGGTGAGGAGGTCACAAACTGAAGTATTTATGCAGTGCTTCCTTAGTTGAGGAAAATTTTGCCTACCATTGCAATAGTGGAATTGCATTTGAAATTCAAAGCAATTTTTCTTAACCTGTGTTTGCTGTGTCTGTTGAACTACAATCTTCATTTTGTGCTGCTAGCATATTAATTGGCATGCTGGCTAGGTATGACAGAAATCAAATTGAGGAAAAGCAATCCACAATGCAGGAGACTACTATGTGAAGAGGATGTTTTCAGTGGGATAGGAGAGATATATTGGTAAAATAGGAATAGTTACAAATATTTTCTTTTCATTTATTCAGTGGAAAGAAAAGTTTTTCATGAAGTCCCTAGGTCTTGTTATCTGGCATCCTCTGTGTGTAGTTAAATGGTCTCCTCTTCCTATTGCCTTTATAGCAGAGGTCCCCAAACTTTTGAGCACCAGGGACTGTTCTGTGGAGAGAGGTTTTTCCGTGAACCGGAGGGTCGTGCTTTCATGTACTATCTGCATCTCGCAGATGGGGCTTTGCTTGTTTGTGCAGATTGGTGCTGGCATGCCATGGCGCAGTACTGGTCCACGGACCGGGGGTTGGGGACCCCTGCTTTATAGAAAAAGGGTTCAGAGGACTGTCACATTTGGGAGTAATTTCTCCCCACCCTTTGGCTTGCTCACATTTTCAGACATAATATATTGAAATAAAGAAGGCTGAACTGGGAGGCAGTTACCTTTGTGCTGTTTATGACTAACTGGATATTGGGAGAATTTCTAGGCTAGTCCAGAGTTTGGGTCGCACCCCTGGAGTATGATTAATATGCCCCAGTATTTCATTGAAACTCATACTAATTCACACTGCAAGCTTTGGAACAAGCTGAGCATTCTTGGCAAACTCTGCTTTCCTGGTTAGAGTGTCATCAGTTGTTATCTTTTGCCAGATCTAAGTAGCTATCCAGAGCAGCCATTTGGATAGCTTTTTTTCAACACTGCACTCTTACTGTGACCTTTCTCTGTTTTTTCAGCTGCCTCTGGTTATGGGACACAGAATGTTCGTTTGAGCAAAGATGCTGTCAAGGATTTCGACTGCTGCTGTCTCTCCTTGCAACCCTGCAAGGACCCTGTTGTAACGTAATTATCAGACTGGATCCATCTGAAATATTTCAAAGTCTTATGTTGAAGTTCTGCCCCATGTGCCTTTTTTTAAACTTTATCAATAATGTAATCTCAAAAAAGAAAAGATAATTACCCTTGTCGAGTACCATTAATTTATTTGTTCATTTGCTACATATGCCTGTTGATTTTTTTTTACAAATGTAGTAGCCTTTTTAATGTATATTTGTATAGATGAAGTAATGTGCACCTTTTGCTGCTTGACAGTACTTTATTATTTGCATGACACATTTAGTGCTGGCCCAAGCTTTGTTTTGAAAGGAAATTTAAGGGTGAAATAGATACACTTTGCCTTTTAAATCCCTCAGTTATATATATAAAAAAGGATTACAGTTTTTACTTTTTACAGGAGCAGGGGGAAGAATCACAAAGGGATGCATTTATCTCTTTTGTACCCTTCCTGCACAATCTTAATTTTGTTGGTGCCATCCTCCTTCCTTCTGTTTCATAAAGGAATTGAGGTTAAAATCTGGAACATGAATTCAATATGTCTCTGTGCCACAATGCTCCCTCTCCCTAGAAATTTAAGTCCATCTATGGAACACAGATCAGGTACTTCATGTATCCATTGTTACACATGAAATGCTTTATGAGAACTATTTTATGCATTGTAGTGTTGTGATCCACAGATTACTATTTCTAATAATCATTGGTGCAAGAAAAAATTATTTTTTGGAGGAGAGTAGGTCAGTGTGTGTGTGGGGAGAATATGGGAACTGTTACAGAATTGGGAGTAATGTGGACAAGATTTAAAGCAACAAAGACCAGTGAATTCTGTTGATTTCATTTCTCTCTTCCCTGACCCTGCAGTTTTACCATGTGTTTTCTGAGCCACTTTTTTGCGGCCCATAAAGCGCCCTCTAATTGCAGTGGTATGGTTTCTTGATATTTTGTCCCACAAACTAAAAATAGGGTTACTGTATTTAAAAATTAACCCCCCCCCCTCCAACTTCCTGTCCCAAACTCAGAAAAATAAACTATTTATTTCTTCTCTGTAGCTATCTCGAAAGGGTTAAGAGTCACCCTGGACATTAAAAATGTGCCCCATTCAATTAAACATATGTTATGACTTTTCAGATGCATCCTAGAATACAGGAACCAATAACTAAGTATAGTTATGCTCTGAAGTTCTCACTGTAGTCAAAGAGGCACGGGGCCTTTAGGAGTGGTGAGTTTACAAGTGATATTTATCTTGCTTTCCCCCCTTCTCCTTTCCAGTCCTGATGGATACCTCTATGAAAAAGAAGCTATCCTGGAGTATATCCTACATCAGAAAAAGGAAATTGCCCGTCAGATGAAGGTATGCCAATATGGACAGCTACAAGGGTGGTTGGCTTCATACCTGAATGTCAGCTTTAATAGATATATTGGAAGACTATGTCTAAAAAGCTAGCAAATGAAAGAAGATGCAGAAAAGAACTGTATAAATCCCAATAACATAAAATATCTGTGCTTTATAACATGAACATTAACCCAGTAAACTTGACTTAGCTGAAGTAAGCTTAGTATGGTTTCTTTAGTGAGTGTTTTGCATTTTTTATAAGGACTTACTGACACTTTATCTTTGTAACAATTCACATGAATTATTTTAGTCTTCTTTTCATAGGCCTGTTTTCTTCAGTACCGTTTATCCAGATCAAAAGCCTTTATCCTTTGCCTGTGATTCACTGCAGGCTCACTTTGAGGCAGAAAGATTTCCAGTGCCTCTGACAATCATTGCCTAACGGCTAAGAGGGCCTGATACTATCTGACCAATGAGGCTGCAAGATTTAAGGAACAGTCTGTTCAAGAAAGGATGTGGAAGTAGAGGTAGAAACCAGAAAGATTTTTGGTGGTTATTCAGTTTTGTTCTATAAACAGCTTTGAGAATTTTTTCCTAGAATTAATATATAAACATTATAAAATAATAAATTTAGGATCTGACTGAAAACCACAGATGAATTCCATGTCTGTGGCCAGATTTGGTTTCTCTTGCTTTGGTCTACCGGTTAAGGCACCAGGCTAGAAAACAGGAGATCATGAGTTGAAGTTCCACCTTAACTGTAAAAACCAGTTAGGAGACTTGGGCCAGTCAGTCTCTCTCAGCCCATTTCTCCTCACATGAGGTGGTGGTTGTGGGGAAACAAGGAGGAGGAAAAGTGTGTACTGGATATGCTCGTTGTCTTGAGTTTTTTTATAAAAATAACAAAGGTGGAATACAAATAAATAAATCCTTTCTCTAGAACTGGAAGATAAATTTAAAGAACGGGAGTGACTGAGACTCACTCTCTTTAGTAAAAGTTGATATGGACCTTATTGACCATTGATTCCTGATCAGTGTACAGGAGGTAAAAAAGAGATTTAACTGTTATGTCTTTTGGGCAGACTTGGATTCAGAGTATCAAAAAATACAAAGGACACACAATGATTCTCATATATTCTAGTTGGCATATCTTCAAGTCCCATTCTGGAGGCTATTCATGGGAATGGCTCCTCTTTTTCTCTCTTCAGGTGATAGTGCTACATTAGAGGAATGTAGGCAAAAAAAAAAATCAGCACTTTTTAGCAAGACTACATCTCTACTAAGCTAGAAATGAAACTTTGCTTTATGTTTATGTCTCGGTTACTTGTTTGGGTATCTAGTATCGTGACTCCTCAGTGCTCCTCAGTGTTATAAGGCTGGGTTATTGGGATCCATTAGATGTATTTGCTCTGCTGTTGGCTGGGCATTCCATAGCTAGAGTCTAGTTTTTCATCTAATTGTCATCAAGCTTTTCATTTTTTGCTCAAACTCTTTTCTATTTAAAAGAAATCATGAAGCCAATTGCTCTCTCTCTCTCTGTTTTTTTTTTTTACTTTGGACTACTCCTTTGCTTTTAATGAGCACAGTTATCTCCACTTCATATTTGCCCTACATCTCTTAGATAGAACAGAAGCATTTGCTTTACAATTGACATGCTGAAAAGTAGAACAGCAGTAGAATGGTTCCTTAGTAAATGCCTCCTTTTTGGCACCTGCAGGCTTATGAAAAACAGAAGAATGAAAAGAAGGCAGAAATGGCAGAGTTGAGCAAGGCTGCCAAAGAGTCCCAGGTGAAGAGTTTCCTTGACAAAGAGCTGAGCATAGTGAGCAAACCCCTCAATCCCTTTGATCGTCAGCCAGGTAAATCAGGAAGGCAAGCAATACTAAGCAACTGGTGGTGGAAGGGGGAAGTATCTTATTTGCCATCTGTGGACAGGTATAACAAGAATGGATTCTTCCTACTGCTATGCCTGTGGTAGCGAGCCAATGACTCGTGTGCTGGAGACGACACTAAGAGCCCTCTCTGTGGGCACACACATTGTCACCCAGCCCTGTATCCCCCCGCAGCCCCCTTCTCACCAGCAGCCCCTCTGGAGGAGAGTCACCTCCAGGCGCAGACCGCATAGAGCAGCACAGCCAAGCACATGGCAGTCAGGCAGCGGGGACAAGACTCCGCCCTCACACCCCATCGCATACAGATGATGCTGCGGGGCACGGGCGGAGGGCATGGCTGCCATGGCGCTACTGGGCCACCTGGGTGATCTACTGCGGTGGGCCATGGAGGCGGTGGGTGGCCTTGGGGGGGTGGAGCGGGTGGGGCGTGGAGCGGGGCGGGGTGTGGCGGGCAGAGAGGCAGGGGTGGGTTTTGGGCACTCAATCTCTAAAAGGTTCGCCATTGTCTCGTGTAAATCTTAAAGATGCTGCCAAACTTGATAATAATTGCTCCTATTTTCCCTATTCTGGTGCTGCTTCCCTTGCAGAAGCAAAGTATTCACAAAGCTCCTATTCATTAATTTTTTTTGCCTTTTGGCAATGTTTGTAATTCATGGTGCAGTGGCTTGAGCAACCTTAGAAACCAGAGTTGGGGGGGGGCAGTCTCTTCTTACAAGGGTTGAATAAAAAGTGATGTCTTCAGATGAGCCTTGAGATGAGCTTTTTTTTTTTTTTTTTTTTGCAATATTTAGTTGCAATGGTCAACAAATAATTAAGATAAATTTGAAAGCACAAGAAAGATATTTGCTGCAACATGACAAGCCTGGGCCTCACACCTTGTGAGCCATTCAGGAGGTTGTGAAGTTGAAGAGATAAAGTATGGAGTTCTTTCACAACAGCTTTAATAAACTTATCCTTTGTTGGAAGAAGTGTGTTTCAAATGAAAATTATGTAGAGAAGTAAATACAGGTAATAAAAGGGCTGATCTTAAGGATTATTTTCTGGTTTATTTATTTAAGCTAAACTATTTATGTAAACTAAACCTGAGGAGGTAAGGCATTATTTTTTATCAGCCCTTACATTCTGTAAATAGGCCTTTAGCTTACCATCAAGTTTCTGTCTCTTTCTCTTAAAGCTTTTTTCTACCCTCATTCAGTTTTCACTTTCACTGCCTACTCACCTCTTTTCAAGTTAGTTCTCTTTGCATCAATGTGAAATCGAATCACCCAGGAGAAATGTGGGCAGTTGCTACAAGAAGTGAACCTTCTCTTCAAGCATGGAGTAACAATGTCTGCATTATTCCCATCTTTGTTGAGCTTGATGGCACTAAAGTAATGATGAGGGACACATTTTGGGATGCACAAGAAAAATACTTCCTGGATCCTTTTACATGTTCTAGAGTAGACTAAGCATGCACAGGGTCACTGTAATCCCGTGTACAAATGATATGCCAAACAAAAGCATCTCGTAAGGGAAGGGGCGAATATGTCACCAGTTGTAAGGTAAAAATTGTTTTTAATTGTGTATGAATGTGTATACATGTCTCTGGAATATTTTTAAAAATGTTTTTAGCAGCACATGAGTGCATATAAAATTATGCACAAGGACACTTGCCATTACAACTGCATCCCTGAGCGTGTAGATTAATTTCAATGCTGCTAGATGTACAGTGTTATCCCATCTCACCCACCCACATACAATTAATGTTTGAAAATCTGGGACTTCCGATTTTTGCGTTTGCAGCACATGGCCATGCGAGAGCGGTTCTCTGCTTCCCACGTCTAGTTTCTTCCTGCTTGGGGGTCCCTAGAGGGGTCCGAAGTTGCCCTGGAGAGGTGACTGTGAAGGAAGGGCGCCCTGTCGATCACGTTTGATCTGGGGAAAGCCCCCGGAACCCGACAGGAGAAAGACTAGCATGAGATCAGCGTCTAGCCCAGGGGTAGGCAACCTTGGCTCTTTTGGCTCAGGAATTCTGGGAGTTGAAGTCCATGAGTCATAAAAGAGCCAAGGTTGCCTACCCCTAGTCTAGCCCAAGCTGCTTGCAGCCAAAGTCCCAGAGCACAAACAACGTGAACAGCATGCTTAGAATTGGTGAGAGTACTGATCTTCTTTTTTCTATCTACTATTTAAATCCTTGAAAAGATCCCCAAAGCAAGAAGACCTCCAGAAGTGAAGGGAGGGAACCCCCTTCCCTTACAGACGAAAGCAGCGAATTAACATAAAAGTGGAAAGAGATATACTAAAATTTGATTTAAAATATTTTAATCTGAACAAATCTAGGAACTAAAAAACTGTCAAGACTATACCCTAAACAATTTCTGTGGAATTATAAAAATATATAACAAAAATAACTTTTTGATGGAAAGAAAAACTGAAAAAAGAAATAACTGCTGACATCTAGTGAAGAATCAGAGAATAGAACACTAACAATAAGGAATCAGAAATTGGCAGAATGCCCAGAAATAAAGAACAAGCTGTTCCTTTGAATTGCAAATAACCTTGAAGACAGCTGGGAACAAAGGAAGAGCCAGCTGTAAGATTAAAAAGTGTTTGAAAGAAAAAGAAAAAAAAAACCCCACCTGGACTGTTGTTTAAACCTAAGAACTGTTTATGGGTGGGGGAGGAACCTTGGCTTTTTGGCACAGGTCAGCGGTTCAAATCTCACCGGCTCAAGGTTGACTCAGCCTTCCATCCTTCCGGGGTAGGTAAAATGAGGACCCAGATTGTTGGGGGCAATGTAAATATATATATATATACATTGCTTACTGGTGTACACCGCTTAGAGAGTGCTTGCACTTAAAGCGGTATATAAGTCTCATAAATAAATAAATAAATAAATAATAAGAGAATTTGGTGGAAGAATTTAAAGTGGCTTAATATCCTGAATCTGTAATTTTGATTGATTGATAAATTGACTTTTGAATTAAAACTTTGATGAAAGATTATTTGAAGGGGGAAGACAACATGGATATCTCATACATATCAAAAAATGACAGGATGCCACATTCAATATTTTCTCCTGAAGGACTTAGCTTGGAAAATCAAGGGCCTCCAGAAGCAATACTTCAAGGCAAGATAAATACTTTCCCGGAGAAAATATATGTAATGTTAGGACAAATACAAATGACAATAGATTCAAACTATGACAAAATTTGAAACAACTTTGATGATTTAAATAAGCATATTTCCAATTTAAATCTACAATTAAAAAATACCCAGGAAATAACAACAAAGGAACAAACAAATCAGACAGAGGATTACAAACTAGAAGAGTATGATCAAATTGATGAAATAACAAAGGAAAAGAATTACAATTTGACACAAACAGGAAAAAATCTACAAGGTTCTGATACAACAAGGAAAATGGAATTATTAGGAGAACTATTAAAAGTTGGGGGACAGAAAGAATTTATCTTACTTACTTAATCTTTTGTATTCCCAACAACGTTTGTAAAAATACAGGAACTGTTGGTAAGCGGATTACATCAACTTGGAAAATTACTTGGCAAAAGAAGAAGATCAGAGACAGATACAAGAGATTTGACTCGCCCTACCAGATGGACTATTACATGAATAAACATTTGTTTGAATATGGCTAAAACAGTGGTTCTCAGCCTGTGGGTCGGGACCCCATTTGGGGCCGAACGAACATTTCGTGGGGGTCACCAAACAACGCAGTCCGCCATTTTTTCCCCCTTTTCCTTAGCTGTGCTACTCCCTTTTATTCTATTGGCTTTTGAAAGCCAATAGAATAGACTCTCTTGAATAGAGTCTAATTCTATTGGCTTTCAAAAGCCAATAGGAATTGTCCAGGCTGTCTCTGCCCTGCTGAGCCCGCCGAAAGTCCCATTCTGCAAACTGTGCTGCACCAGTTGAGTAGTCCTCAACTTACGACCGGTTGAGTAGTCCTCGACTTATGATCGGTTGAGTAGTCCTCGACTTACGACTGGTTGGGTGTCGCAGCATTAAAAAGGTTGAGAACCACTGGGCTAAAAGAACAGAGAATTTCGAACATAAAGGGGCCTTATAACAAGAAGGATAATGAGATTTAAGTAATATAGTATGTTTTATAATATATTAAATGTTAAAATAGTAGGTTGATGTAACTTTTATTAATATATAAGTAAAATATAAACTGATTAAAAAGGATGTTATATCTAGATACTATAAGCATCTAGTATTTTTATAATGCGTGACAAAATATTGGGATGATGTACTTAAATGGGAAAATTTAGACAGTGATGACTAATATGAAAAAATTATAACTGATAAGAATTGAATTGAATATAAGGGAATCTAAGCGAACAAAAATTATGAAAATAGGATGTATGCTGAACTAATGAGATGATGGTTATGAGAATAATATAAGCTGAAAAAATGTTATACTGTATATAGAGATTATTATTATTTGTATAAATATGAAAAATGCCTATACCTAATCATTTATACATTGAAAATATTCAAAATTATATTTTGGCTAAGGTTGAAGGAGAATACAAATGGGAGAAGGGAAGATCAAAGAAATGTACTATTAATTAATATATTAATTATGGAATTATCAAATTTAATCATTATTGACTGTTAATTATTATTGTCCTTTTTTTCTTGTTAAAATATAAACCAAAACAACACGCTGTACACCAGGCACTGGAGATTGTTATAGTTAAAAAACAATAAAATATCTATACAAAAAATCTGTAGAACTTAATAACTGTGTTCTTCTCTGTATTATAGGAGACTCTCAGCCTGGGCCCAGCAGTGGAGAAAAGGCCAAACAGCTACCAAGTTTTTGGATCCCTTCACTGACACCTGAGGCCAAGACCAAAGCCATTCCAAAACCAGTGAGCTATTGTCATTCCTTTTCAAGATTCACCAAACCATCTTACAGTTTGGCTACATTATAAAGCTAAATCAGCTTAACAGCCATGGTTTCTATAAAGAACAACAAAATCTGTTAAGTTTGAATCAATATGATTTTTATTTTGTCATTCCTTTTCAAGATTCTATTGCCTTCTATAAGGATATGTACATTGTGCAGTTTGTGTACACCATAAAACTAAACTAGCTTAACTGCCATGTCTATAAAGAACTATAAAACCTCTTAATCTTGGATTAATATGGTGCTGTATTCACAAAGCTTTTGTGAAACTAAAAAGTAAAGGTTTTTTTTAGTTTCAGAGTTCTTAGGAGAAGTCCTAATGATTTAAATTTACTTAATTTACTTAATGATTTAAATTTACTTAATTCATTTACTTAACGGCTCTTCTGTTAGTCTGGTTTTTCTTTGTTCATGGCTCTTGGACAAAAAACGCTTGTGCTGCCTTTTCCAAATTGGTCCAGATCTATTGAACCATAAATCCCATAACTAGTCACAATGGCTGTTTGCCTAATATTTTAAAAATTTCATTCATTTTTTAAATAATCCAGATATATAAAGTTCCTTATTTGCTGATTAAAGATTATCTGGGGGGGGGGGAGAATAGAATGTCAGGTTACCTGGAAGATACTATTAAAATTTATTTATGACGTATGGCATGTATAGATATATATTTAAATGCACTAAATGCACTTTCTGATTTTCCAGCTGCATATCAGATCTTACAAATAAAGCTTTGAATTTTGAATATTTGAGGGCTTGCTTAAAGACAGGATTAGAATACATGTTTCCATATTTATTCTAATCTGCATCTCTATGCTGTACCTTTGGATCAGTGTTGACTCCTGGTGACTGCCTGGAGAAGTCTCTGCAGTTTCTTGGAAGGATTTCCAAAATGGTTTGCCACTGCCTCCTTCCTAAGGCTGAAGGTTGACCCAAATTCACCCAGCTGACTTTGTACCTAAGATAGGGCTAGAATTCACAGTCCCACAGTTTCTAGGATTATTTTATCTTATCCCAGTTTATCTTATTCATGTCATTTTTTCTAGGACAAGTGTGTGTACTGCCCCATGAGTAGGAATCCACTGAAGCTGAAAGATTTGATCCCAGTGCACTTCACCCCTGTAGATCCTAGTGTAGATCGCGTTGGACTAATCAACCGGCAGGACCGCTATGTATGTGCTGTCACACGAGACATGCTTGGAAACTCGGTCCCTTGTGCTGTGCTGCGTCCATCGTGAGTAATGAGATGGGGCTTTTCTGGAGTGAGGAAAGCTATTTACTAGCAGGCTATCTATCAGATGAAATCTCTAGTTGCATCCAAGCATGGGAATCTGTCTTACATTTAATATGTAAAAGAGATAATCTTTCTTCTTCTTCTTCTTCAAGAGGCTCAGTTGTGACTCTGGAATGTGTGGAAAAACTTATCAAGAAGGACATGGTTGATCCAATGAATGGGGAGAAGTTGACTGACAAAGACATCATAGTTTTACAACGGGTGAGATTGACTATTAAAGCACATGTCCTGTGGGCTTCCAGAATAGGCAGTTTTAGCAGGTACAGGTCCAATACATTTGAAGGGTGGAGGGATATTTGATCTGAAATCAATCTTAACATCTTTATATTGATCTAATTATTGGGAAGTTTGTCATTAAGATGGCTTTCCTTTATAGCCTTCTAAGCAATGACTCCTTATCATTTTGTTGTAAAAGGTAACCATCCTGCAGTTCTTCAGTTAGGTTTTCAAGTAATTTCTGTATTGTGTGATGTGTTTGGAAACATTTTAGCGCAATGATGGCGAACCTTTTAGAGACTGAGTGCCCAAACTGCAACCCAAAACCAACTTATGTATTGTTGGGTGCCGGGTGGGTGTGGCCCATTGGGTAGGTGTGGCTGCGGTGGTAACAGAAGACTGGGTGGGACTAAAAAGTTCAATCAGTCAATTCCAACTTTGCAAGATCCTTTTTTCCCCATGAGAAGTTGAAATTGACTGATTGATTGAACCTTTTTTTTGTACATGATGGCAGAGGCCTAAAGCGAAAAGGTTTTATAAAACCCAGCGACAGCATGCGTGCCCACAGAGGCTCTGAGTGCCGCCTCTGGCACCCGTGCCATAAGTTCGCCACCACTGTTCTAGCGCTTCAAAGATCTGTACAGATATATATATATATATATATATATATATATATATATATATATATATATATATATATATTAAAAAGAATACTAAAAATAGAAGCATGATTCCTGGGTGTGTGCATATTGTGAATAAAATTTGATCACCAGGAAAAGTTAAAACGTTAAAAGTTTTAATATAAAACAAAAGTTTTAAGTATAAAACGTTAAAAGTATATATATAAATAAATAATTTCTCTGGATTTGGATTGTGAATGTTACCTCTTGGGCACCTATTGAAGTTTGTGGTTGTAGAAAACTATTAGCATGTTCTATAAAGCATATCATATTTATGTCACTATGATATGGGAGATTTTAAAATAGCAAGTCTCATGAATGCATCAGTCCTGTTTTGTTAACCCACATTTAGAGCAAAGTACGATATGCAAATTTGAGGGCAGGGAACTACATACCTTGAACGCTTCTGAACATTTGCAGAAAATTTCCTCCTCCCAGGACAATCACACGCCCTGAGATTAGCTATCAAGCAAAGCAGTTTGGGCTTCAATTGTAATTTTGCCCAGCCCAAGCGCTGAGCAGAACATAAACTCCCTAACCATCAAGGACAGGATAAGTGTGGTCCTTTATTTCATCATGCCATTCCTCTTCCCTTACTTGGGCTTTCTCTTTTTCCAGGGCGGCACAGGATTTGCAGGGTCAGGTGTGGAGCTGGAAGCCAAGAAATCTCGGCCTGTGATGCAAGCTTAATACATTCAGGTGGAAAAGAAAGAGATGATTCTCTACCTGATGCGAACTGCCATCTGCTAGCTTAAAAGAGCTAACATTGCATATAAAGAAAGGCAAAGTATCCTGTAATTTTGTAAACCAGGCTTGCTTAAAGGTTTTTGAAAGAATTGTTAACTTGGGGATATGTGTGATCAATAGCTTATTTTTAGGAGTCAAGTTTTTAATTGTCAAGTTTTCCTATCTTGGAAAGGAAAATAGAGGGTGCAGTTTATACAATCAAAGGCTCAGTGTATCTTTTAAATTGATTACTATTAAAAAAGTGACATGCTCTTCTATTGGATCAACTTTTTCCCCCCTAAAATTTTGCTGCTTTTTCTGTTGTCTAATCTATGGCACAATATCCTGAGAGGTTGGGAAATGATTTTATTAGTAATCCAAAATTTTACAATTTTAAAAGGTCACAACTCCTGGCGGCCCCCCAGGTGATCAACTGTGTTTTTATACTCTTTGGCGCTTTGAATGCTGTGCTTCATCATCTCTATGACTTCATCCCGGGAAAGCCTGTTATCCTGGAGAAGGAAAGGGTACAGAGAAAGAACTACAAGCCTAGATAAGCAATATTTATCCAAGGTATTGGCTACCACTAAGATGCTTAAAAATATATTCAACTTGCATTCAACTTTTTTTATCTATATAAAACAGACACTGGAGGTAATGTTGAACCCAAGTGGTTATTTCATTATTCCCAACAGGTCCCAGACAAGTGTTTGAAAAGAAAACAGCCGTATTTGTCTTCTTAAAAGAAGGGAAATGTTTGAAGGAACTAATCTTTGCTTTCCCTTAGAGTGTGGAACTTGCAAGGGAAGAATTGAAGTGCATTAAGAACATTACAGAAGAGATTAGATGCACTGATGAAAGAAGGTGTAGGTGTATTTAATCTCCTTCTTCCCAAATGCCTCTGGAACATGGAGATCTTCATAACATGACAAGGGCTCACTGTGCTTTGGGGGGAGACAGAGATTGCAGAAGAACAGGAATGGATCCTACGGGAAATCACCCAAGTATGCCAGCTACATTATTTTTTGAAGAAAGTTTAAGCAGGCCCTTCCAACAATAAATAGACAGCAATTCCTTCTGGAGTGTGCTTCTCCCACTCCCATGTAAGGGAGAACCCGCTGTTGTATATCCCCCCCCTCACTCCAATCACAGTTCATCATGCTTCTTTGTCAAATCTTCACCATAGTTGGTAGCCTGGCTCCCCACAAACATGTTCCAATTGTCCAAAATCTCTTGCTTGGTTATTTTATCATCCTGTGATATGGGGAGGAAGAGAAGCAGTGGGAGAAGAAATAGAAAAGCAAGGAGAGAAGGGCACAATTATAACCCAATTACATCCCAATCATTTATTTTTTAACATTTTTATATTGTGTTATTAGTGAATTATATATAAAACGTAAAAGCCACTTGTATTAATTTTTCAGGGAGAAGGAAAACTGTTTTAAAATATGAGTGCTTCCAGCTTCTTAGAACAGTTCATGCGACAATAGATCATTAGAGGAGGCAGTTGGGTTTAAATATTATTTTCCTTCATTTTGAGGGCTAAAGTTCTTAGTGGTACTACAGAAATTGCTCTATTTTCCCCCCTAAAATGATTTTTTTAAAAAAAGATCTACAATAGTACATTCTGAGTTGCTCGCTTTCTATTTTGCTATTTCAAAACATAAAGATAGACAATTGGAGCCAAATAGTGGAAGTTGCATATCCTAGGAATTGGCAGTGTGTGACACAAAGCCACCCACAAGTCACCATCCTGAACAAAATGCTGCCACCCAGAGTCGCCTCAAACAGAGATAGGCTGCATATAAATTTAATAAATAAACAGATGGATGAATAAATGAATAAAGATGAGCTTCAAGTATTAAATTTTACGGTAACTGGTAGTACTGGTCAGATCCTGCCTAATATTAGTAGACAAGCCTATAATGAAAGTTTGGTGAGCTACATGCTTTTTTTTCTTCCTCTCTTTGTAGGTTAACTAAAATAGCTTCTGCCAGAGATTTGACCTGATTGCACTAGCTTTTTGAAAGTAGAGTATAAGCACAGTTTTTGAAACAGATAAAGTGAGGAAAAAGTAAGGAAAGAATGCGCGCTGTTTTAAATTCTATTCCTTTCCCAAAAATAGTTTTCTTTCATAATTAAAAAATGACCTATTTCTTCATTTCATGAATTTGCATTGGACTCGGTAATAATTTCCAATTATAAGCAAACTAGGACAGAAGTCTTTAAGGAATGCATTGATACCCAGCGTGATTTGAGGGAGAATCAAAATCTTTTACTTTTACTTTCATATCCAGGTCAAGAGGCCTGGAGCTAAAATTACCTAAAGTAAAATCTTCAAGTTTAATTCTTGGGGACTCACCCAATTTAGGCTCTCAAAAAAAAAATGTTAGTGGGTCACACACAGTCCACATATCTCAACTTCTGCCTTCCCCTGACATTGCAGCTCCTTCCCTATGCCTGGATTGTTCTTACCAGATCTTTGTCCGACTGAACAAGGAGATGCGTGGATTCCACTTCAGCATGATCATAATCTGCGGGCAGGATCCAGTGCCCAATTTCCTCCCGATCCATTTTCCCATCTTTGTTGATATCTCGGTGTTCCAAGAATTGTTGGCGTTCACTTGTCACCCAGCTAGGTTCTGGTTCCCCAGTTTCAGGGGCATACATGTCACCTGATCAATAAGAATAAGTGAGATACCAAAAATCCCCTTTAACCCCAGGTGCTGGACTAAAGTAGAATCTTTCTTCTAATCAAGCCAAGTCAATGAAGGAATGGGATAGGAGAGATATTGAGTCTTCAGTATCTCCTCTCCCTGCGCTCAAAAAAGGCTTGCAGCTCTGCCCCAAACCAGCCTACATCTTAATAGGGGGTAATCCATTGCCATTCAGGCAGAAATTCTTATATTCTTACCAAGATATTCATCAACTTCTACAAAGCCATCACCATTCTTATCTATGTCCTCCAGGGTTTCCTGAAAAAGTGAGAAGGGTAACTCTTAATGGTACAGAGATAGTACATCTTCCCACAAACATTTGTCCAAAAAGTATCAAAACCTCAAGAAATAGTGCCTGTAATAAAAGGCAATTTCTGTTCCTAGATGCTTGGTAGTATATGTCTGTTGCAGGGCAAGGAAGTCATGTCTTGGAAAATATGGGTGGGTCATAATTGCTTTCTAAGCTTGGCCCTTGATTACTCAAAGGAGCATCTACACTCTAATCAACAATGATCTCCAGGGTCTCAGATGAGATTTTCCCCAGATTTGTCTGAATTGACAAATTCTACTTGCAAAGCAGCTACTGTAACACACAGCTGTTTCCATGTATGCTATCATTTTGGAGAAAATTGGGAAAGACTTCTCTAAGATTATAGTCAGCTTTGCATCTGGGAGAAAGGAGATGCTGAATGCAACACAGTATACTGGACTACTTTCTTAGACATTTTGGAGAAAATATTCATTTTTTACCTGAAACTCATAAACATAGTTTAGACAGCAGACAGAATATTAGAGGGATTTTTTTTGTTCCTTTTTTAAAAAACATAGGGAGCATTTTAAATCAGCATCTCACTTCAGCTTTTGAGGTAGCAGTAGTCACATTTCATTCTTGCTTATCATATTACAAGCATAAATCAGATTATTGCTACCTTTTCCCATGTAAAAAATGAGCTCCGGATTTTTCAGGATTCAAAAAGAGAATGCTAGAATAGTGTTACATTTTCATTTGGTAATTACAAAATCCTTCACAGAAAGATCCTTTACACCATCTGAAATATTTTCTAAAGGAAAAATCTAACATTTCACAAGAGAGGTAAGGAACTGTTAAAGGAAAGGGGAGAAAGAGAATACAGTATAAATAGAAACTGCAAGGCAGGAATAGAAGTTTTAATAAAATAAACCTTGAAGAACAGCTGCTGAAGCTGTTGCAAATTTTTTTGCAGCAGTTTCAGCTCCATTCTTTTATGAGTCACCCAAGTGACATCTATGTGCTAACTAATAAATTTGTTTTCCACCCAACCAATACATATACACGATCCATCAGTTTTTTTAATGGCAAAGTGTCTAAGAGGGGCTGTCACAAATATAGCTGTCATGAGCTGGGAAGATCAAGACAATCCTATTCTGAAGCATGCAATCAGATTATTCTGATTCAGATAATTCTTGGTCTTTGATCTTTGCTTCAACTTGATAAATCCCAACCTCCTAAATTTTATGTCTATGTATTATTTGAAAGTCTTGGTATAATTATTTACTTGATATTTTTGAGAAGTTTTGAAACAAAGTTTCTCTGATCCCTTGCCAAGAATCTAGACTAGTGTTTCTCAAACATAATAATTTGAAGATTTGTAAAGTTCAACTCCCAGAATTCTCCAACCAGTTTGCTGACTAGGAAATCTGAAATCTACACACCTTCTGGTTGCTGTAGTTGAGAAAAACTCATCTGACCTTTTTATACAGTATTTGAATTTACATGTTAAGTTGAAGATTAACCCATAATACTAGTAGATGGCATCCACTGAATAATAAATTATATATTAAAATATTTTTGCCTACCTGATACTATATAAAAACAATGATACCCACCAAGTGAAAAAGTTGTTGATCTTTATATTAAAAGCTGCAATTTGCTTGGTTTGGGCTTAGCATGCTGGGAGTAATAAGAGTTCATAAATCATGGTCTATGACTGAAATTTCATGTGAATGGGAACACTGTAGTCAAACTATGTTAAAATCAACTATGGCAAAAAAAGAGAATGTGGATCCAGACATGGATTCACTAAGCAACCATTTAGTGTTGCTTTTGTTATATGTATAAATTCTCTGTTTTCAATAAAATTTCCAATTCATTCGTTGTAGGTTTATATAAGATCCATAACCTATGAATTTTAGTATTTTCACTTTTATTGATTTTTATAATCATTATTATGTTGTTTTTACTGATTGTTGTACACTACCCAGAACTGCTTCTTATGAGATCGACAGCCATATAAATGTGATAAATAAATAAATAAATGGAGATGATTCTATTTGAATTTGAAATTCTAATTCTATCCAAATACAGTTATGGGAAAGCAATTTAGGTAGGAAGTAGAAATTTGAAGGATCCAAACAATCTGCTGTGACATGCTATCCTGAGTAAGCCACAATGATTAGATTTATATAGCCTAATAAACCAGAGCAATTTGCACTGTTTAGTGTTAGTATATCCAGCCTCACCGTTACTATAACGTCCCTCATGTGGTCAAACTCTTCAGGATGAAGGAAGGCTGTGAATTCCTCTTTTGTCACACTCATATCTCCATTTTTGTCAGCAGCTTTGAATCGTCGCTCATCCCTGGCCAACATTTTTCGATATGAATTCTTGTCCTCAAGATCACCAAACTCT
The DNA here is from genome assembly GCF_016545835.1 of Crotalus tigris. Taxonomy (NCBI): domain Eukaryota; kingdom Metazoa; phylum Chordata; class Lepidosauria; order Squamata; family Viperidae; genus Crotalus; species Crotalus tigris. The sequence continues at coordinate 349,200 of NW_024097779.1, read as the reverse complement.
TCTCCTGAAGAAAGCAAAAGCATGAGCATCAGTGAAGCCCCCAGTATACCTGAGTACATAATTAACACTTATTTTTCTACAAGAAAAGGATTTCCAGGTTTGGTTGACCATAATCACTCACAGAAAAAAGATGATGCCCGTGAAACAGTTCTTCAGAATGAGCTTATATCTTGATTAATAACCAAACCTCTCTCTGTATTAAGTGCAATGTGAGGTCTTTGTAATGTGGCATGTGGTCATTAGGAAATTAAAGTATGTGTTACAATGCTGATTTTGGGGCCCTTTCTGGAGCAACTGCTATAACAGAGGAAACTAATTTGAGCAATTTGAAATTATTGATGAGCTACAGAAAAGTACACATCATGAGGAGGTAAATATTATTAATTAGTCTTATTGACTTAACTTCTCAAAATACTGTCTATCTTTTCATCAATCTGCTTTTTTTCAGGCTAGGTGGCTACAGTACCTCCTGCTCTCCTGTCCTCCAGCATAACATGTCTCTCTCTCTCTCTCTCTCTCTCCCACATAAACATGATTTTTCCCTTTCTCCCCTACCCCTTTACCTTCATAGTGCCCATAAGTGGTGCTTTTGAACTCATTCCAAGTGATTTGGCCATCACTATCCTTGTCATAGTCCTTCCAGTTCTTGTTCACACTCTCATAGATATAGCGGTTCTGAGTATGCTTGATCCAATCCTTCAATTCAGGCTGAGTCACAAAACCATCCCCATCTCGGTCAATTCGGTCCACAATCTTCCTACAAAAATAAGCCTAAAAACTCAGGAGAGTGGCTTACAGAAGCTATCTGGACTGCCCAACTCTAGTCTATTCTGTAAAGAAACAAACCACCCATAACACATTTATGGAACACATTGAGAGTGGAGGCTAAGATTTCAGAGAAGTGAAATGCTAATGTTTCTGGAGGGAACCACTGGGAATGGATGATCTAGAGCTGGGGTGTCAAACTGGTGGCCCGCGGCCTGGATGTGTCAACACACAGGCCACGCCCACCCTGGCTCCACAAAGGCAAAAAATGTGGTATATCATGTGATGTGATCAAGTTTGACACCTGTGATCTATAGCATATTATTAGGGCTGGTATTAAGATCCGATGGACCAATGATTTAAAGACCAGTTTAGAGCTCTATCTTAATTATGCACTTGATCTGGAACATATGTAAAAAATTTTTGAACTACACAGGTGTTTCCTTAATAAAAATGATAAAATTAGACCAGAAAACCAATTACCTAATAATAATAGGAGAACGCTCTCTCTCTCACTAGAGATCTTTAGGCAAGGTCTGGTTAGTCACTATCAATGATGCCTTATTTCTTGGTACCCTCTAGGCCAGACATGTCAAACTCGTGATGTCACGTGACATTGTGCGACGTATCGAGGCAGTTTTGCCATTGCTGGCAATGGGGTGGATGTGGCTTCCATGTGATGTGTCCGGCCTGTGGGCTGGCAGTTTGACACCCCTGCTCTAGGCAGTCACCGTTTTATAAAGGGTGACTTAAAGCAGAAAATAGAAAACTTCCTTCTATACCTTATTAGTATTTAATAGTTCCAGAAAAAAAATCTCTTTCCCTGATCAGTTTTCTAATGAGAACTTGATGCTGTTAAGCAATGTTTTTCAACCTTGACAACATGGTGCTTGAGGAATTCTGGAAATTGAACCCTGTACATTTTACGAGGGTTGAGAAACATCATTTTAGTAAAATAATTCTCAAATGGTTGGATTATACTATCTGGATTCTTTGCATTTGACCAAGAGAATAGCTTCCTGAAGAAAAAAGCCTGTATGATGAGATTTGTTTGTTTAGTTAGGTTTTTAGTTAGGTTTTCGTTTGGTGATGTAGTTGAAATGGCTAAATGCCATGTCAAGAATGGACATAAAGCTTAGATGACAGGGAATTCATAAACTCCAGCTGTTTCAAATATGCTTGTAACCAGTTTCACCAAACCTTAATCAAGACTGCACACAATAAGCCAGCATACTTAGAATCCCCCCTTAGAGAAACATGCTTACAATTCTTGTACTTAATATATCACTATTCTCAGCTGGTTTTACCGGCCAGCAGGAAGAACTAAACTAGTCAGGAAAACACATTTCTTGATTTCTTTAGCTCTGCAAATTAGGCAACTTGTTTTTTTATTCTTTGATGTGATATTAAATTAGCTCACTAAAAGAAATAACTGATTTCTGTAATCTGCCTATGCTCAAATACATTAAATAGATCTACAAAAAGTAATACAGTATATACTGTATTACTTTTTGCAAAAATGTATAGTTTTGCTATAAGTTGTAGGGACAGGCAAGTCTACCCTTTGTCTTCTAAGAAATCTGCACCCTACAGAACTAGACACTTGATTTTCCTCTCCCAGTTTTGGAATGCAAAATTCTTTGTTCAATTTCACCAATGCATTTTTACCCCAGCCTCTCTTTGCTCTCCTCAGGAGTTAGTTGGTCAAATGTCTTGGCGTCTTCTTTGCCTAAAAAAGCTTCATGATCATAACGGAAGTCTTGATTGTCATCGTGGGGATGATCACTGAGTTCTTGACCATGGTGGATACGATCCTTCTTGTCAGGGGATGGCTTGGCCTGGGCCCAGACGAGGCATACGGTCAACAGATAATAGCAGCAAAGTGTATTCTGCCAAGCCATTGTATACCTCTTGGAAAATAAATAAATGATGAATGAGGAAAACACATAACACATACATTATATACATATCCTGATACATCAAGGTTTGAAAAATGTGTCCCTCGTACCCATCCATCTTTACTGTTTTTGAGAACTGCTTTCTAAAAATATGACATCCATTCTCTTGTGCTGCCCAGAGTTTAGAGAATACTACTTAATTTCCTTCAAATCCTTCTTCTAAGGCTACCTTAGAATAAGGTATAATCCACCATTCTGTGGATTATACCCCATTGTGTCCATATCCAAACTGGTGTCCTTTAGATGTCTTAGACCAAGGGTAGGCAACCTTGGTTCTTTTATGACTCGTGGACTTCAACTCCCAGAATTCCTGAGCCAGTCATGCTGACTCAGGAATTCTGGGAGTTGAAGTACACGAGTCATAAAAGAGCCAACATTGCCTATCCCTGTCTTAGACAATAATATTTACCATGATCTGAAATTATGGATCTCTAAACATCAAGAGAGCTAACCTGCTATCACTTGGTTCATAGCACCATTCTCTGCTTATCCTTTTTGCCAAACCTTCCTCCTCCCCACCATTCTTTTTATCACATTTTACATTGTGAGATCTTTGGAGTTGGGCTTGTTCTTTTGTACTTGGTAAAGTTCTACAAATTCTAATGACGGACGCTATCAACATGATAATTTTGTTCTTCTCTTTGCCAAGATACCAGAGTCCAATATCTTGCTTCCATGTTTCTATTTGCTTTTCCCCCCTTTTTAAAAAATTGTATATTATGTTTATGCTTTTCCTATATGATAGTTCTGCACCCATTCTAGGGAATCATGACTACCTTTCTGTAAAACAACTGATTTTAAAAAGATTGGCCCAGTTATCAAATGAACTCCATGTCTGAGCAAGAAGTTGGATGCAGGGTCTCCCAGTCTCATATAATCCAGCAACTTGTTACTTGTTCTCAGCACGGGAATTTTTCCAATTATGACTGATTTTTTTACCTTCCAATCATAGTCTTGCCATGTAGGATTGAAGTCCTATGCTACAGATAAGTTGCCAATCACCTGATTTTGTCCTGGGGCCTCTCTCCATACCGGAAGATCATCCCCATTCTCAGCTATATTCTCTGTTTAATCATTCTGCTTCCTTTCATCCTACTGCACTAATCCAGACACAAAGCTCTACCATTCTCTAAGGCTCTGTTGGAGGTGGGCATCAGGAAGAAGGGCTGTAGCTTTCAAGGGGGGAAAACATCAGCAGATCACAGCAGCAGAAACAAATTAGGCCAGTTCTCAGTTTGCTGCCCAGAATACAAAATGCTCAATTCCTGAAGCAATGAACACTGTTCCTGCTCTGTCCAGAACAAAGTGACACAGAAGAACAAAGTGACACCCAGAAAGGGAACACAGCTTTGCATCTGAGACTATAGTAAAAAAAGGACACTTCCATTGCCAACTTCCTTGTACTATGGCAGATCCTGGACTGAATGAAACCCAACAGCCTTCTGCCACTACACAAAGCCAGCTTAACAAGTAATTTCACTACAATAAAAACTGAAAAACCAATTAGGTTTTGTGGCATTTTGAAGAATACCAACAGAAGAGAATATGTGCAGCCCAAGGCTAAACTTGGGAGTTCTTGGTGTTCTCTAAGCTTGCAGATGTTTCAATACCCAATTAGGTAACATCATCAGTGCGGGTTGGGTACTTACCCTGATGATATTACCTGCTTGGATAATGAAATGTCTGCAAGCAAACAACCAAGCTCAGAGATTAAGAATTCCACATCTTAAAGGATAGCAAATCTATTATGGTGGAAACCTTTCTGCTCAGTCACAGCAAGGGCCACAGCTTAATTGATGGCTAATTTTAAAAAGGCCAGATAGGGCCCAGGTTTGGTTAACCTGTCTGAACTTTGGATAAAGAAACAAAAGAATTCCTAGAGGCATAGACAAGATCACAGAGTTTTAAAAGAAAAAAACATTCTGGAAGAAGCACTTCCATATTGGTGCCTATCTCTCCCCCAAAAATGCAAGTCTTCATTTATTAATTTCCTCAGTAAAAAGGTGAAGAGGCAAAGGGACAAAGAGGTTGAGAAGAAACAGTGGAGACAGTGATAACGATTTCATTAACACTAGCCATTCACTACCACCCAACTATTGTTTTGTGAATGGTCAGTGTTATTCAGATAACTATTGTTAGCACTTTCTGCATTTCAGTTTCCTTTAACCTCTTTTACCATCCCACTCAGAATAATATTGTTGAACTGCTGAAACAGAAAACTAGGGCTAGGAAGTCTTTGCTATATATACATTTACTGACTTTATACTGGATTGTGGTGAAACAAACTGATATAATTACTCTCAAGGAAAAAAATGCATATTTCATCCCCTCTCCCCATATGATTGTCTTCAAATGCAAGACAAATGAAGGCGATTCAAGATAGAAGGAAGCACAGGAGTCCCTGCTCCAGCAAGACACAATCTGTGGAATTCAGAGCTAAAACACTATCTCTATAATTGCTTTTGGTGGAAAATGCATCTTTCAATCGGGAATCAAATGAAAAAAAAAGAAAAAAAAAGAACTGATATTCCATATCATAAAATATCATGGAGAAAATCTGACCAGATGGTAGATAGGAATAAAAAACACAAATTAAATAAAAACCAGGGCAGGATGCAGAACTCGGGGATGAATAAGTAACTTTCTCAGCAGGAGGTAGTTACTGCTATCCATTTCAAAGAGAGTTTTAACGTTCCCCGGGAGTTTGCCCCTAAAATCTCACATGTGGCCACGTTGCTCCGTTTTCTAGATGCCCTCTTCCCAATTCTAAACCACAACACTGCTCCAACAGCTCCACAATGCGCCAGAAATACTTCAGCACCACTCTGAATGCTTCGATCTACTTTGTGGCTCCCGACAATCGGGTCCGCTCATCATTCATATTTCTTGCAAGGCAAACCAAGAGCATCCCGACTTGGCCCCAAATTGCAATGCTTAACAAAGGAAAAGGTTTCCTTTCCCGATTAAGTTCTCCACGGCCAGCCGACTCCCCCGAGGACCTCATTTCGTTCACTTCATCTCTATTCTGCCTATTCACAACCCCTTTCCATTAATTCTCCCCAGGCCAGTATTGATTCTTCCTGCTGATTCTTCCCGCCATTTACCTCTTACTCAAAGGAGCTGCAGCGGCCACGAAGCCCACTCTCGGAATGCTTCCTCAGTTCATGTCTTCACTCCTGTGGTATCTCTCCCCCCCCCCAGGGCACGCCCCTCATCTCTGCAATATCCAATCCGGGTCTGCGGTGGGATGATGGGCGTGGCCGAGCGCTCGGGGACTGGTCCGTCTGCGCCACGTTGACACAAAGCTCCCTTCTTCCCACGTTTTCCCGCAGCTTATGGAAGGCGAGGCCAGCGGGGCGGGTTCTTTTGGGGGTCGTCCGTGTTCCCATCTTCGCATCGGCCAACTACAGAAGGACACCTCTCTCTGTTTCTACCTCGGCGTGCTTCAATAATCTACCTCCACCCCTTTTTTGGCAGTCAATGCTAGAATTAAATGAAATGCACTGTTAAAACTGCGCGGCCTCCTAGGATTGTGAAAAGAGGAAGGGGACCCCGATTCTGTGTGAAGTATTTCATCAGTTTTGATTCGGGATTTTAGACCCGAGAATTGCCTTCCATCGTTTCAACTTCAGTGTTTCTATTTCCCTGAACGTGCTCAAATAATGTTGCTATTTAAGGGAAAGGAGATGTGACATCCTTCTATCCACAGTCAAGCAACTATGGAGCATTTGAAGTTCTTCCATCTTATCCGAGGAACACTGCCTTAAGGCAGTGGTTCTTAACCTGGGCGATATTGCCCCCCAGGGGGCGATTTCATTTTTCAGGGGGGCGATGGAACGAAAAGGGGGTGATGGAGCGAGAAGTTTTGGGGACACTTTTGAGACTTTTTCGTACAGTGAATCACTGTATATCTGTCGTACAAAAACATCAGATCGCTCGCTATTAGTGGATTGAATTGTGTTTTCAAATGTTCCTCCAGCTAGCTTCAGTACAGAACGCCGTACATATGTGAAGGTGCATCGCTTATCTTCATGCGCATTGTGCAGCAGCCTCTACCCATACAGTGGCGCGCCATTGGCCAGGATTTGGGGGAAAAGACTGGAAATAAATTATTTGCGTCGATATATCCTGATGACAATTTAAAAGAAAACAAAAAAAGTATTTGCATAAATTGAAGAATTGAGAGGTTATGTTGGGGGAGGGGGGTGATGACAACTTCCTCATTGGCTCAAGGGGGTGATTCGTTCAAAAAGGTTAAGAACCACTGCCTTAAGGGACTCAGGAGAGGTTGACTCACCGACTTTCTCTCACATTTTTGATGTGTTTTAATCACATCTTACCATATGTAAATGTGGCCTGTGTGGTTTTATCATTTTGTGTGTTGTGCAAAATCCAAAAAACCATCAGGCTAAGTAAATCATGGCTAAATTATCCGCCAGTAAGCTGGCTTTATTTTATCATTAGTCATTGATTTCAAGAGTTATAACAGTGAAATAAAATGTATCGTTATTGTACTGTTTTTTTGCTAGTGAGGTGAAATACTTGTTGAATTTTCTCCCTTGTGTGTCCACTTTGGTAAGATTGATCCTAGATTAGAGCACCTCGGTTTGAAACTTAATGCTCAATTACTGCTCCATCTGAAGTAGCAAAAGGACTTAGGTTGGTTCACACTAGTAGAATCCAAAATGTGGGAATTAAAATGAGAGAATAAGAGTGTGCTGGCTTTAAGAAAAGACAACTTAGAACCTGCCCCAATTGCACAGAGTATGAACAGCAAACAGGGTGAACTAGAAATTCAGGTTAATGAGGGCAGATACGATATTGTTGCCATTACGGAAACATGGTGGGATGAAACTCACACATGGAACATACAGCTAGAGGGATTTAAATTATTTAAAAGAAACAGACCAAATAAAAGAGGAGGTGGAGTTGCTCTCTATATAAGAAATAACTACATCTCCACAGAAATAGAGCACAACAATGATAAAAACTGTCTTGAATGCATTTGGGTCAATATAAAAGGGGGGGGGAAATGACATTGCCATAGGTGTATACTACAGACCACCCAACCAAACAGAGGAAATAGATGAACTTTTTGCTAGTCAGCTAACTAAGGTATGTAGGAAGCACATCACAATAGTAATGGGGGACTTTAACTACCCTGACATCAACTGGGAGACAAACTCCGCACCAAGTGGAAGATCAAACAGGTTCCTGGCAAACCTAGCAGACAACTTTGTCTCCCAAAAAGTAGAGAAGGGAACTAGGGGATTAGCCATTTTGGATCTAATTCTCACTAACGGATGAAATGATAGATGGAGTTGAAGCCATAGGAACCCTGGGAGGAAGTGATCATGCAATATTAGAATTCAATATTATAGAAGCACAAGCAATAGAACACAGTCAAACTAGAGTCTTGGACTTTAAGAGAGCTAATTTCAATAAACTTAGAGAGGGCTTGGGAAGGATTCCATGGATGAGAATCCTCAAGGGGAAAACAACTCAAGAAGCTTGGGAAATTTTGAAAAATGAGATAATAAAAGCACAGTCTAGCACAATACCAACAAAGAGGAAAACAACAGCTCCCAAAAGAAACCAGCATGGCTGCATAAAGAACTCTCTGACAAATTGAAAGATAAAAAGGACAAGTATAGAAAGTGGAAAGAGGGGAACATAACTAAGTCAGAATATCAGCAAATAGCCCGAGCCTGCAAAGATGAAGTGAAGAAAGCCAAGGCTCAAAATGAACTAAGGCTTGCGACCAAAGTCAAAAATAACAAAAAAAGCTTCTTTCAACATGTAAAAAACAAGAAAAAGGTGAAGGAAATGATTGGTCCATTAGTGGGTGGAAGTGGCAAGAAGGTGACAAGCAACAGGGAGAAAGCAGAACTATTTAACTCATTTTTTGCATCTGTCTTTACACAAAGGGAAAAAACAGACCAACCTATCAAAAATAGTGCCATAAAAAACAAAACAGAAACACAATTAAGATAGGCAAGAAAATGGTTAGTGAGCACCTGTCCAGCCTAGATGAGTTCAAATCGCCAGGACCAGATGGATTACATCCCAGAGTTCTCAAGGAACTGGCAGATGTGATATCGGAGCCACTGAACTATATTTTTCAAAGATCCTGGAACACAGGGGAACTACCAGAGGACTGGAAAAGAGCTGATGTAGTTCCCATCCTCAAAAAAGGAAAAAAAATGGATCCAGGAAATTACAGACCTATCAGCCTGACCTCAATACCTGGGAAGATCCTGGAAAAGATAATCAAACAACGAATCAACGAACACCTAGAGGCAAACAAAGTCATTACTAAAAGCCAACATGGGTTTGTCAAAAATAGATCATGCCAGACAAATCTTATTGCATTCTTTGACCAAGTGACAAAATTAGTGGATCAGAGGAATGCTGTGGACATAATTTACTTGGACTTCAGTAAGGCATTTGATAAAGTAGATCACAACCTACTACTTGACAAGATAGAAAAATGTGGGGTAGACAGAACCACCACCAGATGGATCCGTAGCTGGCTGACCGGCCGTACTCAGCGAGTGGTCCTCAATGGAACTGCATCTATATGGAGGGAAGTGTGTAGTGGGGTGCCCCAGGGCTCTGTTCTGGGCCCAGTACTCTTCAACATCTTCATCAACGATTTGGATGAAGGGATAGATGGGGAACTCATCAAATTTGCAGACGACACCAAGCTGGCAGGAATAGCCAACACTCCAGAAGACAGGCTTCAGATACAGAAGGATCTGGACAGACTTGAACACTGGGCACTAACTAACAAAATGAAATTCAATGGTGAAAAAAGCAAGGTTCTACATTTAGGCAAGAAAAACCAAATGCACAAGTACAGCATAGGTGGCACCATGCTCAATAGTAGTAACTGTGAGAGGGACCTCGGAGTCCTAGTAGACAATCACCTAAATATGAGCCAGCAGTGTGCTGCAGCTGCCAAAAAGGCCAACACAGTGCTAGGCTGCATTAACAGAGGGATAGAATCAAGATCACGTGAAGTATTAATACCACTCTTCAATGCCTTGGTAAGGCCACACTTGGAATACTGCATCCAGTTTTGGTCACCACGATGTAAAAAAGATGTTGAGACTCTAGAAAGAGTACAGAGAAGAGCAACAAAGATGATTAGGGGACTGGAGGCTAAAACATATAAGGAACGGTTGCTAGAATTTAATAACGAAGAGAAGGACAAGGGGGGACATGATAGCAGTATTCCAATATCTCAGGGGCTGCCATAAAGAAGAGGGAATTAAGCTATTTTCCAAAGCACCTGAAGGCAGGACAAGAAGCAACGGGTGGAAACTAATCAAGGAGAGAAGCAACCTAGAACTAAGGAGAAACTTCCTGACAGTGAGAACAATTAATCAGTGGAACAGCTTGCCTCCAGAAGCAGTAAATGCTCCAACACTGGAAGTTTTTAAGAAGAGACTGGACAGCCACTTGTCCGAAATGGTGTAGGGTTTCCTGCCCGAGCAGGGGGTTGGACTAGATGACCTCCAAGGTCCCTTCCAACTTTACTACTATTATTATTATTATGGTGTCATCATGGCCTGATAGTAGAATTTTTCCTCCTGGTCTGCCATCATTTCGTTCAGCCTGTGAGTGAAATAGTAAGTTGTTATTATTTAGATGCTACTTTGTTGTTAGTTGCGAAGTCGTGTCCCACCCATCGCGACCCCATGGACAACATTCCTCCAAGCCTTCCTGTCTTCTACCATCTTCTGGAGTCCATTTAAGCTCATGCCTAGTGCTTCAGTGACTCCATCCAGCCCTCATTCTCTGTCATCCCCTTCTATTGCTTTCAATCTTTCCCAGCATCAGGCTCTTCTCCAGTGAGTCCTTCCTCCTCGTTAAGTGGCCAAAGTACTTGAGTTTCAACTTCAGGATCTGGCCTTCTAAAGAGCAGTCAGGGTTGATCTCCTCTAGGACTGACCGGTTTGATCGCCTTGCAGTCCAGGGGACTCGCAGGAGTCTTCCAGCAGCATAGTTCAAAGGCCTCAATTCTTTGGCACTCAGCCTTTCTTATGGTCCAACTTTCACAGCCATACACTGCAACTGGGAAAACCATGGCCTTGACTATATGTACTTTTGTTGGCAGGGTGATGTCTCTGCTTTTTAGTATGCTGTCTAGATTTGCCATAGCTTTCCTCTGCAGGAGGAAGTGTCTTTTAATTTCTTGGCTGCAGTCCCCATCTGTGGTGATCTTGGAGCCCAGGAAGATAAAATCTGTCTCTACCTCCATTTCTTCCCTATCTATTTGCCAAGAATTGGGAGGGACGGATGCCATGATTTTGGTTTTCTTTTCTTTTTTTAATTTTTTTTTATTCATAATACAATTAAAACAAAAATGGACAAACATGACATTCCAGAATGAATTTTCCTAATAGTTTGTTTCTCATGGTACAAAAACTTAATACATCGTTCTTAACCTCTATATAAGCCTCATCCTTCTATACAATACAATTATATATACAATTGTATGTACAGTTATATATATCTCTTAATTCTACCATTAACTTGAAGTCCGAGCAGTTCTCCTTAATTCATACCAACGGTAAAATTTGTCCCAGATTTCGAAGTATTCGTGTTCTGTCTTGTCTTTCATAATCATTGTAAGCCTATCCATCTCAGCACATGATAAAATTTTATGCAGGATCTCTTCTTCCATTGGAGTTCTCTTATTCCTCCAATTTTGAGCAAAAACCAATCTGGAAGCCGTTAAAATGTGTAACATTAAATAAAGTACGCCTTTGTCATGCTTTTGCGTAGTTAAACCTAATAAAAAGAGTTCTGGTTTTGGTTCTACCACTCACTCTAATATTTCTTCCAACCATGCTTTAATCCTGTTCCAAAAATCACGAGCTCGCGTGCATTCCCACCACATATGATAGTATGTTCCACTTGTCAGATTACATTTCCAACATTTAGGGGAGACATTGTGGGTGGGAGATGCCATCTATAAAACGTTTTGTAGAGGTTCTCTTTGTAAGAGGTGGCCAAAGTAAGCTTGTTTCTTGCCCATAGTTCTTGCCAGATGTGCAGATCTAAATTAAGACCAAAGTCCTTGCTCCAATTCAACATAGTCACTTTTACTTGTTTCTTGTACATTGCCTGATCTAACAAATAGTGGTATAATTTTTTAATCATTTTATCCTCCGATCCCAATATTATTTTATCCAATTCTATTGGTTCTAATTTAATGCCTAACTTTTTTTTATCTTTCCAATACCTTGCCTGCAGTTGCAGGTATGCCCACCATTCTAATTCTATCACTTCATCCTGGAGGGTTTTCCTGGATTTCAATTCCCCTCTTTCATCTAAGATATTTTTATATGTTATGGTCTTGTCTAATTGGGTAAATTTTGGGTGTACATATATTTCTCACGGTGAGATCCAACTAGGTACTTAGGTATAATTTGGTTGCCAAATTTTTGTCCATAAATCAATAAGAGCTTGCCTAATATAGTGTCTTCGAAAATATTTATGTACTTTATATTTATGATCCCATAATATGGCATGCCATCCTATTTGTAGGTCATGGCCCTCCAGACATAATAGTCTCCTGTTCTTTAGTAATATCCAATCTCTTACCCATACTAATGCTGTAGCCTGGTAATATTTCTCCAAGTCTGGAAGACCAAATCCCCCCCTTTCCTTTGAGTCCTGCAATAATTTTAATTTAATCCTTGCTCTTTTTCCTTGCCAGATGAATTTACACATCATTTTATTCAAATTTTGAAAAAAATTCTTGTCTAATTTTATAGGTATACATTGGAACAAGAATAAGATTTTTGGCAACACATTCATTTTAATCACCGCAATTCTGCCCATAAGAGAGAGCTGTAGGTTAGTCCAAATATCAAAGTCTTTTTGAATCTGTTCTATTAACTTATCATAGTTATCCCTTTTAAGTGTAGCGCATCTGTCAGTCAATTGTATCCCTAAATATCTAATTTTATTTGTGATTTGAACACCTATTCTGTCAACCAATCCATTTTTCTGTATTTTAGTCATATTTTTTACGAGCATTTTAGTTTTTTCTTTATTTATCTTTAAACTTGCTATTTCCCCGTATCTACTCAGTGTTTCCATCAGTCTTGTCCCTGACTGTAATAGTTCTTCAATTATAAAAACTAAATCATCTGCAAAAGCTTGTATTTTAAATGTCTCTTTCTTAATCTCTAAACCTTGGATCTGTTCATCTTGCCGGATTACTCTAGTTAATACCTCAAGAGATAATATAAACAACAGTGGTGATAGTGGGCAACCTTGCCTCGTGCCTTTTTGAATTTGAAAACTCTCAGTCGGTTCTCCATTGATTATTACTTTGGCCACCTGCTTAGAATAAACTGATTTAAACATATTTAAGAAATTTTCCCCGAAGTCCATATACAATAATTGGTTGAACATAAAATCCCATTTTACACTGTCGAATGCTTTTTATGCATCAAGAAAAATTAAACACATTTGCTTTTCATTGTGTACTTCATAATACTCCAATATGTCAAAAACAGTCCTAATATTGTTTCTTATATATCTTTTAGATGGAAAGCCGTTTTGATCAGTATGTATAAAATCCACTAAGAACCTTTCAAGTCTTTGCGCCATTATTGCCATGAAAATCTTGTAATCCGAATTCAAAAGAGAAATGGGTCTATATTTCTTAATTTGCGCCAGGTCTGTGTTTTCTTTAGGAATCAAAGTGAGGAAGGCTTCTTCCCATGAAGCTGGTATTTTATCTTGGGTTAAAACCTCATTAAATAAATCCAACAGCATTGGGCTTAAAGATTCTTGTGCAATTTTATACATTTCTACAGGTATACCATCTGTCCGATCTTGGTTTTCTTAATGTTGAGTTTCAAGCCAACTTTTGTACTCTCCTTCACCCGCATCAAGAGGCTCTTTAGTTCCTCTTCACTTTCTGCCACTAGAGTGATATCATCTGCATATCTTAGGTTGCTGATATTTCTCCCGGCAATCTTAATTCCAACTTTTGATTCATCTAGCCCTGCTTTTCTCATGATGTGCTCTGCATATAAGTTAAATAGGCAGGGCAACAGAATACAGCCTTGCCGGACTCCTTTCCCAATTTTGAATCAATCAGTGGTTCCGTATCCAATTCTCACTGTTGCTTCTTGACCTGCATATAAGTTTCTCAAGAGACAAACAAGATGGTCTGGTACTCCCATCTCTTTAAGAACTTGCCACAATTTGTTGTGATCCACACAATCAAAGGCTTTAGCATAGTCAATGAAGCAGAAGTAGATGTTTTTCTGGAACTCCCTAGCTTTCTACATGATCCAGCATATGTTGGCAATTTGATCTTTAGTTCCTCTGCCTCTTCAAAATACTGCCTGTACTTCTGGAAGTTCTCAATCCACATACTGCTGGAGTCTAGCTTGTAAGATTTTAAGCATAACTTTACTTCCATGTGAAATGAGTGCAATGGTGCAATAGTTTGAACATTCTTTGGCATTGCCTTTCTTTGGAATTGGAATGTAAACTGACCTTTTCCAATCCTGTGGCCATTGTTGAGTTTTTCAAATTTGCTGGCAAATTGAGTGCATCGTCTTTTAAGATTTTGAATAGCTAAACTGGAATGCTGTCACCTCCACTAGCTTTGTTGTTGCTCAGCTTTCCTAAGGCCCATTTCACTTTCACTTCACATTCTGGCTCGAGGTCAGTGACCACCCCATCATGGTTATCAGGGACGCTAAGCTCATTTTGCCACCTCTTCTTAATCTCTTCTGCCTCTGTTAGGTCCCAACCATTTTGGTCCTTTATCATGCCCATATTTGCATGAAATGTTCCCTTCATATTTCCAATTTTCTTGAAGAGATCTCTGGTTCTCCTTATTCTATTGTTTTCTTCTATTTGTTTGTACTGTTCATTTAAGAGGGCATTCTTATCTCTTCTAGTTATTCTCTGGAATTCTGCATTCAATTGGATGTATCTTTCTCTTTCTCCCTTACCTTTCGCTTTCCTTCTTTCTTCAGCTATTTGCAAAGCTTCCTCAGACAGCCATTTTGCTTTCTTGCATTTCTTTTTCTTTGGGATGGTTTTAGTTATTACCTCTTGTACAATGATGTGAACCTCCATCCACAGTTCTTCAGACACTCTATCTATCAGATCTAATTCCTTAATTCTATTTGTCACCTCTATTGTATATTCATCAGGGATATGATTTAGTTCATACCTGAGTGGCCTAATATTTTTCCCTATTTTCTTCAGTTTAAGTCTAAATTTTGCAATGAGAAGTTTATGATCTGAGCCACAGTCAGCTCCTGGTCTTGTTTTTATTGACTGTATAGAGCTTCTCCATCTTTGGCTGCAGAGCACATAGTCAATCTGATTTCTATGTTGACTGTCTGGTGATGTCCATGTGTAGAGACGTCTCTTGGGTTGTTGGAAAAGAGTGTTTGCTATGACCATCGTATTCTCTTGACAAAATTCTATCAGCCTGTGCCCTGCTTCATTTTGTACTCCAAAGCCAAACTTGTCTGTTATTCCAGTTATCTGTTGGCTTCCTTCTTTAGCATTCCAATCCCCCATGATGATAAGGACATCATTTTTTGGTGCTGATTCTATAAGGTGCTGTGGGGCTTCATAGAACCGGTCAATTTCATCCTCTTCTGCACCAGTGGTTGGGGCATAGACTTGGACTACTGTGATATTGAATGGTTTGCCTTGGATTTGCACTGAGATCATTCTGTCATTTTGGGGATTGTATTCCAGTATTGCTTTTCCTACTCTTTTATTGACTATGAAGGCTACTCCATTTCTTCTGAGGGATTCTTGCCCGCAGTAGTATACCTGATGGTCCTCTGAATTAAATTCACCCATTCCTGTCCATTTTAGTTCACTGATTCCTAAGATGTCGATGTTCAGTCTTGTCATCTCTTGTTTGACCACGTCTAGCTTGCTTTGATTCATGGATCTTACATTCCAGGTTCCTATGGAGAAAAGATTTTTACAGCATTGGACTTTCCTTTCACCACCAGATGCATCCACAGCTAAGCGTCCTTTCAGCTTTGGCCCAGTCACTTCACTCTTTCTGGCGCTATTAGTACTAGCCCTCTGCTCTTCCCCAGTAACATATTAGACACCTTCTGACCTGAGGGGGTCATCTTCCAGCGTCATATCTTTTTTCCTTTTGGTAGTGTCCATGGGGTTTTCATGGCAAAGATACTGGAGTGGTTTGCCATTTCCTTCTCCAGTGGATCACATTTTGTCAGAACTCTCTGCTATGACCTGTTCATCTTGGGTGGCCCTGCATGGCATAGCTCATAGCTTCGTTGAGTTATGCAAGCCCCTTCGCCACGACAAGGCAGTAATCCATGAAGGAGTATATGCTACTAGAACCCATTTAACCTTCAATCGGACAAAATATTATTTATTTATTTGTTTGTTAAATTATTTGCCACCTAATCTCGCCATGGAGGATATTGCAACAATTTTTGAATCAATGTATGACCACAATTGAGCCCAAAATTTTTGTTACTGAGTTGTGCTCCATTTTAAGACCTTTCTTGCCACAGTTGTTAAGTGAATCACTGCAGTTGTTAAGTTAGTGACATGGTTGTTAAGTGAATCTGTTGTAAGTCGAGGAGTACCTGTACCTTGAATAGGCTAACTTACAGAATTTGTCCAAAATCCGAGATCCCATGACTGCCATGGGATTGTAATTTGGCAAAGTTGTAGGAATTCTGGAAGTTGAGGTCGATACATCTTAAAAGTTTCAAGCTTGAAAAACAGTTGACTGTATGATGAAATGGGCTGCAAACTTTGGTTATAATATAAATATGGACATATGGGGAAAATATAGGGAACTGGTGTTAAATTGTGTTATTATTTAAGAAATAAGTTTTACAAATGATGTATTGGTGATATATGGTACTGGATAAATCATCTAAAATGTAAAAAGGAACATCAAAATATTGTTGGAAATGTGAAAAGGAAAAAAGGACTTTTTAGGATGCATAGTGCATTTGTGAAAAAAAGTAAAAAATGTTAAATGCAAATTTATACAATGATGCAAAAGATATTGTAGTCTAACATGATGAAATCAGAATTATTTCTACTGAGTTTTATGGACAAGAAATTAGAAAAGAAATATAAGAAATTAATATCGTATAACAAGATTATTGCATATAGATAAAAAATAGAAAAGTAATGAAATCTCTAAAGTGAAAGATTGGATTAACTAAATTTGCAGAAATGGCAAAGCTGACCAGTTGAACAGATAAGGTAGGATCCAGACTTTTCTGAAAAACTGGAAACCTTACATGGACATTTTGTTGAAAGAAAAAAAAGATTGAATTGATAATTTTGGGATTTGGGGATTAAAATGGGTTGGCTATTGACAAGAAGCAGAGGGATTTAGCTATATATAGTTATATATTTTGACAAATAACCCACAGATGCTTGTTTCTTCAAAATTGACAACTATTTGGCACTTTTTTAAAAAAAAAGTTGCAGCAGTATACACTAACTTTGTTTGCACAATGGACATAATTGAGTCAAACATTTAGACTAATTTTTGTTGTTACCTTGGGACATTTCATCTCAACCTCCAAAAATGTATTAATTCAGTGACTAATGAAGTATGTCTATGATTCTGATCATACTATGTAAAGTGCTAAATCTCTTCTTGTGTGTTTTCAGCAAGGAGCAGATACTTATTAGATTGTGAGCAGAACACTTAGATTTTTTAAAACATCATTTCAAATTTTCTGAATTAGAAATGATATTGTTGCTTGTCAACCTCTTCTTATGCTTTCTTCCCAAACATTAAGGTTAGTTTTACAAATGCAGCAGCTCACCTTTTGCTTGGCATCAACATATCACACTTCAGCATCCATAAGATTCTATGCTTTCTTCAAAATGATACAAGCATCATTGCATGGATGCAATTTCCACCCTTTTATGTTTGTGTGTGATATCATGCCAGTGTGGTGTTTTTTGTGATTTTCTTCTGTTGTCCACCAGAATAGGGATATTACTGCTACTGTATGCTGAGCTAAAAAGGTACCACAATTAGCTGGCTTCCCACAACCTGCTAGCATACAAATCACAATGGGGATCCTAACAAGTCTGAGACTTGTGTTTTCATGCCAGGGGTCATGGGGCACATCTGATGATATCATTTGGTGTCTGGGGCTAAGACTTTTTAATGCTGGAGGTTAAGGGCACTTAGAAATTTGGAGGGCAATCACAGAGATTATGCATGCTTTATGTTTAGCAATAAAAATACTTCGATATCTTCTTTCCAAAATTAATGTTCGGATAGGGAGCAGGAGGTTCTAAATGAAACATTCTCTATGTCAAGATGGTGATTTTTTTAAAGAATGGAGGGGGGAGGGGAGGGGAGGGGATAAGACTGATAAAGGGAGCAAATTTGTTCTCAAAGGTCTTTTGGTCTTATTCTTACTCTGATTAAAAAAAACAGACAAGTGACTCCTTGAGCCTTCTGGAAAGTTGGAAGACTTAACTTTAACCCCTAAATCCCTAAATAATGCCCATTCCTGTGATGGATGCTAAAGCCGATTTTATAAATTGCAATGCTTAATGAAAGTGAACAACCCAAACCATAGCTTGATTCACACAGTATGATGGGCTGGGCAAAATAGGGTGAATAGACCAATGGTGGGATTCAAATATGTGAACAACCAGTTCTCTGTGTGTATGCCGCTTCTGGAAGTCAATTCTGGGCTTAGGCAACAAAAAATTAGCTACCAGTTCTGCCGAAGTGGTGCGAACTGGCTGAATCCCATCATTGGAATAGCCTATGGTTCGGCATATTATTGGAAACACAAGCATCATACCACATGAATCAATCCATAAGATTAAGCCATTATACAGTTAAGTTTTGGGAGCATAGCATGTTTCCAAATTAACATTAACATTAATTCCCATGTTAACCCAATTGTCCTGAGCATGCTCTCTGACTTATTATTTCCTTTTTTCCATTTCTATTGATCTCTGTAGTAATACTTTATTCCAGTAGAGGTCAGACTAGCATCATCTTCGCAAGCCAGGCTGTAGTTCATTCAGCCAGATGCTGCCATTCAGTTCAGGAAAACACCCAGCTGGATGGATTGCACCCCTTGGTTCAGATAGCAATCTTTCCAACTATTTCTAAAAATCTCAGACTGAATTTGGAACATGACTGAACTCTGAGATCTGGCCCGCAAAAATACAGAGAACGGCTATGTGGCAGCAAAAAGTTGGAGTTTATCGAATTTTTGCTGATCTCAAGAAACTAAGCATGTTTAGAATTTGAAAAACATCAGAGATGTAGTATAAGAGGAGTATTTGAGGTTTTTTCTCTAAGGTGGATGCTATTTTGGGGATTAGTTTCCAAAGAAAGAAATTTTGAAAATGTCAGTAATCAATTGCCACCATGTGCTAAGCATGAAAGAGCAAAATGTATCTTTCTTGGGAAAATGTATTGAGTTCAATTCAGAAGAAATTGACTGTTTAACGTGACTTCAGTCTTCATAGATAAAAAAGGATTCCCTCCAGCAGCCAACATTCAAATAAGGAGGGATCAAATCAAGACAAATGATCAAGCAGAAAATAATATTTTAATCAAGGAAACTCCAAGGAGAAAACCACACCTCCATCAACACTGGTGGACAGGCTACTGAAGATAAACAGGCAGTGAATTCCATATTTATTTGTACTGATGATGTTACCTAATTGGGTAACAAAACATCTGCAAGCAGACAACCAAGTTCAGAGAGCACCAAGAACAAGTACATTGAAGCTCCACCCAAGCTTAAAGCTTAAAGGGAGGAAACCTGACACATCATCCAGGTTTATTCTGTGGCCGTATATGATGCAATGTAGTCCTTTCAGGGATTTTGGATTTTAGAGCTTGTATAGTCCATTGTATCCCATGTTCCTTTCTCTGATGGTAGTTCTGCATAAAACCATGATGATGTTCCAAAGCTATTTCTGGGCAACATCAGCTAATGCCATAAGATTTCAAATTGTACTGGTAGCCCTTGGTTAACAACCATTTGTTTAAGTGACCTTTCAAAATAAAAATATTGAAAAAGATTACAACCGATCCTTACACTTACAACCATTGTGGCATCCCCATGATCACCCAGTGTCCCAGGTCATGTGATCGCCATTTGCAATCTTCTCAGCTGATTTCTGAGATGCAGAATCAATGGGAAAACTGATTTGTTTAATAATTAACTTAACTGCAATGATCCGCTTAGCAACCTTGGCAAAAAGTTGTAAAATCGGGCACGACTCACTTAGCAACTGTCTTGCTTAGCAACAGATCTCTGATCTGTCTGATCTCAATTGCAGTTGTATATTGAGGACTATGTAAATATCATTGTACTGTTTGAATTTCAGCCAGAAATGACAACAGGTGTCCTTCTGATCCCACCCCTTACTAGTAATCTGACATCACTTCTGATATGATGGGTGACAAAGTAGAACAGCTTCTGTGGCTATCATGAAGATCTTGACTTATGGGGGGGTGGTTAAGCATCTTGAACAGTGGAACAGCTAAGGATGACTTGAGCCAGTGTGATCTGTGGGTCAGAACAAGCTAAACGCAATGTCATTGGGGACAAACAATTTTCCCAAGGTTAGGCAGAAGTGGGAAAAGTGCCCAATATTTTGGGCAAACCCAGCCAGTCTGCTCAGTGTATAGTTCAGTGTGTTCGCAAATCCAGATGATTGGGCTAATTTGATCATTCATAGCTCAGTTAACCACAGGTTAATGTATTGTGTGAAATTGGTGCAAAAATGGAAAATGAATATTTGTTTTCTTGTCAGCCAAATATTCCATATTCCCATCTGTGGCTGCTTGTATAATTACTTTGGTTTGCATCGCCTGCCATCTGCAGCACATCACCCAGATCTGTCTTATCTCCTGACTGGTTTAGTTTCCCATCTTCATTTAAACATCTTTCCCATTTCCAGTCCTCTCAGGGCCAGCCTCTCTTCTCCACCTAGCCTTGCAATCTTATTCCATCCCCAGAAAAATCAAATATACCATCTGGCAGGCTCTTGGCAAGCTTCTCCAACAGCCCTTGGCACCGGCTGTTGAGATCCATCCCAAGTGGGAAAAAGAGAGTTTCTGTTCCACTAACCTGTGTTTATCTTCAGCTACATTTTCTGGCCTGGCCCAGGCAAGCATGTCTTTTTAGGCAGCAGGGATGCCTTGGTGCCTCAGCAGGATGTGCTTACTAGAAAAGAAAAAAGAAACTAGGTTGCTTGACATGAACCAAACTTTTGTGGGGAGAGAACAAACAAGGGTGGGGAGACCATTGAAGAGGCATAAAATGAGAGTTGGCCTATTCAACAACAAAAGAGAGCAGAGGAATTGAGGGCCAATTCCTTACTTGTAGTTTTTGACTTATAACCATTGCAAGCAGGTAGTCCTTGATTTACAACTGTTGTCCCCAAATTCGGATCTGAGACTGGTGCCGAATCTGATGGAGACACCAGATATTTTCTTTTATTGAAGTGCTTCAGTAAAAGGGGTCCCAGCCAGCAAAATGCCAGGACCTAGAACAAAGGATGCAACAAGCTTTTATACAGTTTTTCAAGGCAGGATACAGAAATATTGTCTAATAGGTACTTATCTAACAGGCAGTTATGTAACTCAGGGCTTTTCAACCAGTGGTACGGGTACCACCTGTGGTACATTGGCACCTGGCAGGTGGTACGCAACCATCCTAGAAAAGTGGTAGTGGGGAAGGGGAATGAGCTGAACCGGTGGCAGCACTGCACAAGCCTGAGCGAGAGATGGCTGGAGCTGCAGGGCTGTCAGGGCTCAGTGGAAGGGCTAGGATTAGTGCTGCTTTCCAGCTGATCAGTGCTTCTTTGGCGCTGTCAGGGCTCAGCAGAAACACCAGGATCAGCGCCAGGCTCCAGATGGAGCTCGGTGCTGATCCTGGTGCTTCTGCTGAGCCCTGAAGAAGCACCAATCAGCTGGAAAGCAGCACTGATCCTGACGCTTCTGCTGAGCCCAGAAGAAGCGCTGATCAGCTGGAATGTTGCAGCATCTCCAGGGTCTTGTGATTTACATTCAGATGTTTGGTAACTGATTCATATTTATGACGGTCACAGTGTCGCACGGTCATGTGAAGTGACCAAAACCTGCTGCAACCACCCAGCAGACGGGGGGAATAAAAACCAAACACCCCCCACCTCACCTCCGCTGCCAATCCTCAACAGAAATGCTCACAACAATGAAAACCTTGGACAGGAGGAAGAGCGCCACTGGGCACTGTCTTGCTCGGCTGTGGCTTGGGGAGCACTTTTTTTCAATGCCATTGTAACTTCGAACAGTCACTAAGCGAACTGTTGTAAGTCGGGACTACCTGTACTTTTTTCACTTTTTTCCTCTTTTTTTTGGTCAAGTTTTTGACACCTTGCTAGGTGACTGATGGTACTCAGATGCTACCATATCCTAAAAGTGGTACAATGGGTGAAAAGATTGAAAAGCCCTGATCTAAATAATAGGGGTTATCTAACAGGTACCCTACTGGCTCAGCTTCAACTCTACACCTTATCTTAACCCTATAGGGATTTGAGTTACTATCTAGCAGACCTTCTATTAGTGTAGAGTCAACTTATCTCTGTAAATGATATAGTATACCAGGCATCTGGCTTTTGCTATCAGCTTTTGACCAATTATCATTTAGGCAGGCTTTGCATGTATATATCTCTTCCTTCTTTCTGTTTGTGCCTATGCCAGAACAATAAAAGTCTGAATCATCACAACCATTTGTTTAGCGACTATTTGAAGTGTCAATAACACTAAAAAAAGTCGCTTACAACTGGGCCTCACACCTATACACACACCACAATTGCACAGTCACATAATAAAAATTGACAACTGACAAGCATCTGGCAACTATGGTTGTAATGTACCAGGGTCATGTGGTCCCCCTTTGTGACCTTTCTGAGAAGCTAAGTCAATGGAAGAAACTGGATTCACTTAACAACCATGTGATTCATTTAACAATTGCTGTGATTTACTTAGCAATTGTGATGAAAAATCAGGTGCAACTCAGTTAACAACCACCTTGCTTAGCAATAAAAATTCTGGTCATAATTGTGATTGTAAATTCAGAAACACTGTCTTGAAGTCTGAAGGAGGTTGATCAGATATTTCGAGTTATGATGTTATAGCTCAGAATTCCCCGACCTTTCTGGCTTGGCGGCCCAGGAGGAAAGGGAACAGCAGAGAAACCTGCACGTGCATGGCTCTGTGCATGCATGCACAAATGGGCACATGCATGATGGTGGCACCAAGGTGTGCACACATGCACAAGTGGGCCACATGCACCTATAGCGCGTGGGCTGATGCCTATGCACAGGCGCAAATGGGTCACATGTGGCCATGGCTTGAATGCTAGCATGCATGTGCATGCGCAAATGGGGTTCCTGTGCTTGTGTGACATTGGCAGTGGTGCTAGCATCCCCGTGCATGCGCAAATGGGGTTGCTACTGCTACTGCGAGTGGGGCGGGGTTTGCCAGCTATTCCGGAGGCCCAATGGCCAAAAGGCTGTGGCCCGGTACCAGGCCACGGACCATAGTTTGGAAACCCCTATTATAACTCATTCCCAATCTCACATCCTCCAGATGTGGTAAATTGCAATATGCAACCTCTCCAGACTACAGGAGATCAATAGAAGTTGCAGTCCATCATATTTAGAAGATGCTATATGAGAGAAAAAAATTGAAAAGGTCTATAATTGTATAGATGTGGAGAGTGTGTAGAGGTGACTAGTGGAGCAAGAAATACATTTTTCAATATTTTGTTTTGACAACTAATTATAGATACCATTTTGCATTAGCTTTTACTCACTGGTTCCTTGACATAGAAAGAGATAGAGTGAGAATATTGTTTGTTTGTGTGTTTGTTTGTTTAATTAGTTATTGTTGCTATGTAAACCACACAATAAATGAAAAGCCCACTGAAATCATAATATGGCGACCAGATTAAAATATACTGTAATTCAACAATTGAGACTCTTCTCATCCAGATCCAAAGACCCGGTGAACAAGCCAATGTAATAAAATGTAGTAGTAAGGAGGTGGATTTCAAAGAGAAAAGGTTGCATTCCAGAGATAAGAGGCAACTCAGTTCAGAGATTATACGTGAGAGAAAGCGGGCTCTCTAATAGTTCATTCAGTTTGGCTGTCCAATCTCTTCTTTAAAACGTCCTGTGTTGGAGCATTCATAACTTCTGGAGGCAAGTTGTTTCACTGATTAATTGTTTTAACTGTCAGAAAATTTCTCCTTAATTCTAGGTTGCTTCTCTCCTTGATTACTTTCCACCCGTTGCTTCTTGTCCTTTCCTCAGGTACTTTGGAGAATAGCTTCACTCCCTCTTCTTTGTGGCAGCCCCTGAGATGTTGGGGCATTGCTATCATGTCACCCCTAGCCTTTCTTTTCATTAAAGTAGACATACCCAATTCCAGCAACCGTTCCTTATATGTGTTAGCCTCCAGTCCCCTGATCATCTTATCTGCACTCTTTCTGGAGTCTCACATCTTTTTTACATCGTGGTGGATGTAAAACTGGATGCATAATTTGCTTTATATTTTTTATATTCTATATTATAAACTAATAAAAAGGAAACAAGTCACACAATTGTATATTGGGAGGGCAAATCACTCCAAAAAGCAGAGGGTTATTACCAAAAAGGTATACCTCAAAGGTTTCATAAGCTGGCTTTCTCTCAGAAAGAAAACCTGTTGAAATACGTGGGCCTGACAGAGATCCTATGAACAGGTGGTTCTGCAAATAGCCTGGTCCAATGCCATGTGTAGGGAGATTTTTTTCCTAGCTGTATTTGCTATCATTGTTGTTCCTTTCCCCCCACTCTCTGTTCAGTCTCCAACACAGCTTTGGTTCTCTTTATGTATTCACTTCCTGGCTGTCACACCCATCTTGTCTAGTTGTGGTTCTGCTTTACCTGACTATTCCTGGGCCATGAAATCACTGGCTGCTCTTGAAATCTCATCTTTTTCACAGGCCCTGAGGGATGCAGATCTTACGCCCCACACACTATTTCCTCCCCCACTATCTCTGGCCCAGCCTTGAAAAGCATTAGCTGAAGACAGAGAGTACTTTAATGTTTCAATTAACAAAATCATGATTCTGTCAGAAGCAAGAAATAATCTGAAGCGATGGAGCTGAGTTGTTCTGGTGGGGTTAAGAGCAAGAGGAGATGGGGCCAGTACAAACCAAGGAAGGACAGAGATTGAAGCAGGGGATATGCCAGGGCCCCATTTCTATGGGGTGCAGTACAGTGCTTCTGTGTTGCAAAGGGGAGTGTATTGTACAAGTATGAGAAGGAAGCTTTATTTCCAATGCATAACTAGATTGGAGAGGGGAATATTGGGGTCTCTGGAGGTCTTGACAATCTTGGATCTGCAATGGTTTACTTTTGCTTTTAAAAAGTGGGACAGGGGCCATTGCTAAACCTCTTCAGTTATGTAGCCCTACAGGCATCACCCTGCTTGTCATGTCACCTTCTTCCCTCCCTATCATGTCTTGCTGGACAGATAGATGAAGCCTGACATTCCCTGGCTCCCTCCCCCAAGCCCCTTCCACATGAGTCAATCTGCTTTGCATTTTTAATTGATCGCTGTGGCAGCAACAGAAATATGTACTTAGCCTCAGCCCCTCTGCCTCTGAAGTCATGTGGATACTCTTGCCTCTTCACAAAGAAGTTAAGGTACAGACCACTGCCTCTCCTAGACTTTCTCCTATTTCCCCATCTCCACACTTTTAACAGGGCAATTTTTGTGAAAATATCTATCAGTAGACAGTTGAATAACAGAATAACAGAACTGGAAGGGACTTAGATGTTTTCTAATCCAACTCTTCTCTCACACAGGAGACCCTATACCAGTGATGGCGAACCTTTTAGAGGCCAAGTGCCCAAACCGCAACCCAAAACCCATTTATTTATTGCAAAGTGTCAGGGCTGCATCAGCATTGTGGTGCCCTTGGGGGGCAGGGAGGCACCTCTGAGTGCTGCCTCTGGCATGCAAAAACAGGGGTGCAAAAATGGGCCACTGTGCTGCAAGGCGCAAAAACGGCCACCGCCGCACTGTGGGGTGCAGATACAAGACGCTGCACCATGCAAGAACAGGGCAGGGCTAGTGAGCATCGTGCTGCACTAGCCCCATCCCATTTGCAGTGTGTGTGTGCTCGTAGCCCTGTGTGCGCATGCACGCATGTAAAATGCTTCCCCCTCCCTTTTCTTCCAGTCCACCAATCGACAATGGTTGGTGACCTCTGCTCTACCACCTCTACTCGAGCTTGCTAGTTGGCTGCTTTGCTTCCTTTGTGCTGGGCGGGGCTCCTGCTCTGGGCAGTGGTGGCAGCCTGATCGACCTGCTGCTGGCGGCAGTGGCACATGTGCCAACAGAGAGGGCTCTGAGTGCCGCCTCTGGCATGTGTGCCATAGGTTCACCACCATTGCCCTATACCATTTCAAACTAATGGTTGTCCAATCTTTTCTTAAAGACCTTCAGTGTTGGACCCACAACCTCTGGACACAGTTTTAATAAAACAACTTTTGCCAAAATGCCTATCGATAGACTCTTAGTTATGACCAAAGGACCTCTCCATCCTGCCCTGACCTGCCCTGCATTAGAACTTCTGTTTTCTTTCATTTAAGCCACAGGTAAATCTGTAACCACTGGTAGATCTCAGATAAGTTTGCACTAGATCTATGAGGATTTCTGATTCCCGCCTCTTATAATCATTGCAGTAGCAACAGATTATGGCAATGTCCCTTCCTCTTAAAACTAGACTGTTGTAATAAAGGAAGCTTGGGATAACTGGGAATTTTAGTGGAAAATTGTTAGCTTTATTAAGATCTGGAACAATGAGTCAGTTCTTGGATTCAGATATTTAATTCTGCATGAATTCGTTTTTTATCTCAGTTCCTTTAGATGGGTTTTAGGTTGCTACAAAAAAACACAAAGTTCTATAAATCTGAAGTGTAACTTGGAATCACCCTATGATACTTATATCCACTCCCCCCAACCCACCAAACCAGATTGTCTGATGGGAATTCTTTAGTGGCTCTGTTAACCATATATGCTTTCTTTCATACAAGTTGGTAGATTCTGTCCAAGTTTTCATGATTAGAATATTGGATTAGATAGATGAGATCCAGATTTAGGCAGTCACAAAAGTCACTAAATATCCTTGAGTCAGTCCTCAGCTAACACTTTACAAAATGTTTGTAAGGATAGCCTGTATGGCGCTTAAAATTATTTGGAAGAAAAATAGTTTCTACATTAAATAAAGGAAGAAACCCTTTATTTAGATGTTCTGAGCAAAATTCAGGATGAAGACTCCTTGGCTTTTTTAGATGATCTTGGAGTCTTTGGGGCCTCTTTGGTTAAAAAGGGAGAGACCTGATAATGCTTAGACAGGAGTCTAAGATGGAAAAGGCTGGAAGAAGATGGGAAGGGAAGACAGGAAGATGGGAAGGGCTAGAAAAAGCATATTGGTGTCTCTTTTTCTTCTGTCCCTGCAGCCATTTGTACAAGGTACATCTCATGCCTGTCTGTGGCATCTGTCCCGTTTCCCCCCTCCCTTTCCTTACCGTACCCTCTAGCCCTGACCAGCTCTGACAGGCTCCTTCTCTATGATTTCTGTAAGCAACAATACATGGCTATATAACTGGGGACATCTCTCTCTCTGCTCTACCCCCTCCCACCCTTGATCCATTGGAGGGAATTAAGTTCAAATCTGACACGACAACTTAGCACAAATGTCACAGCAGTATTGCATTCCCCCCCCCAGCGCATCCCAGCCTCCCCCATCTCAGTTTCCAGAAATGATATTTATTCCTGAACAATGCCCGCCCCAAAGTCATTCATAGCACAGAGCAAGAGTGAGTGGGTATGAGCAGTAGGCACGCGACAGGCAACGATTCTGTTTTGCGGGAGCCCGCTTTGGGTGAGCACCAGAGGACAGTGGGTAAAACTTGAGGGGATGATAGGATCTCCAAAATGCTTTTGCAAAGAAAGGATGTGTGTTTGAAAGGGAGTGTTGAACGAAAAGGCAAGATGCTAAAGTGTTAATAGGGTGAAAGTGTTAATAGTGTTGGTGAAGATAGCATGGGAGCAGGGATCTAAACTGGGCATCCATGAATGAATGTGTAAGAGAAACCAGGCACTCACCAAGGCACAACATGGTGGGCATTGTCTAGAGAAAGGGAGACTGGAAATCAACTTTCCAAGGAAGGTTGGCAAAAGCACAGAAATTCACAAAGTGGGGAAAGGAAAAAAAGAACTCCAAGGCAGGGCACATCAAGAAGTGCCACCAAGGAAGAAAAATTAAAACTGGGCAGCAAGAAAGTTAAACAAAGGATTGAAAAAGTTATGCTGGCACAAGACAACTTGACTTCAAATAAACTGGTAGGTACACAGCTTGGGACCGAGAAACATAAGTGGAAAGATGGGTGTGGAACAATACTGGGATTGGAAATCCATTGTATTTCATGCACAAAAAAATTGAATGAATAATTACAAATGGTTTTGGATTTGTATATATGTTTTTCTTTCTTTCTTTCTTTCTCATTTTCCTTATTGACCCTTTTCCCTTCCTCCTCCCCTGATGTTAAGTTTTGGTTAATATATGAAGACACAATATTGCACATATTTGTATAAGTAGCCTCACTTGCATTTAACGCTGGATTCTTTGAGAATATTCTTTTTCTCCTTCTCCTCTCTTCCCTGGATAACATTATATTTTCAATCATTGCAGATGGATCAAACCTACTTCATACATAACTAATTTATCCAATTACTGCCTCAGCATCACTTTTACTCAAGCATTGTCCTGCTCTGTTTAATTGCAAATTTCAGTATCAGAGGATTCCAGGTAATTATGATTATAATATGTATAATATGTATGAAAAATGAAACAATGCAAGGAGCAAAAAAATAGAATGGAGTGATTTTTTTCTTTAGTTCTTAAGAGACAAATGCATCCTCAGATTTTGTGAAACTGAATATGACTCAGTTCTATGTATGCCTGCATAAGGGTTACTGGATGATGGAGTGAGATGTGGTTTCAATTAAAATAACTGATTGTGGAGAACAGAATTCACCCCAGCCAGTGAAAGAAAGATTCATTTATGGGAAATTTGTTCAGGGGAAATATTGTCATCCAAATTTTCTTTGGAGCAGATACATGTGTGTGCAATTTACTTGTTATATAACATCAAATGCTACACTTCGTTAAAAATATTGTTATAGTATGATTTCTGAACCTTTACTTCTGTTCCTTTTCTTTTCAACTCATAAGTTGTGATTTCCCTGCCAAAGGCCCATCACTCATGAGTTCCAGGGCAGAAACAGGGAAGGCAGCAATTTTGGGTTGAGGTGTTTATTGGCTTAAGAGTGATGTGGCATCTTCCCTTTCTGGTTTTCAGTCTTGTGGTTGACTTAGTTTATGTGCATGTGGGATGGCTGAATTCAAAATGAATTGTGGGGCTATCAGGTTGAAGAAAGTATGAAAATATGGAGTTTTATGGTGTTCTTATGAAGTGTGACTGCTGAGATTTGTGGAGGAGAGTGGAAGAATAATCTTGGTTATTCCCTGGTAGTGGAAGAATAACCTTCAAAAGCTTTGTTTTAAACATCCTCATTATTGGAACATGGTGTGCAGTGGATATGATTTTCAGTATGATTTTATCTATTTTTCTCTAATCTGATGTCCTGTAAAAGTGTTGGGCTATAAAATGCGTAATCTCCTGCCTACATATCAACACTGACTGTACCTTTGAGGAAATCCCAATTAGGTGGTTTATACATTCTTACAGGGAAAGATGCATGATACATATCCAAAACGTGGCATAGTTCATACAATGCATTGACAAGTTGCCTGAACACCTACTTTTAGAGTTGATTGTGTTTGTAAATAATAATATTCTACATTTATCATAAAGACAAATGCAGTGGTGGTACATGTACATTGTGTTTGTAAGTGAAGATATTGTATATTTACGAGATAGAGAGAGGGAGGAAGGGAGTTGTTCTACATGTGTTTATATAACATCCAGTACTGTTTATGATGGGTGCTATGCAGGTGAACATAAATACTTTAATATCCATTATATTGCATTATATAATACATAATATAAGAGGCAATATTTCTGAATGAGTAATAATTCTGGTAAGGTACCTCTGTAGTTTTTTTAATCTATCAATCACATGGCTTACCCATTCTAATGATTTCATTCAGGCATACATTTGATCCTGACTCTCTTTGAAAGTGCTTTAGCATCAGAATATACTCAGACTATTTAATGCTTCATTGAGAGCTTTGCTTGTGTGCAAGGTCCTCAGTTATGTAAAAATGATTAGTTTTGTGTCCTTTTTTTGCATCATGTGCCTTGAAAAGAGGCCAAAGAAAGATCAGGAGGTTTTCTATGCACATCAAGTATGTGTCTGCTCATATATAGATCTTACTTTTAAGTACATGGACAATGGACAGAGGTGACGGGAAAAGGGTAATTTCAAAATTGGTCTGAAAGTCTATGATATAAATCTATTTTTAAATTTAAACAGGTTGGCATAGCCAGTATTTGGGTAGGAAACTGGCTGGAAAGCCCATCTCTGCTTGAAATGCTTGGATATTGGGTCTGGCATGGATCTAAGGCTGAATAGGTGCTGGCCTTGGGTGCCAAAGTTTAGGGAATATCAATTCTTTCTCTCCTTCCAAATCATCCTAAAAATGCATGTCTTTGCTTCAATAATGTGGCCTGGGATAGTGCAAGTTAAATAAATATGGCAACAATAAGTATTTCTAGAGGGCTATTTGTTTTTCCTCCCCCCCCCCCATCCTCCCCACGTGTAAATACAAACAAAACAGCAGAACTGCAAAATTTATGCAAAACTATAGGACTACTGGGTGTTCATGTTCTCTCTCTGCTGTTTCTTCAGTTAACATTTCCCAAACTCTGTCCCTTAGATACATTGCTTTTGTGTTCAAATTATTCCCAGCTAAAATTATTTGGTCACGTTGGTTTTAAGTTACAGCAATTTAATTTGTTTATTTATTTATATTTATTATTTTTTTACAAATAACTCAAGTAGCCAACATACATAAACTCTTTCCTCCTACTATTTTCCCCACAACAACCCCATGAGATAGGTTGGGCTCAGAGACAGTGGTTCGCCCAAAATCACCCAGCCAGTTCTCATGCCCAAGGCGGGACTAGAATTCACGGACTCCTGTTTCTAGCCTGGTCCTTTAATTCAAGCCCAGTAGAGTGTCCAGATTTGGAAATATTAATTGATTAGACTTTGTAATCTGTGCTTATGGATAAAGTGTTGTCCTTGCTTGTGCAGATGTGGTAAATATCCTTATGGGATATTCTCACTCTCCCATGATTGGAGGCAGCAGCAAATTTTGTTCAAGAAAGGTTAAATGGAAGATCTTGTTAGGGCACAACCAGACAGTCAATTTAACATGCTTTCTTATAGTCCTTGAGATAGAATGAAAAGAATGCTGATACAATTTGCTGTGTTCCAACAATATATCTCTATTCTCAATTAAGACTGATGAGGGAGATGTCCTTACAATTTCAACGCAAGGGAGAACATCTTCAACGATGCTGGGAGGAATACTCTAGGACAGGGGTAGGCAACCTTGGCTCTTTTATGACTCGTGGACTTCATGGTTGGCTCAGGAATTCTAGGAGTTGAAGTCCACAAGTCATAAAAGAGCCAAGGTTGCCTACCCCTGGTCTAGGATAAAGTTGCTCAGATCCACTTGGAAATAACTGTAAGTGGGAAAGTCCAGTTGAATTGATTGAGTCACAATCTTGTCTTATGTAGGAAGTTTTATTCCTATAAGACCTGAGAAAATGGGCAGGTCATTGGGCTACCTGTCTTTTAGGTCCATGTCCCTCCTGGACTGGTTAAATCTTCCATTGAAGTAACATATAGGTTGTTCTCAACTTACAATTCTTCATTTAGTGACCATTCAAATTTATAATGGCCCTGAAAAAAGTGACTTATTATATTTTTTTTCACACAACCATTGCATCATCCCCATGATCATGTGATCAAAATTGTCACTGGCATGCATTTATGATGGTTGCAGTGTCCTGGAGTCATGTGATCATCTTTTGCAAACTGTTGCCAGGCAAAATCAATGGGGAAGCCAGTTTCACTTAACAGCCATATAACTAATTTAACAACTGTCGTAATTCATTTAATAACTGTGGCAAGAAAGGTCATAAAATGGGGCAAAATTCGTTTAACAACTGTCTTGCTTAGCAATCAAAATTTTGGACTCAGTTGTATAAATCAAGGACTACCTATATGATTGAGTTTATTTTGGTGGAGAATTTATCTTTCAGAATGGAGTTGGTTTTGCTTGAAGGGGCAGACAGTGGTGAATTCCCTCCTGAAGACTTTACTGCCTCCGCTAGCAATCCTGAACAATTTTTGCCCAGTCTCCAACCTTCTTTGTTAATAAAGATTGTTGAGAAAGTGGTGATGTTGCAATTTCTGTGGGCCCTGGAGGAAATGAAGTATCTGGATCTTTTTAATTGGGTTTCAGCCTGCGACATAACATGGGGGCGGACAGATTACACTTGTTGATGATCTCTGGTGGAATTGTACACCTTTAAGGTACACCTTGACCTTTAAGTAGTTTTTGATACCATGAGCCTTGATACCATCTCAACTGATTGTGGAGATTGGAAATGAGAGGCACAAAGTTTCAGTAATTCTCCTCATTTTTTTTTTTTTTTTTGTGACCAGTCCCCATATATGTTGGCAGGAAACAAATTGATTTATTACCCACTGCTCAGATTGACATTCTCACCCCTCCTGTTTAACAAGCACATGAAGTAACTGGATGAGGCTGTTCATCAACACAGACTTGTATATCATCAGTAGAGATCAAGTGATGCTGCCAGTGCTTTGTCCAGTGGCTGAGTAACAAGCTTAAGCTCAGCCCTGACAAAATTGAATAGCTGTGTCTTCATAGTTTTTCCATGAATTTTCTGTCTTTGGTTCTGAATGGGGCAGGTCTTTTCCAGACAGACTTCATACATAATCTGAAGGTTCTCCTGTTTCTGTTCAGAGAGCACGTGGTATCATTAGCCAGTAGGGCCTTTGCTCAGTCTTGTCTATGGGACTGCACTAACCACACTGGTCTCTTGACTGCAAGTCCTTCCTTAGTAATCTTGTGTGTGGATTATTGCAATTAGCTCAAGAAGTACAGATAATCCTTGACTTATAACCAGAATTGAGACCAGATTTTCCATTGCTAAGCAAGGTGGTTGTTAAATGAGTTCAGTTCAATTTTATAACTTTTTCTGCCATGGATGTTGAGCAAACCATTGCAGATGTTAAGTAAATCATGCAGCTTTAAATGAATCTGACTTTCACCATTGATTTTTATTTGTAAGAAATTCGGGAAGATTGCAAATGGCAATCACATGACTCCAGGATGCTGCAACCATTGTAAATAGTTGACAACTTCAAGCAGCCAAATTTTGATCATGTGACCATAGGGATGCTGTGATAGTTGTAAGTGGAAGGGCCAGCCATACATCACTTTTTTTCAGTACTATTGTAACTCTGAACAATCACTAAATGAATAACTGTAAGTCGAGGACTACCTATTTCCCTTAAAGACCTCCGGGAAGTTAAGCTGGTCCAGAATGTGAGGAATTATAGGCATGTATTGGTACACCCATTTAAGACCTATGCTACATAAGCTGCACAGGTGACCAATGGATGTACTTATGGATGCAATTCAATTTGTTAGCCATTATCAGTGAAGATTTGTTTGTTTATTTATTAAATTTATATAGCCACCCATCTCCCGATAAGTGATTTCATGGCATAGGGCAGACAAAAGCAGTGTGATGGAAATGTATCCTTGAAGAATGACTAGCAAGGTATCTTCAAATTACAACTAAAGGAATTTGTGGAGGGCTCTTAATCCAGCATTTGCTCAAAAAGCAAGATAGGATAGCAAAAAGCTAGTCCTGATTTACACTCAGGTTCTGTTGTTCAGTATCATTAGCAACTCTGAATCCAGGGGGCATCATACAATCTTCAGAACTAATTGCTTCATTCATTAGACATGAATTTGCTAATCTGCTTTTCAAGCCACTTAATTTGTTGGCCATCAAAATGTTTTCTGGGGTCTTCAAATCTATATGCTAAGCTTTTTCTAGTTCAGGGAAGGAAGAAGGTAACATCTTCAACAGAGTTTAGGGGATGTCAGTGTCAGTGGTTTTTGTTTGCAAGAGCTTCATGTGGTCAGTAGGTCTTGTGATGGTGAGGTCACATCAGGTCAGGGTCTTGTGATGGGTGAGGTGTGGGTGTGTCAAATGAGGGACTTGTGATGAGTCACCAATGCAAGTCTTATTATGGGTCCTGTCCACTGGAAGGGTCCACTGAAGATGTTATCTAGCCTGGTAACAAAAAGTTTGGAAACTGGACTTCCAGTTCCAGATCGTGGTGTCCCTAGTCGTATGAAGAGACTTGTCTCCTCGTCGGCTAGTTTTCCCTCTGCCAGTAGACCCTTATGCAGGTCGAAAGTCGCCCTGGAGGGTGCGACTTTTGTTGACGAGGCTTTGCTCGGCTGCCGAGGAGCGGCGGCTCCTTCAGCTGTCCAAGCCATCTCTGAGGGCCAACAGAGAAAGAAGATCGGCCAGTAAAATGGCCGATCACCCAGCTGCTTCAACCCGCAAGTCAAACAACATCTAAGCATTGAGAACCACCATGGTGAATCCGGATGTGACTTTTTTTTGGCTCCTCTCTTTGCTCTCTTTTGCTTCTTTTTTGCCTGTAAGAGTTTTGTTGGAACTATTTCCCTATTTTGAAAAAGCAGCTTCTATATGTTTGGGAAGAAAGGCATTGAACAAAGGAATAGAATAAAATTTTAGAGACTATATCTTATTTTCATCTGTTTTGGGGTGCAGAAAAAACTTTTTTTAAAGTACTTTTTTTAAAGTACTATTACTTTATGCTTGAAGATTATTTCTTTTTTCACATATTTCAAAAGATAGAAAAAAGGGCAAAAAAATGGTGTCTGGAAAAGATTTTTTTTAATCTATTGAGGACATCTACTGGCGAAATATTGCAATCTCTGGCTATTCTTTAGAGGAATAGACCTGACCTTCAAATTTTTTCAAGAGAAAAGATAAACGGATGTAGCAGTGGGAATTGTGGGAGTGGATACTGCTCAACTTTTATTAAATACAGCCTCCACAAAAAAAAGGAAAAAAGAGACTCTCTTCAATTACTATCAATATGGAGAAAGCTCAGTTACAATTAAACTGCAAACTTATATTGGAAAAGATTTATGAGGCTACTACAGAAATATGTGCTACAATAAAAGAGTTTACTACAGAATTAAAAACCAGAAGTTCCACTTCAAATCTTCCAACTGATCTCCAGACTATATCTGAGCATTCTACAAATCAAAACTTTCTAGAAAAGGAAACAACTGAGATAAAAGAGACTTTACCTTATAAACATGTTATTTATATTTTTGAGGACCAGAAGAACCAAAGATTAAGATTTGAAACTTTAAAACAATGAAGCTTTAAGGATGAGAGAAACAGAGGCCTGATACAGAAGATGGGATTCCTATTGCTTCAAATGGCACTACAAGCAATAAAGAGAGATATATCGGTTGAAAGGGAAGCTTGGTTATGGAAACCTGCCTGGCATAGAAAGAAGGCCAGAATAAGACTGAAAATAGAAATTTAAAATGATGTGTAATGGATTAAAAGGCACTGTTGATTTATGGATTGTTTTAAGGACTAAGATTCAGATTTAGAAATAAGGGGGAAAAATAGGGGGGTGATTATTAGAACAGATATCTTAAAATAGATTAAGAATTTAATTGGTGGAATAATAGGTTTATTTTGATGAAAATTATTATGTATTGGAGTGGGGAAAATGGTGGTTTTTTTAAATCTGGATTATTTTAATAATCAATTGAGTGTTTTAAATTAGTGGATGATGTTTTTGTATGATAATATAGATGTGGTAAGGCATAATAATCAATTGGATGAAATTTGAAATTTGCTTAACGAACTGAAATGATTTAAAGTTTAATATTATTTTGTCACTTTAATTATATAATGGATTAAAGGTAGTCTAGAAGCTTAAGAATGTATTTTTTTTTAAATGATAGGTTTATTTGTATGAAAATTATTAGGTAATGGAATGAAGAAAATTGAAGAGATTTTAGATTCTGATTGAATTAATAATTAATTGAGTTAATTTAACAAGATGATGTGTTTGTTTGATGACATGGATATTAGTAGTTATGATAATTAACTGGATGTAATTTGAAGTTTGTCTAATGGATTGAAATGATTTAAGGTCTGACATTATTCTGTCAGCTTAAAGAGATAGATTAATTGATGGATTAGATATGTATAGGATAGATCAATATTTTATTTTAAATAGGGGATATTATGAAAGAAGAAATAAATAAGATGTATGTTAAAATTAAGGAACTAGAATATATTTGGAAGGGATACCTGACCTGATAATATTTTTATTTAAAGTTAATTTGATTACAGTATTTTAAATTCATAAAGCTTTAAAACAGGTTCAGGTTGAATAAATTTAAGCTAGAATTGGATTATTTTAAATATACTATGCTATTTGGGGGGGGGAAAGAGAGGGAATATTTGATGTATTGATTGTACTGTGTATATATGTTTTGTTTTTGGATGTTTGATTACCCCACCACCATGGTGTGTCCTGAGTACTTTGTTTTCAGAATTAAAAAACCCAATAAAATTTTTTTTTTTAAAAAAAAAAAAAAAAGTTTGGAAACCAACCCACAAGCTCAGAGAACAAACCTTCATCCTCATCCTACATTCGAGTTACAGATATTTGCCACTATTGTAAACCTTCATGGTTGTGCAATGTTTAAACTTGCCCACTGCTAGGAGATATTCGCTGAAAGACAATCATCAACTTGTGAACAGCTGCACTTTTTCCATGAATGCCTCCACAAACAAACAACCCCCAAAAGCATACACTACTGACCACTGATTAGCCACCCACAAGCATGGAAACTGGGCTTCCAAAATGGATGCAGAATGCTTCAGTTCATGCTAACTGATGCCCACAACTGCCTGGAAAAATACCAACATATCATCGATGAACAAAAAACTACATGTCTCAGTTCCATCAGACAAGACCTGACAGATCCCTTAGAAGTCCCAATCCACAAGAGTGCCAACAAAATGAAAACCCAAAAATGTAACTCACTACAAGAGAAACTCAATACCATCACCCCAAAATCACAAGATAACAACTCAGAACTATGTATCAGACCTCTGTCTGACGACGAAGAGACTGTCCTCACACAGGGCCTAAATTTCAACCACAAATATACTGACCTTATTGAATTCCTTGCCAAACTCAAATTCTAAAAACATACCACCTGAACCAAAAAACACAAGAAGACATCAGGCAAGGAATCATCCCCAATGTGCAACCTAACAGACAAAATGAAACACTCAGTCAAAAGGAGAGGAGAGCATTAAAGACACTGAAACAAGACGAAAGCATCATCGTCCTATCGGCAGACAAACGCAGACTAACAGTAGTAATGGATAAAACTGACTGCATCAGCCAAGTTGAAAACCATCTGAATGATCCAAACACCTACCAAATAATCCACAATGATCCAACAAAACAGCTAGAGAACAAAATAAAAGATGCCCTAAGAAAAATGGAAAAAGAAAAACAGCTAACATCACTACAGAGAAAGCACATGCAACCACAAGATTCCTCCACACCCAGGTTCTATGGAATCCCAAAACACACAAGAATGGGATCCCCTTACAATCAATTGTGTTTCTATCTGAAATACCGATGTACTAGCAAAAACCCTGCAAAGGAAATTCAGACATCTGGTCAATGACTCAACCCACTCAATAAACTCCCCAGAACGATTTCTCCAATGCAAGAAGCACACCAAGATCAACAAGGAAGAAATCAACTCTTCCTCTTCACCTCGATTGACATTGACCTGATTAAACAAATCATATACCACCTACTCATTAAACACCATACCCACAAAGGTGATGCCATCACAGAATGCTCCATGACCACAGAAATCATCATGAAACTTCTGGATCTATGCCTCAACACATACTTCAAGTTCAACAGGAAAATCTATAAGGAAGTACAAGGTACCCCGATGGAAACACCCATATCAGGCCTAATAGCAGAAGCAACAAGCCATGCAGTGATTCGAATCCATATCTCTACCCACCATCCAACCAAAATTCTAGACACACAACATAAATGACACCTTCATAATCATTACACACTCCCAAACTGAAGAAACACATCACCTACTCAATAACATATTCTCTGGGATCAAATTCACACGTATCCCATTCCTTGACATTGATATAAGGAGGCTAGACAACAGAGAACCAGAAACCTACAAATCCACGCACACAGACCAGATCCTCAGCTTCACAAGCATTCACCCCACTGCACACAAAAGAAGCTGTGTCCAGACCCTCTTCAGAAGGGCCAAGGCACACTGCAACACCACAATACTAAGAAAAGTGAAAGAAAAATGGCTGCTTGACATCTTTCTCTGTAACGACTATCCAAAAAACTTTGTTTTCCAACACACAGCTCCCAAACCATAACAAACCACACAGCCAACCAATATGCAAAAACTAACTCTATTATATACAAAAGGGGCGTCAGAAATGACAGCCAGAATTCTCCAACCTCTAGGAATAGCAATAGCTCATAAACCCACAGTCACACTCCGCCAGGAATTATCCAGAACCAAAGACAAGATACAGAAGAATGAAAGAAACGGTGTTAACTACAAAATCAGCTGTAACCATTGCAACCGGTTCTACATGAGAAAAACATCACATCAGTTAAAAGCCAGGATCCACAAACTCCGGCTGGCAGTCAAACGCCACAATCCTAAATCCTTAATCTCTACCCACCCCAACATCAAACAGCACCAGTTCAATTGGAGCAACACAAAAATCATCGGACACACTACCACCCACCATGCTTGTGAGTTCATAAAAAGCCTGGCACTCTATAAGCAATTCCATCAACAGACATATTGACCTATAACCAGCCTACAAACCCCTCAGAGTCCAAATAAACTGCACAGCCAACCAGAAACAGCACCAATCCTAACCTACATAAGCTCCCCTCAACCAGCACGTCACCTCCAAATGAACCACACCTGATGTAATCTCCCCATCATAAGACTCTCATTGATGACTCACATCTGACCCATCACAAGATCCATCACAGGATTCTGACCTGATGGGACCTTCACCTGACGTGACCTCACCATCACAAGACCCACTGACCACATGAAGCCCTTATAAATAAAAGATCACTGAACTAACATCCCCTAAACTCCACTGAAGATGTTTCCTAGCCTGGTAACGAAACATTTGGAAACCAACCCATGAGCTCCGAGAACGAACCTTCACCCTCATCCTATACCCAAGCTACAGATATTCGCCACTATTGCAAAGGAAGGAAGTATCTGGCAGCTGGTGATATAGATCAGTGCTTTCCAACTTTTTCACCGATTGTACCACTTTTAGGATATAGCAATATATGAGTACCACCAGTCGCCTAACAAGGTGTCAAAAACTTGATGACCAAAAAAAAAAAGGAAAAAAGTGATAAAGTATAGGTAGTCCTTGACTTACAACAGTCCTCTTAGTGACTGTTCGAAGTTACAACGGGACTGAAAAAAGTGACTTAAGACCATTTTTCACACTTATGACCATTGCAGCATCCCCAGGGTCATATGATTTACATTTGGATGCTTGGCAACTGATTCATATTTATGATGGTTGCGGAGTCCCAGGGTCACGTGATCCCCTTTTGCAGAGTAAAGTCGATGGGGAAACCAGATTTACAAACGTGTTACTAATTTAACAACTGCAGTGATTCACTTAACAAATGTGGCAAGAAAAGTTGTAAAATGGGACAAAGCTCATTTAACAAATTTATCACTTAGCAACATACATTTTGGGCTCAATTGTGATCGTAGATTGAGGACTATCTGTGCACCCACTGACCACACTTTTAATGGGAAACTTGTGCCTGCTTCTCTGACTTTAATCTTTGCACTGTTCTATCCCCTTCTCTCCCTCTTCTTGTCTCAAAGAAGCCTCTTCTCTTCTTTGTCTCTCTTTCTCCATTCCTATCTCTATCTCCTCTCCTTTTCCCATTGAAATCTCCTCCTTTTATATCCTCTCCTCTCGCCCTGTCCTCCTTCTTTTCTTTTTGGTGCAGCTCCAGCTGACTCCTCTATCCAAGGTTGCGTGCTACTCCCAATCAGCCTGCACTCAGCAGAGCCCTGGCAACACCACAGCTCCAGCTGACTCTCCCATAAGCCTGCGCAGTGCTGCCACCACTTCAGCTCATTCCCCTGCTACGCTTTTTTTTACACTTTTTTTACAGTGCTTTTCAACCCGTCATATGCGTATCACCGAAATGCCACCAGTGATAAGCATACCACACATTGAAAAGTACTGGTATAGATAGATAGGCAATAACTGAGGCATCTCGATATTTTGACATTCAGTGAAAAAGTTTAAATTAACATCAGCTGAATAGATTTGGCACAAAATAAATCCTTCTGAAAGATTAATGGTGTTTAATTTCAAACTAGGTTGCTGGATACATGTGGTGATATTCTGAAATATTATAAAATAACAGTGGTTAAATGCTACATGGACATACAGTGAAATGATTAATGTAAGAATTTGATTATCTGGGGAGGAAGAATAAAATCCAGAGACTGGGAGTCTCATTTCTGTATCTTAAACTTCTCTTATATAGCTCCCTGAAGCAGAATATCATTTGATAAGTTTAGCAAGTGGTTATTCAAACTATACCAAGCAGTTATGGCTTGTAAGCGGTTTTCTGGGAGAGCAATTGTAATGAATCAGTCAATTAGTGGCTCATTTGACAAATCACGATTAAGTAAGATACAGCTTCAAATGATGCTTGAATGTGCATTTTATTCTTTGGAATGATGTTTTGCAAGACTGCTGTTGTATACAAGGCTGAGCATTACAGACTTGGACTCCAAAGTCTGGCTGATCATCAGGTGGTAGAAAAGCGAATCAGAAAATGCTGATTTCTGTCTTATAAAAAGAAAAAAGAAAATGCTAACTTCTTCATGGCTTACATCTAATGGTCGTCCAGATTTTTTGCAGTCCATAGATAGTAGGCTAATAAGAGGAGGATGTTGTTTGATACAAAGACATTTTAATAACACTTTTTGAATTTAATTAAAGATCTTATATGATTTTTGTAGTTATGCAGTACAATGACATTTGAAAAACTGGTCACGGTGCTACAAAATTTAAGGTTTCCATTTTAAAAATTATTTTCGAGATATTTGGAAGTAGAGCATATTTCATAATAGGACTAAAACTTTATATTTCATTTTATTACAAGGCTTGTGGGCACGTTGTGCTAAAATTGAAGGTCCCATATTCATGTATGTTCCTCTTTTTGTTAATCTGATTTTTTTTTCTCTTTTGTCCTTTTTTAAGATGTGGTTTAAATTATTTGCATATTCACTTTGCAGTGATGCGATTTCTCTGCTTCGCTGAATTGCTTGCTCACAAGTGCATGCTGCAAAATTTCAATATATTTCTTATAACTTTGTTAGAATGCTTTTGGTTTCTAATGACTAACTTACAATATTATTCAAAAAGTTGTAGCTGGATCTCCATTTTTTAAAAAAATTAAGAGCGACTAAAAAGAGAGCTCTTACTGATTAAGAGCACAGATTTTCAGATAGCTCCCATCTGCTTTTTTCCCCCCAGTTGAGCAAAAGAATGTGCAACAAAAACTTTAACATGTTTTCCCAATTGTGATCTTAATCAAGTGCTGCATGCCGCCAAAAATCACTCGGTTGTAAGGTAGGTGGGTATTTTTAAAAATAAAAAACTGAAGGAGAAATGATATCTGACGACACTAAGGCTCTAAAGATCTGCTGCCGGTCAATATTTTATTTATTAAATTTATATGCTGAATTGCAGGAGGCAACTTCCATTGAATGGAAGTGCTAATGAGTCACTACTTTTCTCTTGTAAGCAGAATTATAATTGATTTCCATTATTATCAGGTATATAAGACTTTTATTTTATTTTTATCCCATTCTACTCTATCTATGCCAATTAGTTTGTAGCACAACTAGTGGCGGATGAAGGAAGACCTTTGGTGTGATCTTTGCCATCACTCAATATGAAAACTGTCCCCTTTCCCAGGAAGTTAGTTCCAGGAATTTACTGTTGCTCCTTGAAAAATTGGAGCCCTCAAAAGCTTATTTTAATAATCTTTTCTTTCTTAATTAACACATTTAACTTCACATGGAAGATAGACTCACTCCAAGTGTCCAGAGGCTTCCCTTCTGGAAAGGTATGTAAAAGTGACATTGTCAAATATAGCATTGCCTTAGGACACAGATTCATTTTTCTGTTGTCACATTAGGATCTCAGAATACCTATGTGATATAAGTTTGAGTCCTGCATTCATGGTTAACAAAAATTTCATTCATATACAGTTTTGTCCCATTTGCTCTTTCTTACTTATCCACCAGTTTTATCCAGCCATGTATGCTTGGACCAGTTTCCTTCCTTTCTTAAGTTTCCTGCCCCAAGGTTCTACTCCAATGTCCAGACATCTTGGCAAACTGGGATGGGGGGGGGAGAGAATTGAATGTTAACAGTGTTTATGTGAGGGTGTGATTATGTGTGCTCGTGAGTGCCTGGCTATGCTTTGACTAACACTCAGAACTTCCAAAGGCAAAAATGTTGGCCCATTAAACAACATAATATAGGACAGGGTGGAGTTGTCAGGATGAAGGACCAAGCATCAACACTCCCCACCCATGTACCTAACTATAGCTATTACCTGGACCTCAAGATTCCCTAAATAGCTCTTCATGGATGAGAAGTGAAATGTCTTCAAGGAAAAATAAAATCCAGCTGCCTTTTGAAAAAGCAACTTTGGGACAACCATGACTTGGATGACTTAGAATCTCCACAGACATACCAATTAGAATAAATAATAGCTATGTATAAAGAGTCAGTGTAGGGAAATGAGTGGTAAGATATAATTTGCAGATTACAATTCAATATTTTTTCTAATTCTTCTGATTGTGGAGGAAAGAGGATTTATATCTGACTATTTTACTCCATGATCTTTAGATCAAAATCAGAAAGGATATCCATTCCTTTCTACAAAACTGCAGAAGCTGATTAGATAAACTCAATATATTGGTTCATTGGTCTGCTTCTGCCACTCTTTCTCAATTTGGACTTTCTTTCAAACAGTTTGAGCAGCCCACATCTTTCTCTTGTCAGAAATCATGTAATTTACATAATACTGTCAGGTATTGTTAAACTGAGATAACGTAACCAGTGCATGACCTTTATAATTAAGTGATGCTTTGAGTCTTTATTATTCTAGAGTAATTCTTATATGCTCACAGAGTTACAGGCCCATTGCGAATATGAAGAACTATAAAAATAGTAACATTTTCTTAGTAAAACCTCCTTCCTTCCTTCCTTCCTTCCTTCCTTCCTTCCTTCCTTCCTTCCTTCCTTCCTTCCTACCTACCTACCTACCTACCTACCTACCTACAGGTTTATCAACAGCAGGGTGTGCAACTGCAGCTTGCAACCCTACAGGTGGGGGACTTCTATAGACTCCACCAGCCTTCTTCTTGTCCCTCTGATCTTCAGCCCCATTCCATGGGGTTGGATGGCATGTATGAGAAGAGCAGAATGCTGAATATACAAAACAGCACATGGAGTAGTCGTCAGGAGTGGTACCAAGACAGTTTGGTGACAGGACAACTCAACCCTGGTATGGAATCCCCCTGTATATATATGTTTATATGTGTACAGACAAATATATACATGTTTTGCCCTTTCCCTTGAGTTTCCTAGAAGTTAAATAGTTGAATATGTCCAACTTTGAATCTGGGAATGTAGGGGGACAAAGCAGAAGGAAATTTTTCTGTTTCTCCAATCTGCTTTTCCTGGGTTATGTCTACTTTAGCTTCCAAATAGACAATTCTGTGCTTCATTATAGGTAGGAGATATTAAATAAAGCCTACCCAGCTGGAACTCTTCTAGCCTTCTAGAATTCTCTGCAAACATTTCTTCATTAATCACCCTATCCAGCAAAGATCAGGAGTGGAGCAAGATCAGCTCACAGCCTTCTCCAACTAAATCAAGTTATTTGTTTCACCTCTACTGCTTGGTATTCTTTGGTGTTCACCAGAGCACAAAAATGCCTTGGCATGGATTACTGCTAACTCATGACTCAGGTCAACAGGAGTCTATTTTGAGCCACAATTTCAATTGCCTAATAAAGAGTCAATCAAAGGCATTGTAGAAATGTAAATGGTAGCTTGCTGCCGACTTCCTCTTGATCAAGTAAGCTTTTAAAGGGAAATTGTCCAGCCCTTCTCATATCAAATATCAGTGCAGAAAATTCTCTTGCATTTCTCCTCCCCCTACCACCCAAAAAAATCTGGGGTCCCCAGACCATATCTCTGCCAGATAAATCTTTTTTTTTCACTCAGCATCACAGACACATCTGTCTAATTATTAATTGACTGTTCCATCAACTAAGGAAAGAGCTCATAAGAACGTGGTTCACATTTTGGACAAACTCTCTAGAAAGAGTGCTTAATGGAGCAAATGAGATAAGAAGTGCTTTGAATTCCCAAGCATGGGGTTTGCACAGTCTGTATTTGGACGCCTTAGAGGCTCCGAAAATGGGGCTGGAAATGGCTGTGGGGATATTAGGACATATGTGGCTTCTCATTGTTCTAAACCCAGTTTGCCAAAGATGATTGGGAGGGGAGGTACTTTATGCCCCAATTGACTGTCATGTGAAATAACCACTGAGATTAGGCAGATATTTGGTT
Organism: Crotalus tigris; assembly: GCF_016545835.1. Lineage (NCBI taxonomy): Eukaryota > Metazoa > Chordata > Lepidosauria > Squamata > Viperidae > Crotalus > Crotalus tigris. The sequence goes on along the minus strand of NW_024097779.1, from coordinate 304,451 downwards.
TAATGTAGCATGGCTTTCTTACCTGTCAAAACTGAAGATCTTCACTTCTTTGCATCCCTTCACATGTGTTCTAGAGTACACTGGTGAACCACACCACAATATTTAGAAGTTATCACAAATTAAAAGCAAATCTTAATGTTACAATGAAACTTCAAAGGTGATGTGTCATTGAATTCTCCTTTCTGAAGATGATTGAGAAGGATAAAAATGGAAGGAGAATGGATGTTTCCATGCCTGGCTTAAGGGTCTCCTGGAATTAGGAATCATGAATTAGTACTCGTTTTATTTTCTTATGTTGCAAACCTTAAATGATTACTTCAAATTACTTTCAATTAGAATAATAGGCTAATTATCCAATGGATGAGTCAATACAATATGTATCTCATATATCTTCCAATCTATTATTTGGTTCTTAAGAATTCTTCAAAGCTCATTTTTCAGTAACGCATGTTGCTCGTTCTCATTGCAAGAGAGAGCTGCATGTGCAGGCATACTGCACTTTCTCATCCCTCTTGAGCATTTATTTCCAGGTAGAAACTTTAGATAGAATACTAGACTTACTCATCTTCCTTTCGCATTTTGTTTAAAACCTTGGTTGCTAACTTCAAAATCAAAGCTAAGGGCATTAGCAGATTCTATAAGATAAGAAGGTAGTGGGACCCTTCTGCAGAAGATGATATGCCTATTAGAACTGAACTTTGTGCTTCCTTGCAGTACATAGACAAGATTATCCATGGAGGGAGTCAGAAAATTCAAGATGGCAATCATGATCATGCCACTGAAGTTCTATCACTCTTTGTGCATATAAAATGAGTGGGGCTTTCATCATATGGTTACGTTCTTGACATTTTTGATTCTGTCCCTTTTATAGTCATTCCAGTAGAAACATAGTTCTTTGCACTCCACTTTTTCATAGTCTCCACTGAGATTCAAAAGGACCTTTTTACGTACTGACAAAGTCTTACCTATCTTTATGGAATATAAAACAGAAAATTATTTACTTATTAAAAATACTTATATGGCCATCAAATTCATACACATTGATTCTGAGTGGATTAAAACAATAACATTCCATAGTATAAAAATCCATAATCTCCCCCCAACTCAATAATCTCTAGAGCAGTGGTTCTCAACCTGTGGGTCGGGACCCCATTTGGGGTCGAACAACCATTTCACGGGGGTCGCCAAACAACGCAGTCCGCCATTTTTTTCCCCTTTACCTTAGCTGTGCTACTTCCTTTTATTCTATTGGCTTTTGAAAGCCAATAGAATAGACTCTCTTGAATAGAGTCTAATTCTATTGGCTTTCAAAAGCCAATAGGAATTGTCCAGGCTGTTTCTGTCCTGCTGAGCCCGCCAAAAGTCCCATTCTGCAAACGGTGCTGCACCAGTTGAGTAGTTCTCAATTTACGACCGGTTGGGGTCGCGGCATTAAAAAGGTTGAGAACCACTGCTCTAGAGTAATCTCCTAGGGCAGGGGTAGGCAACCTCAGCTTTTTTATGACTGGTGGACTTCAACTCCCAGAATTCCTGAGCATGGCTCAGGAATTCTGGGAGTTGAAGTCCACCAGTCATAAAAGAACTGAGGTTGCCTACCCCTGTCCTAGGGAAACTGATGGCAGAATGTGAGATTGCTTTAAGGTAAGCAGGGACCTTGACATTAGGCTCTTATGGCTGATATTCCAAAATCTTTTCACTTCAATAGTTGCTCCTGTTGCTCTGGTTCTGTGGTGAGACGGTTCATAAACTGTGCTGTCACCCCATCTCAAACCACAATAACCCTTGTTGCTTATTGCTGCCAGGCGGTCAAATCACATGGTATTGCTTTTCCTCAAGTTGCAACATTCAACAGCTGAACTGAACATCTAATAAAATTAATAAAAAGCTGTAGTGCTGTACTACATTGGGCCTTCTGCCCATTCATCACTAGGGACTTTCCCCGCAGCTGAGTTGACATCTCCATCCTCCGTGACATAGCAAATATATATATATATATAGAACAGTCAATTTTCTTAAAAACACACCTGATAGTTGCTTGTATTGTGTGACCTGGCTTGGAGGTCCATAGACAATCCTGCCCACTTGGAACCTGGGATATAATAGATGTCCTTATGGATGTTGTCTAATTCCAAATGCCTTTGATTGGTTTGGCCAACCTGGAGCATTCAGACAGCCTGGAACAGACGTTCCAGAATCCCTAGCCAACACAACTTGCAGATCTTGAGAATAATTACCCAAGACACTTGGAAACTGACAAGTTTGGGAAGGCTGTACTAGTTGTCATATGTATCCTATTCTAATGTTCTCAGTCCCAGTTATATGATCCACATCCACAGAGCCATGGCTGTTGCCAAAGCATAAAAGCAGGAGGTCCTCCTTCTGCCCAACTTCTCCATTTGTGGTGATTTCAGACACAGTTCAAAACCTTTTCCCCCTCCCTCCCGCTCATTTCCCTTCTCTCCTCCATCTTAACCCCCTCCCCCGCAACCCTCCTGCCCCATTTCCCCTTTGGGTGTATGCAAGCGTGTTTCCTTCCTTTGCATTTTTGCAAAGATATCTCAGCAAAAAATAGAACTGAGGGCGATATGGGAGAATGGAGCAGGATGGGGGAGAGGGAGAGGCTGGTTGAAGTGGCAGGGGTGGTGAGGACGGACCCTGACAGCCCTACATCTGGGCCAGAGCCAAGCAGAAATATTCTTCACCAACGAGGCATTTTGGATCTCTTTGCTGCAGGGACTGCAAACAGTTAGAAGAATAAGGGGGAGGGAGAAGGCCATGTCATCTCACATTAAGGCACTCTGGCTGATGCTGTGGCTTTGCATTGCCTGCGGAGATCTGAGTGCTTGGCTTCGCAGAAGCACGGAAAGGTCATTGCTCAGGATAGAGCTCCCCTTGGACAAAAGGTTAAGCTCTTGTGGGTTCCCCCAAATCTTCAGTTGCCATCCCTTCACTATCTCTTTCTCATGGGCTCCAAGGCCTCAAGCAGCTGTCACCAGTTTCCCTGCAGCCCCTATTTTAAGCCAAACAGGAACAAAACTTCCTGTCTCAGAGAGATCAAGATTCCTGCAATACACACCAGATACAATACAAAACCTACACGCTATCCTGGAAATGAAGTCTTCTTCCATTTGCCCCCCCACCACCACTTTTCTGCCAGAAAAACTGAGACTGTTTTCATGTCTTCCCGTTTGTTGTCCCTTCTGGTCTTGAGTCACTATGCATGCATTATATTTTGTGTGTCGTGTGTGATGGATGGTTCTGCCACTATAGTGAATTAGAACTAGATAGGAGAATCTATTTCCACTATGATTATGCAGTCATGGATTAACAATTTCTTAACACACATTATTCAGTGACTCCTTATAAACTATTAATAAACAGTTGTCTCACCACAGAGTCAGACAGGAAGAAGAAAAGGCCTGTGGTGGGGGAAGAAGCTAAGAAGCCAGAGGAGAATGTCAGTTTTCCACCAGGGGACGAAGCAAGACGCCATGTGAGGTTCAGGGATCCCATGGCAGATTTCTGGACTCAGTTTATTGGAAGAGAAAGTTGCAGCAAATAATATTTGCTAGAAAGAAGGCTACAGCTATATAGATACAGGAATTCCAGTGCATATATTTTCAAAGTCAGAGATTATCTATATAGGCAATTTTAGGTGGGAAAATTTTGGTTTGGGTTTTTTTGTTGTTGTTCTTTACCTCTGTAACAGAGCTTAACTCTTTGAGGAAGGTGAGTCAACCTATGTCTGTCGATGGTAGGCTTCCTATCTGTGTGAGAACCAGCCAAAGAACATCATCACCCTGCAAAATTCACCCTTTTTTGAATGTGCATGTAACATTGTATGTACACACTGAAGGATCAGAGCTTGTGCTGCAGGGCTACTTTTGTCAGCTGGTCTCCCCTTTCCCCTTCCTGCACTTGTCTAAATGTGCCCCAAACAAAAGTGTCTATCTTCCTTCTGTGAGTCTGATCTTTCTAACTATGGACAAAGGACAAGTAACAATGGTGCTCTAAGTAGCACTAAGTGGTTGTCTCAAGCCACCATATTAATTCCCCACAATGCTGTGAAGCTCCCTCACACTCAAAGCTACTAATGGCTATTACCTATTGATTTTAACTGAAAAGCAGAGCATTGTGGGAAGCTGAAATGGAGGCTTGATCCAGTTACTTATTGCTTGGAGCATGCAAAAATTAATGGGGAGCTGAACAAACGTTCAGAGTTACTAACCCTGACTGTAGATGTAGACTTAAGAATTTCCACAATCCACTCCTTTAAATTTCAAACACACCAAGACAGATGTCTATGAATTTTTGCAAGGCTTTGCATTCTGCACTAAAATCTCACGGTCTGTGGGTGGAGCAAAATTATGCAGATTTTTTTCATGTCTGAGTTGATGAGTTGATAAGAACAAGAGTTGAGTTGGACACTTCTCAACTGGACCCTAATCTTACAGAGGAAAGGGGAGAAAGAAAAGTAGGGGTTGGAAATGGAAGGAGAGCAGTTGTGTTTAATATAGGAGTGTGAAGCGATTCCTAATCTTGCAGCACCTTGTGGCTACATTTTCCCTTTTGCCTTTTTCAGACAAGACACTTTCCCGCAGATATTGTACAAACTGGTCATTGCATGAAGCTTGGCCACTAGTGGTTAACAGTGGCCCCCAACTCAATATTTGGAGCAAGATAGAGGAGTAACCTGGAATAGGAGAAAACGGCAAAGAAAGTTAACTATCTTCACATCACCACAATTTTTCAGGATAATTAGGGTGGCACTGAATCCATTTATTTCCATCTCAAACACACTGAATCCAAATCTACATGCAAAGCCTTGGGGTGCTTGGTGGGAGCAGTCTAAGCCTCTATACTGTGTCTACAATAGTGATGCCGAACAAAACAGATCCACAACTGGGGTGGAGGCAGGTTTGATGCTGATTTTCTTGTTGTCTTCTTGGTTGGCAGAAGGAAGCCTTGGCTGGCTCCTACAGCATTTGTAGGTAGTCCCCGACTTGTGATTGGTGACTTAGTGAAAGTTTAAAGTTCCAATGCCAACCCCATGATCACATTTTGGCCACTCAGCAACCAGCCCACATTTATGGCTGTTTGCAGTATCTAGCAGCCATGTGGATGTGATTGTCAGTGTTTTTGCCAAAAATGGGCATTTACTTCAGTTTTCAGGAAAAATGCCCCATGGTGAGTAATGGATTCATTTAACCACTGTGGTGCTCAATTGACAATTGCTGTAAAAAAATGTCATCCACTCACATAATAACCCACCTTATGACTATCGTGACTTATAACCATCCTGGTCAGGATCCATTATGGTCATAAGTAGCGGACTACCTGTAAAAACTAGTGCTGGTAATAACCACCATGTTTCTGAGGGCTTGGAGAAACAGTTTGGTGCAGTGGTTAGGCACAAAAGCCAGTTAAGTTATTCTGGGCCTCTCATTTTCAGCCCAGCCTGTCTCACAGTGTTATTGAGGAATAATAACATTGTGAGACAGGCTGCCACAAAGAAGAGGGAGTCAAGCTATTTTCCAAAACATCTGAAGGCAGGACAAGAGGCAACAGATGGAAACTAATCAAGGAGAGAAGCAACCTAGAACTAAGGAGAAACTTCCTGACAGAACAATTAAACATTGGAACAACCTGCCTCCAGAAGCGGTGAATGCTCCAACAACTGGAAGTTTTTAAGAAGAAACTGGACAGCCATTTGTCCAAAATAGTATAGGGTTACCTGCCTGAGCACGGGGTTGGACGTGATGACCTCCAAGGTCCCTTCCAACTTTATTATTATTATTATAAATAAAAAGAACTCATTATTACTTCACTTTGAATCGTATAAATAAAGACTACATATAAAGCTAATGAATAACAAAAAATAGTTGAAATGATGTCTCTGCTTCCATCTCTGCTCCTAAACCTAAACCATTTGACAACTTATAGTCTTAGAGGACTTCAACTCCCATATCCCAGAGTCATTGTATCTGTCATTGTTGGGTATATCTGAAAAGCACCAATGTGGGGAAGAGTGTTATTAACTCTTTGCTGCTCATGGTTCTCCACCCTGCCTCCTCAGACAGCTGTCAGCAGCTAGAAAGTAGCTTGGATTCTGAGCACCCCCAAGGTGGTAGCAACCAAGATCTGGATGACTCCCAAATCCATTTGCAGTTGAAGCGCAAATTGCAAAGAAACAGAACTTCTTTTACACAGGAGCAAATAGAGGCACTGGAGAAAGGTAAGGCAAAGAGGAAACAGAGATTATGCTCTAAAGTGGGTGGAATTTCCCAGTTGGGTGGAATTTCTTTTCTAGGGTAATTAAAACAGAAGGTTGTCAGACTAGGCATGGGGAATGTCAATGTTTTTAAAACCAACATGTAGATGCGCCCTGATACATTCTGAGCAATGGCAGTAAGGGGCTGATTCAAAGAAACACATAGCACTTTGCTAGTATGTGGCCTTTGATAAAAGATGTATGAAGATGTTAGTAGTTAGTTAGTCTTTCCAGGTACTTGTTGCCCTATCACAGATGTATAAGGTGACCAACTTTTTTACAATGAAAAGGAGGACACAAATAAATTGAAGAAAAAATATTGTAAATAAAAGAAACATTTTATTCATTGCAACAATAATACAGACAACTTGCATGTGCAAAGTTTGCCGGCCAGGTGTTTTGGTGCGCTCAGCAGCAATTCCTATTGGCTTTCGAAAGTCAATAGGGGAGTAGCACAGCTCATGTAAAAGTTGAAAAAAAACCATCAAAAAAAGGTGGTGGAACGTCGGTTCTGAGCATTCTATGAGAAAAAAAAAGCCTTGCAGATTAATCTTCAAATATCGAAAAGGAGGAAATGTAGGAGGACACTTTTCAAGGGAGGAGAGAACTTACAAAAAGAGGACTGTCCTCCCTAAAGGAAGACGGTTGGTCACCTTACAGAGGTAGCCAACCCATCAGGCCCAGGCACACAGCTCAAGAGAACCAGTTGCACAGCTGCTCTATTTTTGAAACCACCTGACAGGTGAAGCCTGAAAACAATGTTTCTCAATCTTGGGAAAGTTAAGATGTTTGGATTTCAACTTCCAGAATTCTCCAGCCAAGCGGGAATGCTCCCCATGCTGGCTGAGGAATTCTGGAAGATAGTTTAAAGTTCCCAAGGTTGAGAAACATTGCCTGAAGATCTCAGAAACAGGAAATTGCTTTTTATTGCATCAGGTTATCAATCCATCTAAACTAGAATTATGGCTGGCAATGACCATTCAAAGCTCACATAGGAATTTTTTCAGTTCTAATTTAAAAATATCAGGAAATGAGTCTGAGGATTTTGCTAAAAGCAGGGTGCTTTACACATTGATTGAGCAAAACCAAAGGTATTGGAAATCCTTTCAGTAGGATGGCAGTCATGCTATTTAGAAATTATAAACATATTGCAGCCTATGTACAAACTGCATTTTTTGCCACACTTTATAAGCTATGCCATTTTAAAATCATATATCGTATTAGAAAAATTGGAGAGCACTGGATTATACATAATAATTTCACTGACTTCCTCTAACCTCTTTTTTAGAATATTGCTGTGTAATAACTATGAGAAGTATAATTTTTTTTTTGCAAACCCAGACATTAGCATTTAAAAAAAAAGTAACAATGACGTCATCTGTTTAGAGGCATTCTGGTAATGGTGTCTGATTATTCAAGATCCAGAATTGGCAATCCCGTTTCAAAGAGAGAATGGGAACGCGAACAGACATTCATGGCCATCTGGTGGTCATAAACTGTATTACAGCCTATGCACGAAGCTGCTTTTTTTTTTTTTTGCCATGTATTATAAGCCATGCCATTTTTAAATCATACATTGTACCAAAAACATAGAATGCATTACACCTGTGTTTTTCAAACTGGGCCACTTTAAGATGTGTAGGCTTCAACACCGAGAATTCCTTCAAAGTGGAGTTGAAGTCCTCCCATCTTAAAGAGGCCCAATTTGAAAAACATTGCAATGATTTTTAAGAACATAGGGCTTCCAAAGAGTATGGCTCTTTGAATAAAAAGAAAAGAAGACGAGTGCTGTGAACAGTAAATGGGAAGCACTGGACATAACATTTGCAGTCTTCCTGAATTCCTATGGAAGTCTGACACTGGAATGGCCAGATAATGGCCTAATATTGAAGGAAGACTGCCTTTTAAAATACCCATTTTATTACTCGTCACTAAAGGAGAACTAGAGGGAAAGAAGGATCACATATGAAAGAACTGTACTTTTGAATCCAAACATCAAAGTTACAAGGGGAAATATGTACCTTTAATGTGGTATGCAGAGTATGTGTGCTTGAAAATATATTTTGTTAAGAACTATAAGTGTTGGTAAAGAGGAGGATATGTCTTTAATATCTTGACACATTCTAACTTAAATCTTCAGAATTTGAGCGTACTCATTACCCTGATGTCTTTGCCCGTGAACGCTTGGCAGCAAAAATTGATCTGCCCGAAGCCCGGATCCAGGTAAATAAGGTGAACTAGTAGCCATTTAACAAGAGAGAAATGGGCAGGGCTTTCTACCATTACACTCCTTGTTCTCTTGGGCAACAGAGTTCCTTTTTTAAATTTTTTCCAGGTCTGGTTCTCCAACCGTCGAGCTAAATGGCGTCGGGAAGAGAAACTGCGAAACCAGAGGCGTCAAGCAGGTGGCACTGGGGGGCACCTGATCATAAACAGCACTTTTGGCCCTGTAGGCAGTGGTGTCTACCAGTCACTCCCCCAGTCTTTAGGGTCAGGTGAGGGCCCTGTCCCCAAGCAGATCATTCACTCCTCACCTATTCCTGGGGTCTTCCCAAGCAGAATAATTCATCAAGGTATCATGTATCCTTTGGAAACTTTGGTGCCATGAGAGACTCCTTTAGATTCTGGACTTAAAAGATCACTTGGTAATGCCTGTTATTCATTCATTGCAGAAATTGATGAGCCAGCTGAGCTGTTTTTAAGAACACACTTCCTCATTCTATTGAAAGCTTCGTGGGCTATTTCTTAATTTGCTTCCTCAAGGGTACTGCTCTTCTGTATCACAAATCTCTTTTCCAGGTGCTATGCTGGGCCATACAGAAAGTGTCCTCAGCAACAACTATGGTTCTCTCCCACCTATAGCCCCCTTCTCCATGGCCAACAACGGCCTCCCTATTCAGGTGAACTTAAAAGGAACAACAGAATTCTTGAAAGCGCCAAGTGGGGGTTGCTGATGACCGGTGTTGATTCCCCAGCAATATTAATATCCTTTTTTTCTTTCTCTGTTGCATATTCTCTGGTACTCATTAGCAGGCAGTGCCCCCAGTTGCCAGCCAGTCGTCATCTTATTCCTGCATGCTCCCTGGCAGCCCGTCAGTGCGAAGTTATGATTCATACGCACCCTCCCAACTCCCCTCTCACAGTCTGAATGCCAGCAGTGGGACCTCTACTGGTAACGTAGCAGAAACATACGGGGAAGTGGGATTGGGACAGGGTGAGATGGAGGCACAGCACTTGGGAAAACAGAACTGACTGCAGGAAAACTTGGCAGGAGGAACTGGGCAATCATAACGGCCACAGCAAATACAAGTGAAGAATCTGGGAATCTGGGAAGTAATTCTTACACTGTAGTGGGTAGAAGATGTCCGCTTGTGTGAATTTCTTTTAATATTTTTGAAGACAAAATAGGAGAAGCCTCTTTCTAGTCTTGTGGTCATGGAAAAATAATTCAATGTGCTAGTTTCATTTTTCTTTCATTAAGGGCAATATTTACTCATCAGGCATCATTTTAACTACCATATTGGGTATCAGAGTCTTGCTTTACACAGACCACAAAGCCATTTTCAGCCTCAAGAAAGACAATAAAGAAGTGAACAAGCAATGTCAAAGTCTGCCAAAGAAATTGGACAAAGGGAGAAATTATTTTTAGAAACAGATTTGCTACTTCATCCCAAAAGGCATTGCCTGTTTCATATTTTTTTTCTACTTGTTTTTTCAGTTCATTTTTTTCAACTCATTATCACTAAATTATATTAGCATGTTTGGGGGAATGGGAAGGGAAGGGAAGAAAACTAAGTGAGGGTCCTTGGTGCTCTCTGAATTTGGTTGTTTTCTTGCAGATGTTTCATAATCCAAACTAGGTAACATCGTCAGTGCTAGTAAAAAATGGGATTTGCTCTCTTTTTATAATTCTAGTGCAGGGGTAGGCAACCTTGGCTCTTTTATGACTCGTGGACTTCAACTCCCAGAATTCCTGAGCCACCCATGCTGAAGGGAAAGGGAGAGGTTTCCAAGGTGAGCCATGCTGGCTCAGGAATTCTGGGAGTTGAAGTCCACGAGTCATAAAAGAGCCAAGGTTGCTTACCCTGTATCTAGTGGCTTGCCCTATCAGTGGTGGTGGAAAAGGTCTTGATGGTTCTTTGGCTGGTCTGTTTACTGTTAGCTTACTTGGTATTTCCTTGATTGGGATATTGTTTTCTTGATTGTTGGTCTAATGTTAATCTTGGTGTTAATCTCTGCTCACCTGGGTGCTCATCTTTCAACATAAGTGAGACTTTTGCTCCTATACATGTATCCATCTGGGAATCAAAGCAAGAGTGTTTCTCTTTTGCAAAAGCTGAGGCTCTTAGAAATGTATATTTCATCTCCTTTCTAATGCAAACAGTCCACCCATTCTCTTAAATAGTTGTTAGAAATCCAAGGAACCATGAACACACATTATTCCAGGGGCCCAGAAGTGTCTCTGGGGCTCTGCCATCTCGCTAGCTTTTAAAGAAGCAACCTTTTTGTTGCCTTTTCTACATTCAGAGACATCATATTTAAGGAATCTGAAATAGCCTTGGCAGTCTGTGAACAAGGAATAATTAGTGCAGCAGGATTGTTCAACTTGTTTCAGTTTTTGTCCCCAACTTCCACAGGATGTTTCCTACAGTTGCTGAGTTGAAAGCCTGGGTTCAAAATTTTGCACTCTGTAACGTTCTGCCAGGATCCATCTCCCCAACCCCCACTGACACTTTGTCTCTCTTTCTAGGGTTGATCTCTCCCGGAGTGTCAGTTCCTGTACAAGTCCCAGGTGGGGATGCTGATCTTGCCCAGTATTGGCCCCGACTGCAATGAACACAAAAGTGATGGAGGAAAAAAAGCAAACAAATGAAAAGGGAAGATTAATGGAGAGAAAAGGGCTTTTCCTCTGCAAAGGCAAATGCAGGAGTGGTGAAAAACTCTCAGGGAGGGGATGGCACACAGGGAGAACTTCCCTGCCCTTCCCTCTTTGTGTCTTTAGGTTAGGACTGTCTTGGTTCTAATGCAATGTGTTTCAACCTTGGTAACTTTAGGAGCTGTGGACTTCAACTGACAGAATTGCCCACCCAGCAGGGGGAATTCTGGGAGTTGAGATCCACACCTCTTGAAATTGCCAAGGTTGAAGAACACTGCTCTAAAGCTTCTCTTGCCTTCTTCAACATCTCTGTGTGCATCCATAGCCGTTCTATTGCCTTCCTTGCCCAATTGGCATTCTGTCCCATGAGCCTCCTCTTCTTGTTTGGCTCTAGAGTATCTGCAAGGTCTAGTCAAAGAAGTCAAGATGAAGGCCAAGCTTCAATGAAACTGCTGTATCCTCCATCTTGGGTTTTGGTTTTTTTAACCAGACCTTGCAGACACTCTGTTTGGCTCCCAGCGAGAACAGTGAGAATCAGAACAAAAAACAGGTCAGGAAAAAGAAGGGAAAGGAACATCTTTGGATGAATCCAGCATAAAGGATTTGAGGAGGAGGGAGAGGGGCAAAGAGAATTAGTGCTCCTTGCAGGAATAGCTGCAAATGGCAGGAAATGAATAATGAAAGGTATAAAAGAAAGTTGGAACCTTCGACAGTAATGCTTAGCAAAATCTGAAAAGGATGGCAATGATTATCATTCATTCATTCATTTACTTCCATACTATTTATTTATCAGACTTCTAATTCCCACCTTTCATATGGAAATCTTGTGAAAGGATGGGATTCATGTAGTGGGAAGCCCAAGAAAGTTAATGGGAGGAAAAGTATGTACCAATCCTCTTTTGACCTATTGCAAAAGTCTGTAGGGAAAGCATAGCATTCCTACTATGGGCAAGTTTTGCAAAGGATTGTGGGGGTGAAAAAACCCTCCTGTAGTACCATGGAAAAATTAGGTGGTGCAAAGGTTACCAGTGTTACTTCATTGATGTGTGATATTCAGTGTTTGTTTTTTTACAAAATTGCCCTTTAACTCATTTCCCATAACCTAGTTTCTGCTATCTCCCTTGTTCCACATGTTTTCTCTTGTGCATGCAATTCATTTAGCTGAATTTTACATGGGTCTCAGAGCTTGGGACATCTGCCCTCCCTCTAACCACTTACACAAACACACACACTACCGGTACTTGTAAGTTTAAACTGTTTCATGTGTGTTAATAAAGGACCTATGTACATAATACTCTATATGTGTGCATTGTGTGTGCACATGCATGCATGCTCATGTGAACAATATAGTCACATCATCCCAGTTTTAGGCAATACGGTCTTATGCCAGAACTGGGGTAGTGGGGTGTAATGGGAAAGATAAAAGAATAAATAGAGCAAGAGATAATGTATTATTACAATGCAAAAATGTAGTAAACATCTATTAAAGCTTCATTAAAGAAAAGCAAAACTCAATGTCAACTTTTCTGCAAGTGCATTCAGTTTGATTTCAGCTTTGGATGTTGTGGAGGAGATTTAGAACCTGTCCATTATAAGTTAGTGTTAAAGCTGCCTCTTGCTCTTTCTCAGCTCTTTTTCAGTTTATCAGGAATGCTTTCTCTTGTATTACCCTATCTTTTATTCAGCAAGCATCTCCCACCTTGGTCTGCCTTGCTTTTAGTTACGGCGTGTGGTTTGGGGTGCTGAACAACAGAGAGAGCTGTATTAGACGCTAAACCACATGAAGATTGTTGTTGATGCAGGACATAGTAAACCTCTGTGCATTACTTGAAGGGCTGAGCAATTGTAGTCTGCTCCAGATTTTTTTTTTAATAAAACAAGAAAACAAGAATAAATGAGGCAAGAAAAAAGCTATGAAATTATGCAAAGATAATGGGGTTGTATCCAGGACGAAGAACACAGAACTAGGGGAGGGAGAAATGAGATGCAGAACTCAAATATTTAAGTGTTAAGGCTAGTTCAACTCACTAATAACACAGGGGTCTGATGAACTCACACTGGAGATTGGATACAACAAGAATAAGAAGAAAAATCCACTGCTATCTGGCTATGGAGTTCTGAAGTTGGATGCCGGTATGGCAACCCAACGGGCCTCCAGACATTAACTCACACTGATCTCTGGGAGTGGAGAATCCAATATTAGAGGGAGAAATGGAACAATTTTCCTCATTTTTATATATTGTAATCATATTCCATTTCCATTTCTGATTTAAAAAAAGAACCCTGCAGATCAACTCCTTTGTGAAATGCAAACAATGCAGTAGCCTTTTTGGTAGCATATGGGAAGGTGAAAAAACATTGTGAAATGTTTTTCTTGCATTAGAAATTAATCTCTCATCAATAGTGAGGATCTTTCCAGTGAATAAGCATAGGGTTGTTTCCTTCTGATTCTCGTCTGTAAAATAGATATCTCCAATGAAAATGGGGGTGGGATGGGTGTCAGAAGCATTATTTATAGCAGTGGTTCTCAACCTTTCTAATGCCGCGACCCCATAATACAGTTCCCTATGTTGTGGTGACCCCCAACCACTTATACATCACCGAGTGCCAGGGGCGTGGCCAAAGAAAAGGGGGGAAAAATGGCGGACAGTGAAATGGTCGTTCGAACCCAAATGGGGTCCCGACCCACAGGTTGAGAACCACTGATTTATAGGAAAAGCATATTACGTTTTAGTGAGTATTGTGTTAATTTGTTTTCTAGGCCAAATGTTGTTCAAGGTCTTAAGTGACTGGTTAGGTGCCATACTCTGAAAATAGTAAGAATAGGATAAAAAAGTGAAACATTGGTGTTAACATTGGTGTTATATTTAATTAAATATATTGATAACTTTGAATTAGGCTTAACTTGACCTGGCAAGCCTTTTTTGTTATAAGGACCCTCCATAAAATTCATTCTGAATTTTCTCAGAGAAAAATTGAGACATGAATACCACAATATCAAATCAATTTTTTTCCCTTTATTATTCACACTTAAAATTTCAAAGACAACTTTGGGGAGTCTCTAGGGATCTTGCTCAAGATTTTCCTTAAGGTTATGCATCTCTCTCTTAATCAAATTAATGGTTTATATATGCATAGGACAATAAATGAAAAGCTAGCATATGTGCAAGTCTCTATGCTTTGCATTTTTATTAAATATGTTCTGATTTCAATAGCTAATGCTGAACCCATTTCTCAGCTATCATTTTTTTTCCAAGAACTTGTATTAAAAATTATTAACAATTTTTTTTAAAAAAAAAAAACATGCTTAAATAATTGAAAATGTTTTCCTTGAATTTTCCTTGAAAATGAATTCCTTGAAAATACACACTGTTTTAAACTGATTAATCCAGCTTTTTAAAACTTGGTGCCCTCTGTATGTTGAATTATAAACCTCCATACTAGATCCCCAACATGATCCTTTGGTAAATTCTTGTGAACTGGCAGGGATCTCATGAATGCTGCCTTTTCTTCCAAAATCACAACATGTCCTCAAAATTGTAAATGATACCATATCAAAGACAACTGGAGATGTACCATTCAACAAATTTATAACAAATTAATGCTGTTATAGTTCTAGTAGTTTTCCTCCAAGTTTATCACAGCAATCCTGACTGATGTGAATTTTGATCAACAAATGTAATACATCTAATGATTTAATACCTATGGCACAAAAGCTATGTGTGTATCTTCAGTACAGATAGGAAAAAATATTGAATTTGGATATGACCCACTATGGATATGGATTGAAAGAAGTGGGAATGTTGCTTGTCCCAGTTAAATAATCTTCTCTTTCATTTCCCTATACAACCATATATTATGCTTTTAACAGTTGCAGAAGTACTATAATATGCAAAGCTATCCTAGCATTGCAGCTCCACACTGGTGGGAAAAATATACTATATCAGTTGAATTATATCTGGGCACAAGTAAACTATAGACATTGGCCTGTAAAAAAATCATGGTCTTCCTTTAAAAATGGGCACTAAGAGAAGGTGGTGATAATGGTAATAGCCCTTCCAAATTGTGGATTCCCAAGTTATGTCCACACTTGAGCCAATTTTCTGGCCAAGGAAATATGGTTCTGTTTACTAAGATTTTTTTTTCTCATAGTTGGCTCTGTTCTTAGTTCCTGTTTATTCAGAGACCCCACCCTCTCCCAAGAGCTAGTTTGAGAACCACAAACCACCGCACCCTCCTGAGATTGGAGCACCTGCACGGAGGAAGTGGTTGGAGGCAGTTGGCCAAGGGTGTGGGATGTATTTTTGAGCATCTGCCAAGATAGGTTGGAGGGGGGAGGTGGACAGCAGCAGGGATTGGGTACCAACTCCCATAATGGCATCAAGTTCAGTTGGGGCTGCAGTAAATAAGGGTGAGATAAGTATGTTCTCTACCTGCCCTCTTGAGAACTGGAGCAGAGGCTTATGGGTAAAACATCTGCTGGATCTTTTAGGAGATTGGTAATAGATTTTAAAGAATAAGCCTCTTTACCCAAGAGCCAGTACAATGCTCTATTTCAAGAGTTGACCACTTGGACTACCACACTAGTACAATCTCCTCCTCCTCCTCCAGTCATGTATATTTTGATTTTGGAAGACTGGCTCCAGGTTTGCCAGGAGGTTGATATTCTCATTAATAAGCAAAACGAGAGACTCTGAAGAACTCAAGATGGTTTCCTACCTCCCCAGTGAATGTTCTTGGGCAGGCTGTCACTCTCCTATTTTCACAAACATGCAGTTGGTTGCCATTTCTTCAGCAAGAATAATCCTCCTCTGGTTGCTTGCTTGAACCTTTGATTCCCAGAAGGGAAATCCTGTTCATTGCAGAGTAATGTATGTGCTTCTGGCTGAGAAGCAGCTGCTGCTGGGTCTCTAGCCTCCGCTCAAATACATCCAATGCCCCCCCCCCATAGTATTGCCAAATTGCTCTTCCTTTTTGTATGTTGTCTCTGACATTCATTGGAATATGCCTTCCTGTCACTTAAATCCAGCCTTCCACATTTTGAGCTCTGGAATGAAGGAACTATTTCCCTGACAATTTTATCAATCTCTTTCCCAACTGCAACAATCACAATCTTTCAAGAAACCATGGGGATACTGATCTTTCCATCTCAGAAAAGATATGGAAGATCAAGAAATCACTATTTCTCTTGGAGATGATCTTCGTAATAAATTTCCTCTCCTTCTCCTTTTTTTCTAAAAGCCAAAAGGAAAATTTAAGTGTAAAAAGAAAACATGTGACAAGTATGGAGAAAGCATTCAGGCATCTACACTCTCCTTGTGTCAAGTCCCACACAGTTGGGCAAGATCGAGAATCAAGAATGACATGATTTCACTGAGGTATCTTTAATGCTAGCCTGGGGTTAATGCATGCCTTAGAAGCTGCAAAAGGAATTTCTAACCCTCATTTAAAGACAGTTCGTTAAGGCAGAGCCTCTTTGAAGGATCTGAAACGTTTTCTCTCCACCTGGGCTAAGTGGCCGTTTATGAGATAAGATGTCAACTGTTTTACCTGTTGTCTATTGATTGTTTTCTCTCCCTTTCATTCCTTGGAGAGCCTCTCCACAAACTGTCACTCTTGGCAGTGACTTCCCTTTCAAAGATATGTTGGGTCCTGGAGTTAATTAGAAATCTGGCCTTTGAGAGAGAACTGCTTTAAAATCCTTTCATTTCTATCATTCATGGGATTCCAAATTAAGGTTCACTGGATTTCAGAAATAGCATTTTGCCTTGCTATAGGCACAATCTGCTCTCTCAAAGTGATCTGACCAGGCAGGAAGAATGCTTGGAAGGACATATGATCTACAGAGGAAGTATGGAGAACATGTACAACTTGATCACCAAAAAAAGACTGAAACATTATAGGGTGTAAATAATCCCAGGAGAAATACAGCACTACAATAATAATTAGTCATAAACCTTGGTGCTAAAGCTTGTCTCTCCCAGTTCTGTGGAAAGGTAGTAATACCATAGATATCAAAGCAAGATAAAGAGAGCTGCCAATATTTGAGGCATGATTTGCAGTTACAATTTGGCAATTATTTTGTCAGACGTTGTGGCCCAAGGCTTGCAAGGATGCTGCCTGGACCAGCAGCCAAGGGATTTAGATGTCCGGAGAAAATTAGTCATCCAGAATACTCCCCCCCCCCCCCCGTTTGCCAATAATGAAGCCTAGGGTCAGTTTCTCTCTTTGAAGGAGAATGGAATAACTCTTTCCTCTCCCCCAATTATCCTTTCATTTGCACTGCCAGATCTGGGCATCTGTATTTTTTTTTAATTTTTGCTTCTTCTTTATCTAAAATATATAGGGAGAACTTAGATAGTAAATAACTATATAAGGTATCATATTCTAATATACTGCAGAATATGTCACAAATCTTAAATACAGATTAAAGGGTTTAGGAGGTTGGTTATTGTATGGAAACTGGGAATATTGATTTTCTGGAAGACCCACATTCAATTATCTATGAGATAAATATTCCTATATAGCAGGGGTCTTCAAACTTGGCCCTTTTCTGACTTGTGGACTTCAGTTCCCAGAATTCCTCAACCAGCATACCTGGTTGAGGAATTCTGGGAGTTGAAGTCCACAAGTCATAAAAGGGCCAGGTTTGAAGATCCCTGCTATATAGCAACAGCACTTCGATTTATATACCACTTCATAGTGCTTTACAGCACTCTCTTAAGCAGTTTGCAGAGTCAGCATATTGCTCCCAACAATCTGAGTTCTCGTTTTACTGACCTTGGATGGATGGAAGATTGAGTCAACCTTGAGCCAGTGACAATCGAACTCCTGGCAGTGAGCTGAATTAGCCTGCAATACTGCATTCTAACCACCGTGCCACAAAAGCTCCTTTCCAATCCTTTATCTTAAAGTGAAAATGGCCAAGAAGGTCAATGCCCATTGAATGCCCTGCATGGGGCATGCCCAAAGCAGACTTAAACAGCTAATAGGAATTGCATAGTTTGCAACCCCTAACCACATCATCACCAATAGCATCACCAATGTGCTGTACACAGTCTCTATGGCAATATTTGTGTTTGGAGAAGAAGGAAAGCTTTGGTATGAATTGTTTTACAATGAAACAAATGAAGCTAAGAGATAAGATGAAAGCAACTTCACGAAGACATGTCCCTCAAAAATTATTATTAAAGCATCTTCATAATATTGTTGGTTGCTTGAAAAATGCTATTATATTTCTTTTCATCTGCTATTCAGTCCCAGCACCTTCAGGTTCTCCTTAAAGGACATATTTCTAGTCTTCTCAAACATTCTCATTGCCCTTTTCGGAAACTGTCTTCTGAATCTTCTTAAAGTGTGGTGCCCAAAACAGCATTTTAGATGGGATTTGGCTAAAACAAAATAAAGGAGAATAACTGTGCTTCCCCCCCCCCCAATATATTTATGAAGTTGGAAGAACCAATGTTTTTGATTGTAGTATCTGATACTGATTCAAATATAAAAAGTTTGAGTTACATAAATTATATGGAAGTTTTATATGCTGTGATTTTTATTTGCATTGCTATTATATATCAAATAAAAATAGTAATACTGTGATTTGGAAACATACTTTTATGATTCAGCCTGAAATTGTATTCAACTTTTCTGTAGCCACATCACAGTTGCGGCTCACATTCAGTTTACTGTCATTTATTATCCTACTTGTGACAGCTTTCTCATAGGTAACCTGTACCAAGTCAGGTATCCCTCATCCTATGTCTGCTTATTTTTTTTTAAAGAAAAAAATACATTTTCTATAAATTCCTTCCTGCCTTTGTCCTATCTCTTAAGATATTTTTTAAGATTATTTCTGCCTTGTAGAGTATGGGCTCCAGTAGTTATGTATGTTTGTGGGACCATAGAAGGGCTGAGAGCTGAAGAACTGGTGCTTTCTAATTGTGGCAGAGGTACTCCTCAACTTATGACTACAATTGAACCCAAAATTTCTGTTGCTAAGTGAGACATTTGTTAACTGAATTTTGCCCCATTTTATGACCTTTCTTGCCACAGTTGTTAAGTAAGTCACTGCAGTTGTTAAGTTAGCAACATGATTGTTAAGTGAATCTGGCTTCCCCATTGACTTTGCTTGTCAGAAAGTAGCAAAAGAGGATCATGTGACCTCCGGGATGCTGCAACCTGTCATAAATATGAGTTAGTTGCCAAGCAGCTGTATTTTAATCACGTGACCATCCATGGGGATGCTTTGACAGTTGTAAATGTGAAAAATGATTATGTCACTTTTTTCAGTGCTGCTGTAACTTTGAATGGTCACTAAACAAACTGCTGTAAATCAAGGACTACCTGGACTGCACGGAGATCAAATTAGTCAATCCTTGAGGAAATCAACCCTGACCGTTCTTTAGAAGGATGGATACTGAAGCTGAAGCTCAGATACTTTGGATATCAAATGAGAAGAGAGGACTCCCTTGGAGAAATTCCTGGAAGCTGGAAAGATTTTGAAGAAGAGAAGGGAGAAGAGGACAGCAAAGGATGAGATGGTTACACGCTGCCATTGACACAGTGGGCGTGAATTTGGCTGGACTCCTGGAGAGAGTGGAGAATGGAACGGGGGGGGGGCTCGTATGCTATGGTCTACTAACATGACTTAGTGACTGAACAACAACAGGGTATAGGCCAGGGGTAGGCAACCTTGGCTCTTTTATGACTCCTGGACTTCTACTCCCAGAATTCCTGAGCCAGCATGGCTAGCTCAGGAATTCTGGGAGTGGAAGTCCAAGAGTCATAAAAGAGCCAAGGTTGCTTACCCCTGGTATAGACTATCCCTCTCAATTTGTGTAATCTGTAAAATTCTATTTCCTTCATCCAAATTATTAATGAAAATTTTAAAATAAAGTACAGGTAATCCTTGACTTATGATCACAGTTTAGACCAGAATTTCTGTTGTTAAGCAAGGCAGTTGTTGGTCATTCCCAATTTTATGACCTTTTTTCTTGTTAAGTAAATCACTGCAGTTGTTAAGTAGATCATGAGGTCATTAATCAAATCGGTTTCCTCCATTGACTTTGCTTGTCGGAAACCAGCTGGGAAGGTTTCAGAGGGTGATCACATGATCCCAAAATGCTGTGATTGTCCTAATACATGCCAAGCACCCAAATTTTGATCAGTTGTAAGTGTGAGGACTGGTTGTAAGTCTCTTTTCAGTAGTGTTGTAACTTCAAATGGTCGCTAAATGAATGGTTGTAAGGCGAGGTCTACCTGTAGCAGAAACTGAGAGACAGTGTGGTGTAGTGGTAAAGGCATCAAGCTAGAAACTAAAAGACTAAGAGTTCTAGTCTTACCTTAGGAACAAAGCCACCAATGTACCTTGGGCCAGCCACTCACTCTTAGCCCTAGGAAGGAGGCAATGACAAACCATTTCTGTGAAATGTTGCCAAGAAAATTACAGGGACTTGTCCAGCAGCCTCTGAGAATCAGTTTGACCAAATGGGAGGGGGAAAAAGTATCTTTGCAGGATCTCGTTTGCTATCCACTGTGATAAGCAACTACCCAGAAGCTGTGAGTATTATTTTCAAGCCTGCTAATTCATACTTAAGCTGCTTCCTAGCCAAAAAAACACTATGGTTTGCTGATATATCAAAACTTTTGTTGGATGTTGCTTTTAGCTTGTCCACAAATGTAGCCCATGCTCAGACTGATCATTTTCCCAGGTGATTATAGGCACGGGATGATGGTGGGGCTGGGAAAGTGAGAATGTCTTGCAAGCAAAGAAAATGAACTTCCTAAACTTCTGCCCTAGCCAACTAAACTCTTGAGTCTTGTATTTGGGATGGAAGCAAGTCATGCTCCCATTTGCAAGCAAGAATGAACATATGAAACTATTTAAAACAGACCATGCTGGCTTCCTGAATTCTGGAACTTGAAACCCACACGTGTTAAAAGTTATTTTTTTGAAAAACATTGATAAATACTGTCTCATGACTGGGCAACAGTGTTGCTCAAATGGTGGAAATTAAAGCCCAGCATATCTCAAGGTACTAAATTAGGGGAAACTATACTATGGTTTCAGACGTATAACTTTAGTCTTGCCTGCACATGACTGGAATTTACCCTGGGAATATATAAATAAAGCCTCTACATTTTAAGTACAAGTTACAGCCTGACTCTCAGCAATGTGGGCTCTTAGGTACAAATTGGTACTTTATCATAGCCTTAAACTGGAATAAAATACAAGCATTTAGTCGGCTGGTATCTCAGGATTGAAATTAATCCGACTTTTAAAACGGGTCTTTAGAAAGCGTTTAGTATCCATCCATTTATCTCTTGCATTATGTATTTGTCAGCCAGTGAGACAGATTTTACCGTATTTGGTCAGAGGCTTTTGCAACACGATGAAAAAAAAAAACCCCTTATACTAAACCTTATAAAAGAAAAAAGGGGGCAATTGTGGAAAAATTATTTTTTATTTTATTAAATTTGTTTGCTGCCCATCTCGCCATACGGCGACTCTGGGCGGCTTGCAACATTACATTTATGTAAAACGTATTCGGAACGATTGGACACCAAGATGAGTTAGAAGTTTGTAAAGCGGGATCCCAGATCCCCTGAACCTCAATTCTCTCCCTCCCCCGCCGTTTGATGAAAAGTCTTGGGAGGACCCAGTTTAACCCCACCCTGCCCTTGACCCCCACCCGCAAGTAATCTCTCCCCACCCTCGACTGCTGTTTCCTGTTTACAAACTGGAGCGGGAGCTTTCATCAGTGGGTTTCTGAGCTCACTTCCCCCCCAACAGGAAACCCTGCAGGACACAGCTTCCCGCCACACCGCATCGACTGGGGTGGGGTGGGGTACAGGGCAGAAGAGAGTGAGGTGGAGGGGGACTTTAAAGGGCTGCGCGCCGAACCTGCTGTCATGCGGGGGGAACGCAGCAAAGACGCAGGAGGCACAAAGGGTAAGAACAGGGAGCCGGGAGGGCAGCAGGGTGTGGGCGAGCCTTGGAGATGGGTAGTTTGGGAGAGGGTGGCATGCTGTTTTTCCCGTTCTGTACTACAGAAAGGATCCTACCTACCCAGCATGGGCCTCTCTGCTTTGAATTCCTAATTTAGCCATACAAATATCGCATTCATTGCTTGACTGGGGTGGGGGTGGGGGATTCAGACCCCCCTCCCCAAATCTGCAAGTATGATTTCTGTAGATTTTAATCTATGACATTGCTGGCAAGTATGTTCCGCTCAATTTAAGGGGAAGTCGACTTTACTTTTAAGTATAATGTGCATCCATTTTTTTTCTTCCTTCCAAGAAAATGAGCCCACCCCCAAGTATACCCTTAGTTTACTAAATTGGTGGTGTAGTGATTAAAGTGTTTGACTAGGACCCGAGCGGATCATGTTCAAATCTTTCCTGAGTCGTGGAAATTCACAGAGTAATTTTGGGCCAGTCACTCTTTTTTAGCACATCCTACCTCACAGGGTTGGTGTGGGGAAGGATTAGAGGTGGCAGAACTAGATAGATTGCTATGAAATCTTGGGTATAAGTATAATAAATAACCCTTCATCAATCTGATGTCTTTCCTATACGATGATGAGGGTGGGCTTAGCTATTCAACATATTTGGAAGGTGATCAGGTTGAGAAAAGTGTTTATAGCTTGTTTTTTATCTTCAGGAGAAAATCCTACCCTTATTCCCTTTTCCTAGCTGCTGCTAACTCTTTGAATAGGGCTGCACATGCTTTAAAAATGAATCTGAAGTGCTTTAGAGACCTTTATGCTGTCCCTTAAAATAGCCCAACTTCTTTCAGGTACCTCCATGAGCCTAAAAAAAATGATTTTTTTCCTATGAATCCACTCATTAACTTTAATCCATGACACTTACTTTCTTTGGCATAAACAGAAACCTGAAAGGAGTCCAGTTTAGCAGAGAGATTCTTTACTCATCAGCTGTCCAAAATACGCAGAGATAATCTTAGGACCCAATTCAGCATTTTCAGTCCTTTTGTTAAGATTTAACAAACAAACAACCGTTTCAGTTAAAAGTACAGTGGCTGTATTTGCACAAAATGCAGTGCTTGAATGGTTTTAATTCTTGTTTTCCTTGAACAGTGGTTTAGCATGTTATGTGAACTCATTTGGTTAGTTTATAATTCAGTGTAATTTATTAACCCAGGATAAATAAATTCTGTGAAACCAACTGCTATGAACTTCATTTGTAGAGGAGTGCTACAACTAGGAATAGCAAGAATCTGAGAGTTTTTGTGGTTGCTCAGGAGAGAAAATTTTGGCAAAAAAAAGGCAAATTTTGCCACTTCTTTGAATTGTGTTGAAAATGCTTCTTACAGATATTCCCTTGTCCTAATTAAATGCAAAAGAATGTCAGTCTATTTTGTAGCTGTTCTCTCCGATATTACTTTTCCAAAATGAGTATTAATATGTTTCTCCAGTTGGGACATAATGCTATTGGGGCAAATCCTTGGAATATTACTAAGTAAATTTCATTCACAGTTCTAGAATCTCAAATGATTTTTGATTTCTTGCCTCCCTTAAAAAAAACAGCCCTAAAATATTAGAGTGTCAAATTGCCTGATAATGCCTCCCAATAATTAAATTGCCTTTATGAAAATTACTTGTTAGACACCAAATTGGTCACTCCTGTGGAGCTGCTGAGAGTCAAATGAAGATCCATAATTAGAATTCTATTCTCCTAACTACAGATTGCATAAATTACTATTGATGGGGGATAAAAGCAGCTTAATTAGCATAAATTATATTCTTCTAAATTACAGTTATATGAAAGTTAATGCATCTACTTTTCCCAGGATTGCATGGTCCAAATTCAGATTGTATGCCTTCTCCGAGATGATTCGTACAAATGAACAAATAAACAGAGGCAGGTTTGGTTTTTATTGTTTTCATTGTTTTGAGTAAAATTCTGAGTTGTTTTTTTTTTAGTATAAATCATCTTTAATAGCAAAATCATTTACTTCATGAATTCTAGGGTAAGTGTTAGTTATTAAGTTATGGGTCAAATAGTAATTATAGATAGTTGACTAAGCCAAATATAATTTTCCAAAATAAGTTATTTTTGCTCTAACATAAATATTTGTAAGATTTAAAGTGAGTGCACTTTTTATTGAGCTGAATCTATGATCAAAAAGATCTTGAAGAATTTAGAAAGCCCAGGATCCTCTTTTAGGCTAGCTATTCTTTTCCTGTAGCTAATTAAGAAAATAGATTGAAGAGTAGGGTATAATTCCAGTTGCTTTGGATAGTGAGATGGGTGGCATATAGATTTAATAAATGAATGAATGAACGAATCATCTGGAGAAGAAAAAGTAAAACAATTACCCTCCACCCATTTAAAATCTTATTGAAATTCGATGACAGCTGTGTTAATCTAGGCAAGAAATCAGAAATTTAGTAGCAGCTTTTCCAACAAGCATATTTTCTTAAAAAGCTTATGCCTTATAATCAGACTTGTTCAGTGGAGAAGATGTTATTAGATTGCTGACAGCTAGCTAAGGGCCATAGCCACCAACTAACTAATGTTGGGCTGATGTGTTATAGGCTCTGATCTTATAAGATTAATTCATGTTTCAGTCATGCAGTTCAGCCAGCTTGCCCTATGTATACAGGTGGCTTTCAGAATAAAATAAGAGAAGATGCTACTGCATGTTATTTAAAGAAAGGGTGTGCACTAAAAAGCAATAGTGAAGTATTGGCCAATTATATATTTGACTAGCAAACGTCCACCACTGCGTCTTCTCATCATTTCTTTCCCGATGTATAAGATGCAACTGTTTCCTAGCCTCTCAATCTGCTTTTTTTAACCAGGCATCTAAATTACAATTCCCATCATCCCCAGTCAGCACAGTCATGCCAGATCAGATGATGAGAGGTACAATCCCTAATATAATCATAAGGTATATAGTCTGGGAGGGCTACACAGACAAAATGTTAAAATACAATGACTAGAATAGAAGGCCAGATGTTATTGAACTACAAACACTCATTTCCCTGAATTGAATATTGATTTTCCTTATTCCTAGACATTGCAGAAGTAAACCATGTTGTCAAAGTCAAAATTTTCAGGTTCCTTGCTTGAATGATGCACATTGCATTTGCTCACAGCTAGCTTCCTCTCCTATGAATGATTGCTCATTTGAAAACCTTTAGCTGGACAGAGTGAATTTCTGTGCTGCAATTTTAAAAAAACAATTATACCAGTGTAAGCACAGAATATTATTGAAATCTCTTAGGCAGTGTTTCTTGACCTCAGCGACTTTAAGAGGTATGATTTCAATTTGAAGAATTCCCTAGCTAGCATAGCTGGCTGGGGAAGTCTGTCAGTTGAAGTCCACACCACTTAAAATGTTTGAGGTAGAGAAAGACTTCTCTAAGGGATTTGTAATTACTGTTTTTCACATTATCACTGTTGCAGCATCCCCTTGGTTCCATGATCAAAATCCAGCTGTTTGGCAACTGGCATTTAGGTATGCCAGTTGCGGTGTCCCGGAGTCAGGGGATCATCATGTGTAACCTTCCCAAACAGAGTCCAACAAACAAAGTTAATGGGGGAAGCCAGATTCATTTAATGACCACATGATTCACTTAACAACCTCAGTGATTTGATCAACAAGTGTGGCAAAAAAGTTCATTAAATGGGGCAAAACCTACTTAACAACAATCTTGCTTAGGAACAAAAATTTTGGGTTCAGCTATGTTTATAAATCAAATGAGATGAACATTGGTAAGCAATACTGGTATTTAAGTAGCACACTAGTAAACTTAAATATAGTAACTGTTTCCTTGCAGGATTTCCACCCAGCCTTTCAAACAGACGCCATTTGGCACAAATATGTTGCTTGGAATTGCAATAACTTTTACCCTGAGCAGCATCTGGAGGCAACAGTTTCCACACTGCTGCTTTATAATACCCTCTAGAATAGCATTTTTGGCAAAAAAAAAAAAAATTGGTTAGATAATCATCAAGATGGCACTATCAGCTCACTGGGAATATTAAAATATTTTTAAAAAACCTAGTGCGGAAGGGGAATGTGGCTGCAATTGCAAGAGCTTTTATTGTATATTCAAAGATAATGACCTCTGGGTCAAAACGGATGTGGTATATTACATTTCTTGGCTCTCTCTTGTTTTAATAACATAGTTGGTTTTCCCTTCTTCTTTCCTTTTCCTGATCTAAGCCTCTCCATCTTCTGTATTGACAGTACAGGGTTAGGTATAATCATGTGGAGGAATACAGATAGGGCTCTCAAATCTGGACAACAAAACTCTGGCCAATGATTAGATGGCAGTAATGAATTCTTTCTATTTCTCTTTATTGCCATCTATTTTGCAATTCCATATCTGGTAACTCTACAGTACAAATAGATTTCTCCAACATAATTGTTCCGTTAAAGTAGAGTATAACTTCTTTATAAAGAAGTCCAATATATGTCTAGTCAGTTTTAATACATTTAGTGAGGCTGAATGTCCAATAAATATGTAAGGGACAATGGCCAGACTTGAGGTGTAGTCTCAGAGCTCTTCCAAAATAGATCTCTGTCATTCAGGATCCAAATATTCAGGGCCAGAAAAAACACTAACTGCTATTTAATTTTAATTAACATTAAACTGTTCTCCATGGTGCTTTAAGGAATCCAGTCCTTGATGGTGCTATTAAAGCCTTTTTTTTCAGGCTCATAGTGTACCTTGAACTGCTTTGCTAAATAGCAGAGATTTTGCACATGGATGAGTCCAAAATTTCTTCTGAATCATTTTTGAACATGAATAGCTTTAATGAATAGGTCTTAGCAATTGGTGTGGACGTATGAAAAGCAAACAGTAGAAGATACACTTGCATTCTGCTGTGAAAATTATCCTAATCAAATGTGTCCTGCACAAAGGAGTATTTGGGGAGACAGGTTAGAGGCATCATTTCTCATGTGTGATTCTTTTGGATTTTCCTAACAGCTTTGCCATCTTTCCCCCAAGTAAAGTCCATTAAGGAGGAAAGAAAAAGTAGTAGCACTATATGTTAAGATTGTCTTGATAGGAAAAAAATCTGAAATCACTTTTTGTCATTGCCAATCCTCCACTGCCCACTAAGCAGTTACAACTACAACACTTAACAAGCTGCCCTTGGATAGGACAGAATAAGGGTGAAAGATTATTTTAACATTGGTACATCTAAGAATGACTTATTGTCTTACTTATGAGCTGGGAACAAAATGAAGACAATGCCATGGGAAATGGCAGGACATGTTTTGTGCTGTGGTTAGAGGCAAGTAGGAAGCGACTGTGTAGTGCAACACCTTCTAGGTCATCCAAGCAGGAAAGACAACCTAAAGCTTCTGCAAAAGATAAATGTCTCTGCTTGCTCACATCCCACAATTATCATGGTTAACACCTCTTCTAATTGAATTCATTGTCAGACTGCTGTTTTTAACAAGTTACTCCAAACATTCAACTGAAACGTTAAGGTCATTAGATCTACTGCCTTATGATGATGAGGAGAACAAAAACTTCATTCTTCTTTTTGATAGTTCTTCAAGTATTTGAAGAATGCTGTGATTGCCTTCAATTTTTTCAGTATTTCCTAACTACAAATATTTTCCAAAAGCTGACTCTCCCCTCCCAAATAGTTTATCATACATAGCTAAGCCTCATTTATATCTATGTGTTTTTGTGGAGAATAGGACTAATCTGAAATTTGCTGGAATATATTACTGGAATTACAGTAATGGGATATATAAAATGATGTTTGTTTGTGTTTGTTTGCACTTTTCTAAGACTGTAAAGATTAAACTTGCCAACTATTGTCAAGTAATTTATTCTGTCTTATGATAGAGAGAACCCTGATTATTATAGTATATTCCTAGCTCTTCTTGTTTTTCTTGTTTGTTTCAGGGATTAATGTGCATATACTGCTTTTCTAGTGAGCTGAACAGGTCTTTAAAAATTACCCTATCAGCAATGAGAACTGGGAACCAGAATTACTGCTCAGAATCAGATCTAGAGACTTTGAGCACAGTTTTATTTATGGGATTCCCCCGGATAAGGCCAGTGACTTCTGTAGTGCAGCTTCTATCTCTGCTGCTGATTTCTGCAGATGATATTCCAAAAGATACAAGACATATCATGAATAATTGCCTTTGATAGCTTCATGGCCCCCAAACTGGTCCAATTTCATTATTGTATATTGTTTGAAGAATATATATCTTGGTTCCCCATTTTGAATCTACTTCCAACCAATTTCATTTAATAATTCTGAGCAGGGGTATCTTTCTCTATCAAGTGGTTCAATATCATGAATTATCAGTCAAAGGCTCTTTGTCTTATATATTTTTTTCCTTCTCCCAAACCAGAGAGGCACAGCTTAAGGCTGCAAGGTACCTGAAATCTCCCACACCTTTGGCTGAGATAGCCACTCTAAAGTTTTGATTTGTAATTTGTAAGGATTTCAGCCAATTTGGGATAGGAAATTACTGTACACCCACAAGTGCCATCTGCATGGTAATCACTCATTTAGAATTATGCAAGGCACCCTCACTACATTGGAAAAGCCTATGGGTTTTGAACTATTCTGCTCGCAAACATTTTCACACGTTAAGTGCGTGGTGAATGGGAGCTGCTAAACCCCATGTCACATGAAAATGCGGCAGGCTGAATCTTCAGAAAGCCTTTCCTAAACAGTGTTCAAACTAAAGTGGGATTGTTATTTTTTTCAATTTGTGTTAACAGTCATTGATCCTGAGGGTGGGGAAGGGGGGAAAACAGCTGCTTTAAAAAGCTGTAGACAGATACTAATTTTTTGCCTTCACATGAGGTGAGGCATTTTTAAAAACTGAATCTCCAGCATTGCACAAATTTAATATTTAATTAATCAGATCAAATTTGTGCCTAATTTTTTTAAAATTACACAAATATTTACAGAATGTACAGATGGCAAACAATATCAAATAAAAGGAATCTTTGTGGTAGTGAATTAATGGATATGTTTTTATTAATAGAGTAATACATATCTTCTCAAAAACTCCTGATGAGTTAATAAGATTTTGTCCCAGATAACATGTAGGATTGCAATGGAAAGATTCTACTATTTGTGAATTGATTGATCTTCTTTTCTTGTATGAAGATACAAACTAAAGCTATTTGCAAAGTATTAAATCTCCATGTTTTTCTTTTGAGTATCCTAATAATTCCTCTCTCCATGTATATTTTACTGTATCAACCAAGTCCCCACTAACTGTTTCTCGAGCACATAA
This sequence comes from Crotalus tigris, assembly GCF_016545835.1. NCBI lineage: Eukaryota > Metazoa > Chordata > Lepidosauria > Squamata > Viperidae > Crotalus > Crotalus tigris. The sequence goes on along the minus strand of NW_024097779.1, from coordinate 275,048 downwards.
ATGTACAATCCTCACCTTCTCTTGGAGCACCATAAAGATGGTTTCCTGCTCCACTTCAAAAATTATATTTTTCAGCTTCAGACTTCAAGGTCAATCATTTCTATATGAGTTTTGGAGTAGGGACTTGTTCTGAAGGTACTGCCCATCTTTGCAGGCAGTCTAGTTTCTTTTTAATGTTTTTTCCTGGTGCCTGCTAGTTGATGATGTTTGTCTTTCCTTAATGATCATCGTGTAACTATCTCCTAAAATGCTGTTTTAGGAAAGGTTGGAAAACAAGGATGAGAATGTGTGACTTTCCCAGTGTAGCTGAGCTACAAACCAATACAATCCCAGGCAGCATAGTCTAAGTAAAAGATGTTCACCGATGGAATCCAACAACTTCTGGAAGGGACCAATTTTTGAACCCTACCCATCCATGCAGGTAGGTTATGCTATCAGAAGAATTTAGTAATTCAATTTTTGGGGAAAAACAGCAAGACAGTTTTGATGTAGAATAGCATAATGGCTGAAAGTGGGATGGGAGATAGGGAGGGCAGGGAAATTGTTATTACATTTAAGAACTACTGCTGCTTAAAGATAACTGCTATTTAAAGATGAATATTGCCTGCCAACTCATTTGACTTTCTTCATCTGTATTATGAATCCCTTAGAGACTTGAACACTTACGCTTAGACTGACCTAATTACCTTATTCAAATTGCAGCACAGAAATTCATCCTATCTAGTTAAAATTTTGCAAATAAATAGCCTCTTCTAGGAGAGGAAGGTAACTTGTGAACAAAATGTGATTGCACTACATTGAAGCAAAGAAACTGATGTGGTTACCAACTTCTGCAGTGCCTAGGAACCGGACATTTCTTTTCATTAGCATACTATTAAAGGCAGAAACGAACACAGCCTTAGTCAAAGAAGGGGGTAGAAATCTATGCTCAGACATGTCTTCTCTTATTTATTTATTTTTTAATAAAAATCACCTGTGAAGTAGGGAAGCGATCTGAATCTGGTCCATGGGAAACACACACATACACACATACACACACACACACACACACACACACACACTTACCCTTCAGATAACTATAATATAGAAGAAAAAGAGCTCATGCCAACCAAGCTGCTCTTTTCGCCATGAATTGCAAAATTACAGAATAATAGAGTTGGAAGGGATCTGAGAGGATTTGTAGCCCAACTTCTGTTCAAGCTGGAAACTATGTGCTATTCTGGATAACAGCTGTCCAATATCTTCTTAATCCCAGTGATAGAGTTCCCACAACTTCTGAAGGCAAGCCATTCCACTAATTAATTATTCAGAAACTTGCATCCAATAAATTGCATTGGGACTGACTGAATGGATATTTAGAGAACTGTACTAAAGATCTGTTTCAATGCAAATAGAGAGGGCAAATATGCAACAAGATAGATATTTTCAGTGCTATCTTGTCAATATTTATTTGGTGGTTATTTACTAGCATTTAGACTAGGGTTTCCCAGCCTTGGCACCTTTAAGATGCATAGATTGCAACTCCCAGAATTCCCCAGATAGCAAAGCTACTATGGCTGGCTGGGGAATTCTGAGAGTTGAAGTGCATGTGTGTGTTAAAGTTGCCAAGGTTGGGAAACCCTGATTTAGATGTTAGGCTAAACTGATTCCTAATCTCCTGGGGAAAACATTTCATCTTAATTGAAATCTGTTCTTTGCTTTTTACTGAAAAGTCCTTGTGCGGTTTTTATTTTTCATATGTTTATTTATATAGCTGCTTCTTACTGGCTCATTTGGGAAAACACAATCAGAAGACAGAAAGAAAATGTGTTTTAATAAGCATAACATGCAGTAAATAGGCAGAAGCGGGGAATATGGTGGTCCTGATCCTGCTGACTTTAAAAGAGTACAAATAAAAACAGAGCTATTTTTCTTTCCTTTGGCTAAATTGACTCTTTACAGACTGCCTCTCTAGACTGACTTTTCTAAACCTGAAATTTTAGTCGGAACTCCAACTTCATCTTCCCCATCCAGCAGGCTCGTGCTGATTTAATACTATTTTCCCCATCTTTGTGCCCTTCCACAGAAACGATGGGAGTTGTGGAAGGCATGGGCTTTATTATGTTTTTGTACTGTATAACATAAAAATAGAGCAAGATAAAAATATAGTACAGTATCTATTTAAAAAAAACAAAGAGGAATAGCACAACGTGATTTTCTGTGTCAATGTTGACACAGTGTTGACTCCTGACAAATGCCTGCAGTTTATCTAGCAAGATTTTGATATGGTTTGCCATTGCCTTTTGGGGGTGGGGGAGAGTTATTGGCACAAAGTCATACCCATCTGACTTTGTCCCTAAGATGGGACTAAAGTTCATGTTCTGCAAATTTCTAAGCTGTGCCTTAACAAGTACACCAAAAGGGGGGCAAAATGTGACACTCATTCTCCAAATGTTATCCAGAATAGTTCAGTATTACATTACAAAGACAGAATTTGAGTTTTCTTGTCTGCCATCTGGAAGATGAGTTTCCAGTACAGTTTCTGGTTTGAACTTCAGCTGAAAAACTTTTGGACATTTTACATAAAATTCCCTCTGTCCCCTGGAATATAGGGAATTATTCATGGCAAAGGTAACAACAAATCTGTGGTTAGATTCGCTGATTTTTCAGTTTTTCAGTTATTGTACTGTAAACTATTCTCTGGAGAAAAGTTATTGTACATCTTCAAATGTGAGAACACCTTACAGCAGTACATAATTGTCTGCAAATGATGTAACCTTCTAACCCTTAAATAAAAACCCGACAATTCTAAAATACTGTTAATTATTTACATTTCAGTATATTGATTGTATTTATTACCTGCCTTTTTCTAGTGATCTATAGTAGCCTACAATCAAACCATTTAACATTGCAAAGAACTGTAGATTAAGATGAGCAAAAGTGTAACTAGCGTTAGATTACCCACAGATAAAATAAGCACATTGCTACAACAAGCAGAAGTTTGCATGCAGCCAAAAAAAAAAAAAAAAAAAGGACAGGTTTACCTAAAATGCATATTATAAGTGATAGAAAAAAGCCAGTTTGGTCTAGTGGTTAAGTCATCAGTCTAGAAACCACAAGACAGAGTTCTAGTCCTACCTTAAGCACAAAGCCAGTTGAATTAATTTGAGCCATCCATGTTCTCTCCGCCTTAGGAAATAGACAATGGCAAACCACTCCTGAAAAGATTGCCGAGAAAACTGCAGGGATTAGCCCAAACAATCACCAGGAGTCAATTGACTGACTATAATGGAAAAGACTTTGAACAGCTGACTTGATGTGTTTTTATTCCTTTTTAACCCTCTTTATCATTCAGCTAAACTGGACTGGAAACCCCCTCAAATAAAGGAATCCTCACAGTCACCTTACCCATGGATTTCTCCACTTCTAGTTTAAGACTCTAAACATGATACCGCTCTGATATTTAAAGAAAGCTTGCAATTTCGTCTGTGTTTCAAGATTTCATTTGTAACTGGGTACTCTAATTTAAAACTTTATAATTATTTTTCTCCCTCATTTATCAACTCTTATAGTTAATCCACTCTGATGGACATCTCTTCCCATTACTTGAAGAAGGGAGAAGGATTTCCAAACTCTTCTCCTTTCTCTCCCAACCCTTGTACCAGTGTCAGTTGTAATACCTACTGGTACAGAGGATGGAAGGGGAAGTGGTTTAGAGGTTTTATACCAGAATTTATACATTTACCAACTTGGATGACCTCTGTAAACCTGAGAAAAAGACCATCAGCAGCAGCTTCCTGATCTCCATCCAATACTGAAAGCAGAGAGCATGAAACCACCCTAGGGAAAAAAACCTGTTTCTATTACTACCCACTTTTTGGCTCTCAACTGCCTGGCAAAACCTCTCTTGTTGCTTTCATATAGCTCCTTCTTTGAAAGACCAGCTAGCAAAATAAATGTTTCTCTGTCTGAAGCAACTAGAACTTAAAGATGTTGATTATTTGCAGAGAGATTCACTTGTGATTTGGGCTGGGGTGGAATGAGTTGTGTTTGAAGGGTTTAAGTATAGATATGGGGTAGGAGTAAGAATAGGAAGCATAAGAAAGGCTGAGTTGTACTCATAGCACTAAGTTGGACTTATTTGAAAATAATTTACGGAATAAACCATAAATTCCTGGGTTCTTAGAGCATGCTAAGCCAGAACCAAACAAATTACTGTTTAGTGGAAGAATACAGTGGTGGCGAACCTATAGTGCAGGTGCCAGAGGCAGCACTTGGAGCCCTCTCTGTGGGCACAGATGTTGTTGCCCCACCCTCACCTCCCGACCCCCTCCCGACCCCCTCCTCACCAGCAGCCCCCCTGGAGGAGAGTTGCCCCTGAGTGTGGCCCACACAGAGCAGCACAGCCAAGGACATGGCAGCCAGGCAGCATAGACAAGACTCTGCCCTCACATTCCACCCCGCACCATTGATGCTGTGGGGTGCGGGCAGAGGGCGTGGCCGCCATGACGTTGCTGGGCTGCCTGGGCGATCTGCGGCGGGCCCTGGAGGTAGTGAGTGGCCGTGCAGGCAGGCGGGGTGGGGGATGGGGTGGGGGTGGGGCAGGGGCAGGATAGGGTGGAGCAGAGGCAGGGCCAGTTTTTGGGCACTTGGTCTCTAAAAGGTTCGCCATCACTGGTTTAGGGTGTTGCACCCACATAACAAATGGATGAGAGCTCTGCCAATAATGGCTACATGTTTTTGAGAATGGGATGGAAATGAGGGATCAAGGGGATCACAACTCCACAAAGCTTTTATGCAGCAGAGAGCAAATATTCATAAATCAGATTAAGCTAGAATGTGATTTGCTTACTTTTGGTTTAGTCTGGAGCACAAAGAGAATAAATGTATGGTTTGTTTTAGAACAGAAAACCAGAGCTTGAAAACATTGTATAATTGTGGCAATAAGTGTGCAAGTGAAAATGGATGGTTTGCTTGTGATTTGAAGATAGTGTAGTGTAGGTCAAGATGATTGGCATGCATCAAAATGCTATCATACATAGTTTCCCCCAACATAATCTTCTGATGAATTAAAATTACAAATCCCAAAATTCCTAGCCAGCATGACCAGGGGGGTAACAACCTAATCGATCTTAAGCAAAGGACTCGGAAGAGTGAAAATAAGCCATTCATAGTTTATTTGAAACATTCTATTACACTTTTCAAGAAAAAACAATTCTACAATCCCGGTTTCAAAATATTAAAAGATTTTGTGGCAATTTAGAATACAAATTCTAGATAGACTCAGTCTTCCATCCTTCTGAGGTCAGTAAAATGAGGACCCAGACTAGGGGTCTTCCAACTTGGCCCTTTTATGATTTGTGGACTTCAACTCCCAGAATTCCTCAGCCAGGCACAAGTCATAAAAGCCAAGTTGGAAGACCCCTGATTCAGACAGTTCGGGGCAATATGCTAACTCTGTAAACTTCTTGGAGAATATTGTAAAGCGCTTGTGAAGCGGTATGTAAGTAAGTGCTATTGTTATTGCTATAAGTTACAGCAGTGTTAACAAGCAGATTGCTCCCAAAATCTAATTTAAGTAGCCTTGTGAAAGCATTCATGCCTCAAGACAGTTCTCAGATTTGGTCTTCAGCCTGATACTGTTGTCTTTATTCAGCAACATTAGTCTTCAAGGAATGGTGGAGTTGTCCATACCAATTCCTTCTCCCCTTGGTTGAATTCACTCATAGCACTAAGTCAAAACGAAATGTACTCCATACGTATAATAGGATACAGTCTTATATAAACCCTATTCCTATTTAAATCATTGTCTGCCCTATTTAGTCCAATTATGCCAAAATAGCTGGTAAGTAGAGCTGTGAAGATCATACTCTATATGTGGTGGGAAATTTTTAACGCTTCCAATCTTTAAACATGACCCTGGAAGCAGATCTGAAGTTGAATATCTTGGAAAGAAATAAGTAAATGACCAATGTATTCCTGTTGCAAATAAATTACAATATTGCCAAAATCATGGAGTGATTATTTTTTTCTCTGATAATATGTTTCCACCCAGAGGCCTTTTCTAGAAATTGCACCATTGTTGTCTTAAGTAAACACAATTGAATTTAAATCTGTATTGGATTTCGGCTTCAGACTGATTGATAAAAATAATTGTGGTGCTTTAGTCTCAAAATAATCATTTGCTCTGTTTGATGATTGCTTAGCAAAATTCCTCTGTTTACTGTTGGCAAGTAGCCAGCTCTATTATTAGGAAGAAATAAGGTTTTTCCTCAAGTGGCAAATGTTAAGGATGGACTTTTCTTAAGGTACCTAGCTACCCAGTGCAGGATGCAGCTGAACATTAGCCACTGTAAAGAACTCTTATCTTGGCAACAAAGCAGAAATGGGAAAGAGAGGAAAGTGAGGTGAGGCCGATGCCTTAGTTGGTACCAGTAACCATGGGTTCTTCTGCTGTCTGGTCTCCAATTCTAGGTAATGGTTAATTATTGAGATTGGAGGACTGGCTCCAAAGTAGATGTTTTCAGATATGTCTCTTCCATTTCTTTCTCTGCTTCTCCTGTTTCCTGTGGAAGCCCGGATAAAAAACCTATTCCCTCTTTCTCTCCCCACTACTTTCTTGCCATGGGAACACGGGGAAGAAATGGGTATGTTTAGTTCTCCCAATCCCATAAATTGATTATTCCATAAAATTGGAAAATTCTGAACGATTGGCAAAAAAGGGGGGGGAACATCTGACTATCCTGCCACCCAAAAGCAAATGGTCTTGAAAACTGATAGCAAGAGATCTGAATAGTATGCTTGCAGTGGCCTCACATGACTAATAACAGGGTCTTCTCTTGCCCCAAATTTCCCTTCAAAGGATTTGCTGCAGACTGATCAATCCATATGGCTTCCATTGGCAGAAAAGGAAAGCAAGGAAAAGATAATGGAGGATAATGGGTTGGGTAGGCTCAGGACATGACTGTGCGTTCATGTCTTCAACAAATGGCTAGTGGTCCATTTTCCCACCTAGACAAGCTTGCTGTGCAAGTGAGTCACAAAAGGAAGTTTCTCCCTTGGCAAGATCTGGTGGCTGGATCTGGTGAAGTTGGACAAGCATGACCAGTGAAGTTAGCTGAGGTATTGGATCTATTTTATTTAACGGATTGAGATCTGGTTTATGTGAACTTCTCATGGGACTATGAGAATACCTATTCCTTAAGCTGATAATGTCCTTTCTCTTTTCATTCTTTTATTCTTTTCAACAAATATTTTTCTGACCTTGAACTAGACTTTAATATATACTTCTCTTATCAGGTTACTGCAGAAAGGTGGGTGCTGCATTGATAAACTAGGGGCACTGAATGTTTCTCTGGAATAAAAGTGGCTGTGTTAGCTTTCTCAAGGAGTTGTAGGAAAGTACAGTAGTTTTTGGAGAGCCCAGCTATACTATCTCTACGTATGCACCAACACCACAGTAAATGATTTCTATTTTGGTGCTGTCCCTAATATATTCACCACAGCATTGGACATGCCTCCTGTTGTCTTTAGAGAATGATGGAAAAATAAAAGAAGATGAACAGGAAACAGCTACTCCTCTAGAACAGGGCTTTTAACCTTTTCACAGATTGTACCACTTTTAGGATATGGCAATATTTGAATACCACCAGTCACCTAGCAAGTGTCAAAAACCTGATGACCAAAAAAAAAAAAGAAAGGAAAAAAGTGATAAAGTACAGGTAGTCCTCGACTTTCAACAGTCCTCTTAGTGACTGTTCAAAGCTACAACAGCATTGAAAAAAGTGACTTATGACCATTTTCCACACAAATGACTTGCAGCATCCCTAGGGTCATGTGATTTACATTCGGATGCTTGGCAACTGATTCATATTTATGACAGCCACAGTGTCCCAGGGTCATGTGATCCCCTTTTGCAACCTTTTGACAAGCAAAGTTAATGGCTGGGGTGGCCAGCTCAATGTCAGTCAAGTTGCGGGGCACCTGTGGGAAGTGTGGGTGGACTGTGGGGGGGAGACCCGGGTTTCTCCAGTGGAGGGGGGTGGACTGGGGTAGGCAGGGCATGGTCCACCAGAAAGGCCTCGCAGTCCCTCTTGGGCCATACAGGGGACTCCTGGATGGGAGCGTGGGCTGCCCAGAGCCCTGGGCAGTGGAGGGCAAGCACCCAGTCCAGCCCGCGAGCTCCCAGGCTATCAAAACCCTGCAGCCCAATCCAATCCAGCCCCATTTCTCCAAGGGGCGCCTGGCTGTGATTATCTTGTCAAGGCTGCTGCTACTGATGTGCCCACTCTCCTTGACCAGGTTGCTCATGTTGGTTGCAGGAGGACAAAGTGCTTGGGTCAGAGGGAGGCCCACTCCCTCTCCATGTGATGAGACCTGGCTTTGTAATCAAAGCATCCTTAGTGATAGGATGGGATACCCTCATGATAGGCCAGGAGGAGGGGGCAAGGGGATGGCGAAAGGGCAGCAGGGTTGCTGGTGCCAAGTGCTAAGGTGGGACTTCTCTCAGAGTCTCCCTCCCTCTCATTCCAATCTCCCTCCCTCCTTCCTTCCTTTCTTCCTATTTCATTCCTCCTTCCCTGCCTCCCTTTCTCATTCCCATCTCCTTCCTTCCTCCCTCCCTCTGTGCCCAGGAAGGGACAAGGCGAGGGGGAGAGGCTGCCATCATGGCTGATGGCCGTGCTGCCAGTGGCCATGGCTTGAAAGGCCACTGTAAATTCATGGACAAGAGCCGCACAGCCTTAAAAGCAGAGTGGCGGGAAGATATTTGTAATGAGGGAGGGAGAAAAACAGCCAAAAATGCAGTGGGGGAAGGGTCACTCTCTGTGAGGAATGAAGAAAGGCAGCATCCCCTGAAGGAGACCAGCCCTCGCCCACTTCATACACCTGGGTGTGTGAGCTCCAGGAGAGTGGATGCTGTGCAGAGTGAAAGTCCACGTTGCTTGCACTATGCCACCCAGCCCCCCCCCTCACAGCATGCCCAGCTTCGGCAGGCAGTGGTGTGCTCTCCTCACCATGCAGAGAGGCTGGGCTGGGCAAAGCAAAGCTGGGGAGAAGCTGAACCTCCCTGGGCGTGCACATAGGAGGCGGAGAGTGCATGGGCCCTGGCATCTTGGGTGACTGTTTTGCCCCACAGGCTGACCATGTTCTTAGCACTTCCCTTTCACCCAGGATGCCAAGCCCTGAGCGCTTGTCACTTCCTGTGCATGCACCCTGGCAGGTTCGGCTTCTCGCCAACTTCGCCTTGCCTGGCCCAACCTCTCTGTGCAGTGAGGAGAGTGTGCTGCTGCCTGCTGAAGCCAGTTGGGGGGGGGCTGGGCAGCACAGCACAAGTAATGTGGACTCACTCCACTTGCAGTGTCCTCTCCCCAAGAGCCCACAGAGCCAGGTGTGTGAAATGAGTGAGGGCCATTTGCTGATCTCCTTCAGGGGATGGTGCCTTTTTTCATTCCTCGCAGAGGGCAACCCCTTCCCTCCTGCGTCTCTTGCCTGTTTTTCGCTGCCACCTGTGTGTTTGCCCGGCACCGATGGCTGCCACGAAGTTGTAGATTGGCTCCCCGCCGTCCTGTTTTATCTCCTCTCCTCTCTCCCCTCCTTCTTCTTTTCCCTTTGGTGCAGCTCCAGCTGACTCCGCCTCCTTCTAAGGCTGTGTCTTCTCTCTTTCTCTCTCTCTCTCTCTCTCTCTCTCTCTCCATCTCCTGCCAAAACTGCCTCCTTTTATAGCCTCTCCTGTGTCTGCCCCTTCCTCCTCCTTTCTTTTCTGGGTGAGCCAGAAGTGCTGATACTGAGGCCTTTCTCTTACCCCAGCAGCCCTGCAGCTCCTGAGGACTCTCTCAGGGCAAGTCCTTTGCTATGCCACTTTAGCTCGTTCCCTCCCCCCGCTACATTTGGCTGGGCTGGGCAGGGTTGCGTACCACCTACCAGGTACCAGGTTGAAAAGCCCTGCTCTAGAACTATGTTTCTCAAATACAGCAACTTTAAAATATGTGACCTTTAATTACCAGAAATCCCAAGCCAATAGTAATATACTTATTCTGGTTTCCAAATTAATCCCTTTTCTGGATTCATAAACTACCACAAATTACATTTTGAGCAACAATAATAGTAATAATCTATTCAGATTTAATTCCAACAAAGCTTAGTATCTTGCATACACATAGTCACCAAATCTTTAACTGGCCTAGTTTAATATATGGCATGAACAAAACAAAATGAATAATAGTAACCTATAGATTGATTAAATAAATCATCCCAGAGTTCTTCCTTAAGGCACAAATAACCAGGTTCAAATTAACTCACTGTCAACGCTGCTGATATTGAATATTTTTGCTATGACAAAATATGCAGAACTGTCTGGTACTTCTAGAGTTAATTCAGAGGAGAAGAGGCGAGAAAAGCTAGCGGAAGGGAGGAAGTGAATCTTTGCCCTCCAGGTTAATTGGAAGATGTGAATCATGATCCCAAAATAGGGGAGGGGAAATGCCTGGAATGTTATGTGCAAAGGAAGGGAAATTCAGATCTTGGCATTCTCCAAGCCGTGCTGACACTCCGTAACACTAATAAAGGCTTTTTAGGTTAAAAAAAAAAAAGACTTTTGAAATCTATAAAAAGCAGGCTGATAGAAAGAGGGCTCCCCAAAGAACATTCCAAGTTGTGGAAAAGGTTTATCTGTCAACTAAATATTTATGCCTAAATTCTTGGGGCCTTTCCCCATAGTAAGGATCATCAATCCGGTCACCGTAGAACTAAAACTCCCTAGACTTTTAGGGAGAATTCACCCAGTCTTCCATTGCAGCTTGTTGAAACCTTATCGGGGCTCCACTTTAAGACCTCCCCCTAAGAAGGTGCCTGGGCCCCTCATAGTTGCGGGACAGACCCACTATGAAGTGAAATGTATTCTTGACTCTAGAATTTTTAAAGGGAAATTGCAGTACCTAGTACAATGGAAGGGATACCCATTGTCTGAAGCCACCTGGATGAAATCCAGTGAGGTGAAAGCTAACAGACTCGTCAAAAGGTTTCATGTGAAACACCCCAACAAACCAAGAAATAATCCCTGAAATATGCTCTTATTCACATACAGGACCTATCCTTTTTGTAAGGGGAGGGGATGTCAAGGCTGCTAATATTGAATATTCTTGCTTTGACAAAATATGCAGAACTGTCTGGTAATTTTAGAGTTAATTCAGAGGAGAAGGGGAGAGGAGAGAAAAGCTAGCGGAAGGGAGGAAGTGAATCTTTGCCCTCCAGGTTAATTGGAAGATGTGAATCATGACCCCAAAATAGGGGAGGGGAAATGCCTGGAATGTTATGTGCAAAGGAAGGGAAATTCAGATCTTGGCATTCTCCATGCCGTGCTGACACTCCATAATACTAATAAAGGCTTTTTAGGTTAAAAAATGCCTGAAAGTTCTTTGAAGTGTTTCATTAATCAGACACATGACACTCACTTTGGATATATTATGTGAAGACCCACCTCTCTGGAAAAGGCTTTAATTCTAGGAAAGGTGGAAAAAAAGAAGGACGGCCTCTAGCGAGGTGAATGAAGTCAGTTATAATGGTGGTGAGTGCGCCACTAGAAGATCTGAAAGTCCAAGCCACAAACAGATTGTCATAGAACTCTGATCTCTAAGAGTGTTGGGCTTGCCTGTTCCCAGCATTCCTCAGGGCCACTGAGAGTTGCAGTTCAACAATATTTGAACATCCTCAATAAGAATCAGAAAGATTTATATTAAAGACACAATTGCAGTGTTCACAACATTCTTAGCAGATCACTTATAATCCTAGTGGCCTCATTCAAACAACCTGCAAAATAACCTGGCCAAGTTTTTTGGGGATTGTGTGAAGATAACTGCATAGTGTGCTTTGTGCAAATCCAGAGTGTGAGTTAATTTAATAATCAGGTTAAGTGTGTCGGCCACTAGGGGGCAGCCATTTATAGGTACAGTAGGTAACAATTTTGAAGAACTTAAAGTTAATTAAGGTCCTTCCTGATGTCTCTCATAGCAATCTCAAAATGACACTTGTTGAGGATAAACTATCCGAATGTTCGGTTCTGACTCCAGGTAATTATGCAGACAAGTCCATATTGTTTTCTTGTCCACAATACTGCCATGATCTGCCATGGTCTTCTTCTTCAAGGATTGTTTTTTATTCCCAATCTACCTACATTCCTGAGATTTTTCTACGTGTCTCCTCTCGTATACTAATTTTTCAAGGCCAGCCACCAAAATAGTTAAAGCCTGCTGCCAACTTCCTTCCTTCCTCACACCTGCTTACTTAGATGATAAATAGAATTCTTTGTTTAAAAAAATGTATCAAGTGAAACTAAAAAAAAAATATTAGATTTATAACTCACCTGTATTTTGCCCAGTTCAAGAAGTTCTTCCTCTTGTGTTCCTCACAACACCAATCCTGTAAAATGGATTAAGTGGAGTCAATGATTGGTACAAAATCAGGTGGCTTTCATCCCTAGAACCCATGGTTTTAGTTTGCTAGTTCACAACTTTAACCATTACACCAAACTGCCCTTTTTTCTTTCTTTCTCTGGTTTGGGAGAGAAAGGAAAATCAAGCAAAATATGAATAAAGTTAAGAGATGACTTATAGAGAATCACTTTAGAAAACACCTTGCATGTTCCCAAAACTTAAGGCTTTTTCATAATCTTGAGTATGGAATGGCTTGTTTGAGGGCATATTTTAGTTTTAATTTGGTCCCATGTGAAAATCTAGCTATTCACCCCAAATATTTAGGTTTCAGCCCACTGTTCATTGGCCTTGACTCCCCACTAGGTATTTTTGTTATATGTTTACAGACCATTTTCCATTGTAAGATCCATCAACACAGAGTTAGTTATAAATATTTTAAATAAATAAAATAATATAGAGTTTATACAAACAGAATTTTCCAGCGGCCTTTCTCGGAACTGAGAACAATTCCTTCAAAGGCCAGTCTTATAACCATGGGGCTTTCCAGGCGAAGCAAAGGGGGACTGAAGTGGTGGGAAAATGGGACTGGATATCCTTCCTCTCCAGTCACAAATAGGCCAAGGGCAAAAAGTTAAGTATTTCCTGGCACAATCCAGGTATGTTTATTTCCCAAATGAACTTGGTAAAAAGATTGACCTTTTGGCTATAGGACTTGGAAGAGACTGTCTTGTTCTACTATCCAAGGGCTTAATTATTAGTTAAGGCTGCATTTCCTAACATGCAAACAATTCGATACATTCAAATCAGTGTGAGAGATCTTAAATACCCAGGTAGCGAGGATAAAGTTGCCTAGGCTGATAATTTTCAAATTCCAAAGCATCAGCATGAGCTAATCACAAATCAAACACTAGGATGACATAAACACTGGGGCAATTCTTTAACAAATGCTTATAAAATACTCACAAACACGCCCCCCCCCCCCAAATCTCACAGTTTTCAACTCATGTCTTCCATAGTTACCATTATGGATTGGGAAAGAAATCTCTTATCTGATTAAATAAATGCAAACCTGCATGTATAACTATGAAAAGTGGTAACATCACCCAGATGAAATCTGCACCTATTAAATCAAGCCAATGATTTCATGATTCCAACATTGTTAACTTCAAAAGATTGAACTTGCTTCAACAGCTGTTGTCCTTAGTGCTTAACATAATTCACACACTGCATTAAGCTCTAATGCAGTGGTTCTCAACCTGTGGGTCGGGACCCCATTTGGGGTCGCACGACCATTTCACGGGGGTTGCCAAACAACGCAGTCCGCCATTTTTTCCCCCCTTTTCCTTAGCTGTGCTACTCCCTTTTATTCTATTGGCTTTTGAAAGCCAATAGAATAGACTCTCTTGAATAGAGTCTAATTCTATTGGCTTTCAAAAGCCAATAAGAATTGTCCAGGCTGTCTCTGCCCGGCTGAGCCGAGGTGACACAGCAGTTAGAGTGCAGTACTGCAGGCCACTTTAGCTGACTGTGTTCAGCAGGTCAGTGGTTCAAATCTCACCGGCTCAAGGTTGACTGAGCCTTCCATCCTTCTAGGGTAGGTAAAATGAGGACCCAGATTGTTGGGGGCAATGTAAATATATGTATATACATTGCTTACTGGTGTACACCGTTTAAAGAGTGCTCGCACTTAAAGCGGTATAAAAGTCTCATAAATAAATAAATAAATAAATAAAAGTCCCATTCTGCAAACGGTGCTGCACCAGTTGAGTAGTCCTCAACTTACGACCGGTTGGGGGTCGCGGCATTAAAAAGGTTGAGAACCACTGCTCTAATGTGATTTCTAATGTGATTTCTGCCGAGGCTAGTTTTTTTCACTGAACCCAGCTCCTATGTTATATCAACCACTGTTTATAGGTTGGCATGTTCTTTGAACTCAGATTCTATGATTTATTCTACACACTCTAATTCAAACAAATAATGGATTAACACAATGGGTAATCCTGACCCATATATGTTTATTTGTCCTCCATTACTTCCAAGGGGTGAAAGGTTCTACAGGAAGTGCTTAACCCAGGTTTGGTTTCCTTTGGATGAGAATTAACTGGAAGTTACACCACTTTTTGTAATATTTATGCTTATTTACCTAAGCCTATTTATTTTTATTTTTTAAAATGTGTAGGGATATAGACAGAACAGACCTATTAAAAAGGCAAATTCTCTGTTTATATTTCAGTGGAGGCATGTGATTTTCAGCTTAAAACTTCCTTATTTTCTCTCTCTCTCTTTGTAAATTTATTGTATGGAGATTTCATAATGTAACCATAAACTAGAGAAATGGTATATATGAAACTCTTGATTCTTACATTCTAAGAGATTTAAAATACCTACTATATACATTAAACTACTTTACTTCCAAGAATTTTCTGTTTCTGCTTCAGCAGTGGACTAAATGCAGATCTCTCTTTTCCGGTCAACAAAAGTTTTGTTTAATACATCAGGAAAGAATAGTGAAATAGTTTCAGGGAAGATTTATGATAATTTCTTTATTCTGAAAATACCATCCAGATCTCAGTATTAGAAACACAGTCTAATATTAGCATTATCAAGAGATATTCGTTTCTCATTAAGGAGCATCAACCATTCATTCCTGGTTCATAGTGCTCTTCTAGATCAGTGTTTCTTAGTCTTGGGAACTTTAGGCCTTCAATTCCCAGAATTCTTCAGCAAGCATGACATACTGAGGAATTCTGGGAGCTGAATTCCATACATCTTAAAGTTACCAAGACTGAGAAACACCGTTCTAGATCTTTTCTTCTAGGAGCCTTCCCCACTGCCAGGTTAATGCAGTCATCTGTCCTTGAATCAGCAGAAGAGTGTGTGACATTTGCTGTCCCCATAATTCTGTTCCATGTCTCTGTAATCACCTTCCTTTTTGTCCAGGTAATAAGTGACAAAACGTAACAAACTTTATAACAGGGGTTTTCAAACTTGGCCCTTTTATGACTTGTGGACTTCAACTCCCAGAATTCCTCAGCCTGGCATGCTGGCTGAGGAATTCTGGGAATTGAAGTCCACAAGTCATAAAAGGGTTAAGTTTGAAGACTCCTGCTTTATACCCTTGGAATAAGGTGTTGGAATAATGTGTCTGTGTATGGGGGGGGGGTATACTTGTAAAATTAGCAGAGGTAAGGCAACTTATGTCTCTTTTATATGTAGATGAGAGTTTGTTAAAGGAAATATCAAGGAGAGACACTGAAAAAAGATACAAGTAGATCTTGACTTACAACCATTCATTTAGTGACCATTCAAAATTACAATGGTACTGAAAAAAGTAACTTACAACTGATCATCACTTATGACTGTTGCAACTTCTCCTTAGACACTTGATCAAAATTCAGGTGATTGGCAACTAGCATGGATTTACAGTGGTCATGTGACTGCTTCTAGCAAGGAAAGTCAATGAATAAAGCCAGATTCATTTAATGACTGCATTTTCCCAACCATGGCAAAGTGGTCATAAAATCATGCAGCGCTCACTTAACAGTTGCCTTGCTTAGCAATGGAAATTCTAATCTCAACTGTGGTTGTAAGTTGAGGACTACCTGTATTACCACCATATCTCCAAATACTGTGAGAACCAAATAAAGCAATGAGGAAAATTAAATCATTACAGAGGTAAAGATTTGATCATGATTACACAGTAGTTCGGTTAAAACCAATGGTGTTTCAATTGCTTACAAATGGATAACTAGTTCAGTTCATGCAGATGATCTACAGATGATTTAATTAGTTTAAATCCAAGCTAAAGTTTTTATGGAGAACTATAAAACAATTATGTCTTGGGAGAAAGCTTTCCAACTTTGGTTGTAGAAATGTGTCCCTTAATATGAGCAAAAATCAATAAGTTTCCTAAGACTTAGTACAATCCTTGCAGCATGTAATTTTTCTGGTTTACAAAGCTTTGGACATCCTTCTTGATCTCAAATTGTCCCAAATTTCAAATGTTATGTAACACAGAGGCATGACGGTATGCAGATTATCCTGAAGAAAATCTATATAGACTGTAAGAGTTGATGTTGACCTGATGGCACAAACCTAATTTTTAAAAAGCCCCAAATGCTATATCTAAACTAAATATTTGCCTACTGATTCCAGCAGATTTGAGAGGTGGTATTTAAATGTCAGGTAGAAACTAGGTTCTAAGGTCTAAAAGACAATATTTAGAGCTAAACAAATGATTCAAATTATGTGGCTTTTGAGGCAGAATTGCAAAAAGTATCCCCCATCTGCCTCCAGAAATCAAACTGCACTATGTCCCCAAGCCAAATAAGAAATCTTACAAAGGCCTCATCTTAAAGATAAATAATTACAAAAACCAAACCATTTGCTCCCCTTGTTTGATATAACTGCCAGTCAGCTGGCAGCTGCCCTACTAGCCTGATAATAAGGTCAACTTGTGTGTTCAGGAAGTGGCTCAGCATTTCTGTTCTTATCATCACTATCTATCTGAAGCACGGTGCATAGCTACCCACAGTATGCTACTTCCGCAGTTTGTAGGGGTGTCAGGAAAGCCAGTCTAGCCACCAAGGTGACTCGTTTTTTCAGGTCACTTAAATTCTTTTTCTTTCCAGCACGAAGTGGAATTCTAGAGAAGAAATTCAAAAAGGCCTTTCATGTTCCTGGAGTGGTATTGTCTTTCTGTGATCCCATGTTAATATCTTTAGGAAGTCAAATCAATTCACTTCTTGTTGGCTATTGCTCAGGAATCATTACAAAGTGTAGAAATTTTGAAGCAGCTCTGGGCTCTTCATTGATGGGAACCCCTGCCTGTCTTGGTTTCTCAGCTTGGTTCCTCATTTCCTTTTCCTTGTAGAGGAAAACATGTCATGGGCCCTCCCCTCTCCTAAATATTTTGCAAATCCTCTCATTTTCTTATTTTATCCACACTTTTCTTAATACTCAAATCCAGAAATCACCCATTCATCTTTTTTTCCCTTCTTCTGTCCACATAAGGTTTCAATCTTTGAAAACAAAACACAAACAGGTGAACTTCACCATTTCTGCAAATTCTCATATTTTTCCAATGTAAGAATTTCATTACTGTTATATAATGGTGCATACCATACACAATGTCAGTCCATCATGGTCTTTTCTAATTCATTGTCCATAAGCCCCAATGAAAAGAATTCTGATTTCTTATTAATCTTTAAGTTCCTTTGCATCATTATTTGAATTTCTTAGCTTTCTTACAAGTCCACCATGCATGATAAAATGTCATCAGGTTTGAAATTCCTTTGTATTTTGTATTTGTAGTTTCTCTGCTGCCACGTGCCCAGGATACATAATTTTATATAAAATAAATATATAATATAAAAAATATGAGACAATGTATGAAGAAATGGCAGTCATTAATGGATCCTGGTTCTTCCAAAGTTTGTCCATTTTGGAAAGGCTATCATTAGCACATGTGTAACCAGTGCAATTGATGGCCAGTACAGTTCCTATAAGTTAGACATAAGCAGTCTCATAGTTGGATGCAGAAAAAAACAAACCTTGCAATTCTGTTTAAAGATGATGTACCTTAAAAATCTAAATTTTAAGATTGAAGTTGAAGAGGTAGAAGTGAGGGGAGGAAATGAGGAAAAATATTCCTTATATCCAATCAGCAAACTCAAATCAGAATTATTACCCATTCTAAGAATATGAGATGGTTATTGGGTTGTTGTTGTTTTAGAGGAAAGAACATTCAGGAGATAGTTTTATGAAAACTCTGCTGAAATTAACACTTCATTGAAATTAACATTTTGTTCATTGCCTTTCTGGAATATCTTATGTGAAGAATCCCCCACTTATCAGAAGTTGGTCTGAGCACAGTTGGCCCTTCCTTGACGCATTCCTTTAGTTTCCTCATCCGTTTCCACTCCTTTGTCCCTTCAAACACACATTTTTAAAGTTCAAGGGACACACATTCGGAACCAACATTAAGATAGACAAAAGTTCCAGATTCTGGAAATAGCCACCACAATACTAAGGAGAACAAAACATGCAGGTGCTTTTTAAATGGGGATATGACAAGGACACGTAACTTCCTGTCTGTTGCCGAGTGCAGTATCTCTCTGCAGCACATAATCTAGGTCTAAAAAGCGGTCTGAAAAACACTCCAAATCTCTGCAAACTGGATTTTCAAATATACTGATCTGGCACCATTTTTCTTTCTTTTTGCATTACTTCAAATGATATTCAAACATGTAGTGCACAGTCATTTGTATATGTATGTATTTGGCTTGTTTGTTTATAGAATTAAACTTCAAGGGAAACTAAATAATTATGATGTTGCTCACACTATTGACTTTGCATAGCCAAGCCAGTGGAACCATCAGCAAAGGAACTTAAGGCTCAGATTCAGAAGAAAATGAACACAAGGGAAGGCCCTAAACTGAAAATATAGTATATTTTGCTGTGAGTGAATACTAATACTACTAAAGGAATCCCTGGAAGGCTATTAAAGCCAAATTCTAAGAGTATTTAAAAAAGTGTTTTGAAGATTTTAAAGAAATGAAGTAGTCACTGGTGAGCAAAGGGAACTGAATTATAAACAAATCTGGGGACATAGTTTCAATCCACTGAACTTTTAAGTTTTTATTGGGCTCTTTTTATTAGGCTTATTAGGCTCTCTTATTACATGCTGGCCATTTGCCAAAGAAGTGAGAAACAATTTAAAGATTAAAGCATAACTCTTCTACCACCAGATCCAGCTTAACCTGTCGGAATGTGATAGCTCTGTAATTTAAGGAAGTCTATGTAATTCCAAATTTCATAGTAACCATCTCATCTAGTTTATTCCTCAAAGTAGTCTATTAGGATTTAAATACATGGCAACGTGATCTCCTGAAGAGAAGGAACACCTTTAAAAAACTGAAATACTTTATTTTGTTGCAGCCATCTGATTGTAAATATTTTAATATATTGCTTTTAGAATGTTCATCAGTGAAGCAAATTCAATGATTACCTTCAGAGTCCTGAAGAAAATACAGTAGAGAAAATGTGAAGTCATATCTCAGAGGTAATATATACTAAATTCAGTGGTGGGATTCAAATATGTGAACAACCAGTTCTCTGTGTGGATGCTGTTTCCGGAAGTCCATTCTGGGCCTGGGCAACAAAAAATTAGCTACTGGTTCTGCCCAACTGGTGTGAACTGGCTTAATCCCACCACTGACTAAATTCCTCAATATCAGTGTCTCTAAATGGCAGACTTCTCGGCATGTCTACTTACGCCACTGATTGTGCATATGTATATTTATTGTGGCATAGTTACAAACAATTGTTATGCATTTGTCCATAACAAGAAAGTCTGTAATCAGACTACTGTTATACTTGATTGGTTTGTGATACAGGTTAATGGACACATTCTGACCTTCCTTGTGGTTTTATGTTTTGGACTAAACGCCTCCAAATGAGGGGTGTCTTAAGAAAAAGGCTTTTTTTCTCTCTATGGAGTAAGGGACATACCGGTAGTTCTTTGAAGATCCACTCCTTTTTTTTTTTGCTTGTGTAAATCATAACCTCTTTTGGCAGTCATACAATTGTCATATTCAATAGTACTTCTAAATTAGGCATTCATTAAAGTTCACATCATGTCCATTTATTTATTTGATAGATTGACATCTCCTCTTTCCTTTGGGAGCTCAAGGCAACGATTGTAGCACTCTGTTCCTATTTTCCTCACAACTGTCCTGTAAGAGAGGTTGGACTAAGAGAGAACAATAGGTCCCAGATCTCCCCATAAACTTCCTCTGCTAAGAGGGAACTGATTAGCATTAGAAGACACTAGTAGACTTCTCTCCCCTGAAAGTGTTATAAAGTTATGAAGAAGAATATGATTGGTCATGATCTGCTTTTCTTCTGTGGCTCTAAAAGAATAAGATAATAATCTGCAAAGGAAAAGGAGCACAACTCAGTGTAAGAGGGCATGACTGGAAGAATCAAAATCGAGGTCTGACATTTTCAGAGGCTGAGCTGAAAAAGATAACTTTTCTAGAAAACTAGAGAGCAGTTGCTGGTCAGTGTAAAGGAGGCTGGGCTAAATAAATTTGGTATTGACATACTGTATGAAAGTTCCTTTCCTAAAACTTAAATCCCTTGAAGTTTTCTACAAAGAGTAAATCATTTCCACACTGATCTATTTATTTTTAAATAGATCAAGCTGATCTGTTTCTTAGGAGTTTCTCTCTTCTCTGTAGGGAGTTTTGAATAAGAGTTTTTGTTTGAACTTACTGATGGATTTTTGGTTTCTTGTGCAGAGCAGGATACCTGAAAAAATGACTAACCTGGATATATCCATAACATAAAAGAAGAGAGTTGCCATGACCTCTCTGATTGCTATCGTTTTAGTAAACTAGCCTCCAAGAATCTACTTCAATGTTTTTCAACCTTAACATCTTTAAGATGAGTGCACTTCAATTCTCAGAATTCCCCAGGCAGCCCAACACTGGTTTACTTCTTCAGTAGTGATTTTCCATGTGCCATCTTCACTTCCTTTCCAAATTAACTCACTTGATTAAAAGTGTACTACAGTCTGAAATCTCAACATGAAGGTCCAATCTGAGGGTTTATTTCAATCTTCCCCACTGAAATTTTTTGATTTTGGTATTTCATCCACACTTGCTTCTTCACCCTCTCTGAGTGCCAGCTGTTTCCTCTTCCCACTTTTTTCTGGCCCCTCCATTGTTCCTTCCTCATGGACACATAATCATCATGTGTATTTTTTCCGGTTCTTTCCAGCTGCTGAAGAAAATTATAAACAAGGACAGCATAAAAAACAAATTCTTGTGCACCTCCAGGAAGAAGATGCTGGTCTCATAAAATAAACTTTGGGAGATGGCTTCCAGCAATAAATTATAAATTATTATCAATAGATCCATGACTTTGTAAGAGCTTTTCCACTTAATCCATTCTTTTAACCTTAATACTTAATCTAGCCTCTGAACATATTCATGATACATGTTTAAAGTTATATATTATCTTTTAAAATGTACATTATTTAAAAATGGAATACGCATTGCAAATTGTAATATGAAGGGTCTTCTTGAGAGACCAGCTGTTTAATCTTCAGATCCATTGGGAAAAGTACTGAGTTATATGAACAAAGTTAATATTTCTGGAATCTGTGTCAATTAAACATAAGGTGTGGCACATAGATGTTTTTAAAGGAATTTAATTAGGTTAGGTGTCATGGAGATTCCCAGTCATCAGCTGAGAATTATGTTAGTTAGGTTAGAGAAACAAACCAACTAATTACGTTAGTTTCTTGCCACTCAAGGAAAATGGGGCAAGACTTAGTTCAAATCCTTGTTTTGCCATTAAGCTTCCAGAAATGTTCAGTCTAAAGTACTACAGATGATGGACAAGAAAACAAAGAAGTGACACTGATTTTATTGGAAAAAATATGCAGTATATTTAAATAACAACATCATTTATACCAGCGGTTCTCAACCTATGGGTCGCGACCCCATTTGGGGTCGAATGACCATTTTACGGGGGTCGCCAAACAACGCAATCCGCCATTTTTCCCCCTCAGGGGGCGCCGCCACGCATGCGTGCTGCGCATGGGGGCGCAGCCGCGCATGGGGGTGGCCCTGCGCATGCACACCGCGCATGGGGGCATGTCCGTGTGACCGGGGGTCGCCGTATAAAAAGGTTGAGAACCACTGATTTATATTGTTAATGGCAACAAAAGTAAATGTTGCATTGTGGAGTGATGCTGTTTTGTGTATGAGCTAGCCAACCAATCATATTTGCTCCCAGTCTGCTTCTCTAATGATTAATCCATTTGTTATTTCATGGCCTTTCCAGACAAACTTTCTCATGGCCTTTTCTTATGAATGTTGCCTGGTAATTCTTGAGTTGCTCTCACAGAATTGTCTCCATTGCCAATGATTTTGTTCCATCTGTTTGAAAATCATGTGTTCTGATTTGTAATTGTATCACTTACTATAGGCAAAATAATTTGTTTTTCTCTCTGACTTTGCTAGTGTTGTATTTTAGTAGGTCACCAACTAATGGGAGAAACTGCACTCAGCCATGGCACTGCAACAGGAACAGGAGGATTTGACCACAGGGAGTTCAGCTGATCAAGGCTAATTTGTCTGTCTCTTCTTCCAAAACCTCTGAGCATTTCCCAAGTTAAAATAACACAAAGTAAAGAAACAAGGAAGATACCAGGGCAGAAATAGACCCAAAGATTGTACAATTAGCTAGATGCAGTATATAGAGTGAGAGAACTAAAACTGCATAGATATTAAGCAGGACCTCTCTTGCTTTGAAAGAAGAAATGAAAAATGACAAATACAGGAAAACTGACAAATAGTTACAAATATACCCTTCTTTTTCCCCAATGAAAATGATGGAGTTTGTACTTGCTTTCTCTGTTTTGTATGCAGTCTAGAACAGGCATGTCAAACTGCCGGCCGCGGGCCGGATGCATCATACTGAAACTGCACCCACTCCATTGCCGGCAATGGTGAAAAAGTCACGATATGTCGCGCGACGTCACGTGATGCGCGAGTTTGACATGCCTGGTCTAGAGAGTGAAAGTGGTGTTAAAATAGGATAGGATGGTGAAGGACAGTATAAAGGGATTTCAGGACACAACATGCTAATGGAAAAGGCAAAGACTGAAAGAGAAATGGTTGAAGTGGAAATAGGGTGATAATCAGAGCAGAGGAGATCTGCACTCATCTCCCAATATTTTATATTTCTCAATCTTGGTAACCAT
Organism: Crotalus tigris; assembly: GCF_016545835.1. Taxonomy (NCBI): domain Eukaryota; kingdom Metazoa; phylum Chordata; class Lepidosauria; order Squamata; family Viperidae; genus Crotalus; species Crotalus tigris. The sequence goes on along the minus strand of NW_024097779.1, from coordinate 251,864 downwards.
AAGATGTGTGGGCTTCACGCTGGCTGGAGAAATCTGGGAGCTGAAGCCCACACATCTTAAAGCTACCAAGATTGTTATGCCAGTATAGCTGATGATTTCTTAAGCCAATCTCCCTTGTGCATGGAGAATAAATTGGAGGCAGTATTATGCAATCAAGACAGAAAGTGGGGGCTGGAGCATGATAGGGCTCTGCTAAGAGGCGATAAGAATTTCAGCATTTGACACTCAGAAATTTTGAAAGGAAAGGAGATTAGTCCCTTTAATTACTATAAATAAAAAGGATGATGATGGACCAGGAATAATTTGGCGAATTGTATTAAATTGGGATTGAATGAATATACATATGTGTGGGGGTGGGAAGGCATAGGCCTTCTCTTTATAATCCTTCTCTCACTACTTTCTCTAAGCTAGTGTTTCTCAACCTTGGCAACTTTAAGAGGTTTGGATGTCAACTCCCAGAATTCTGCTGGAAGCCAACTCTTTATTATTCTGTGGATAAGAGCTCCTGCCTCTTGCCATAATTACACAGTTCTTACCTGAGATTCATGCAGCTTCCAGTAGTTCATCTATCAATTTATACCTTGTCAACCACTTCATCTCTTTCTGTCCATCTTGCCATGTATTATATTTCCCACAGATGCATTAACCCTCATGAAGTGTACAAAGTGTGTACAAAGCTTCTTGTGTGTGTGTATGCACACACATACACACATGCATATGTACATATGTATATATATTAGAAGTTTTTAAAAGGAAGATAAAAACTAATGCAATATCAAGTAAGAAGGGTAAGAAAAAGAAGGAAGTCAGAAAGAAAGCTAAAAATGCCAGAAAGAAAGAAAAAGAAAAAGAAATAGAAAAGCAAAAAATACAAAGAAATTAGTTTTGATTTTCTTTAAGGAATTATAAATGCAATAAAAATTCTTCTTATTCTAAGGTAACAACATGAATCTCTTCTTTCTATAATCAAAATAATAAACTATGTTCATCTTTTTTTGTTTTATGAAAAACATCCACTTTCATGTGTTGTTTAAAATGTCAGTAAAAGTTTATTAACGTAAAGATAAAGGTTTCCCTGTCCACTTATGTCCGACTTTAGAGCATGGTCCGAAGAAGACATTTTCTGTGATCATGTGGCCAACATGGCTATATGCCAAAAATGCACAGAACACTGTTACCTTTCCACCAAAGTGGTACCTATTAATCTACTTGCATTTGCATGCTTTTGAACTTCTAGATGGGCAGGACCTGGGGCAGGAATGGGACCTCACCCCATTGCATGGGTCTTGCATCTTGAACCCAGGCTGTCAGCTGACAAGCTCAGCAACTTTAACCACTGAGCTATCGTGTCCCTCAAAAGTTTATATATTTTTGCAATTCCTTGTTCATTATTTGAATACAATTCTATTTCAAACTCAGTCTTACAGTATTCCAAGGTGTACACTTTTGTGTACTTTAAAACTTTCTTACAATTGTAAATAAGAAAAGCACTGCCAGTTATATTCCTTTGCCTCTATACTTCTCTTGTTTTTATTTTGTATACCTCTTGACAAAATTCTAATATCTCATAATAGATTAACTATTTATGTTTGCCTATTTTTTCTTTACTTATAAAGTTCTTCTTGGGCTGAGATCCACAAAAGTGTTTTGGGCACAACCTGGATTTGTATATATCCCATTTTCTCAATATGGCATGAATAACATAATGATGTTTAAAATCCTCATTATACTTGTCTTATAATACCACAAATATCCATACTCCCAAATGTTAGATTGTGTTCTTCTGACTCCAAGAGCTTTCTATTTCTTGGTAGCACCCACTCTTTCATCCCAACCAAACAGCAAGCTGCAAAATAAAATTTCAAATAAGGCAGACCAATGGTTTGCAAACTTTTCTTCACCAAGGATCCCCTTTAAATACCTTTTGTGGCCACAGACCATGGCCACAGACCCCCAAGACTTAATTCAAAATTTAAATCAAAACATTTCTTCAAACCTTCGCAGACCCTCTGTGATAACATTTCTGTCCCCCAGGAGTTTGCAGATCACAGGTTGAGAACCACTGAGAAAGACTCAATTCTCTTCTTTGCATTTTGTGGCCCTTTATATTGAACTCATGACTTTTTCCCATCACACAAATTTAAATGGATCCTTCTGTCACTTCTATACAGTTGTTAAAACAAGTATTGTTTGAAACAAAAACATCATTCTAGGCAACACATTCATTTTTAGCAATGTCAACTGTAGTTTCTTAACTTATCTTTTTTAATTTCATTCCATGTCACCAGATAGTTATTTTGAAATAACATATAATTCACATTTGTCATAGTGATATCCAAATATTTACTTTATTCTCAATCTTAAAAATCCATTTTATTCATCAATTCTGTTTGAACTTTTATATTCCTTTTTCTGTTAACATTCATGTCTTCAGTTTGTTGGTCTTAAAATCTGCTAATGCACTAAATTCTTTAGTTTTCTCATTAATGTTTGAATTCCCTTTAAAGAATCTTCTAAATCCAACACAAAATCATCTACAAAAGCCTTTAAATCAGGGGTTGCCAACCTTTCTGGGTTGGCAGCCTGATGGGAAAGGGAGGAACAGGGACCTTTATGCATGTATGTGCACACACACAAATGTGGCTGCATGCAAGTGTGCGCAAATGGGGCCATGAGCATGTGCGCTCCATAAATGGGGATGCTAGCATCGGCAGGCATCTCAGCTAACACAATGCACAGCTCGCAGTTCACCTAGTGCCAGTGAGAGACTCACAGCTCACGGCTTGCAGGTCTTGGCTCACAGCTCACCTAGCACCAGTGTGACGCTCATGACTCACCTAGGGCTGGCGCAAGGGCACAGGGTGAGCACATGCGCATGTGTGCATGCGCTGACCAGTCACTCACATGGCCTGGTGGCCAAGAGGCCACGGCCCAGTAGTGGGGGGCAGCCCACAGGTTGGGGACCTCTGCCTTAAATTATAAGTTTCTTTTTAAATCTTTACTCCCACAATCCTCATATTTGGTCTTATATCTCTGTTCAGTATTTCAAGAACCATAATAAACAAGAGAGGACACATTGGGCATCCCTGATGTGTTCTTTTTTTAAATCTCTCAAGGTTTTGATAGCTCTCCATAAACAATTAGGTATGTATTCTGTGAATTGTAAACTGATCTTACCATTTTATAAAGTTTTCTTTAAAGTTCATGTTTTTCAAAAAAAATTAACAAGAAAACCAAGTTTAAATTGTCAAGGGACTTCTCTGCATCTAAGAAAATAAATGCAGCTTGTTTTTCATTATATTGCTTCAAATATGCCAAAATCTCTAAAAAAAAATTTTAACTGCCTTTTAAGTAAAAACATGCATTGATCCTCATGATTAAATTGTTACAAAATTATTTTCAGTCTATCAATTAGAATCATTATAAACAGGTTGTAGTCATTATTCAATATTTGTATCAGCCTATAGTTGCCTGTTAAAATCAAATCTTGTCCCTTTTTGGTATTAGTTCTATGTTGGCATCTTTCCAACTCTGGCTTCTTTCCTGTTTCTAGAATAGAATTCATCATGTTCTGTAAAGGTTTTAAAAGCTCATCCTCAAAATATATAAGAATCTGATAATCCATCCATATGCATCTTTCCTAGTTTAATCTTTTATAGCTTTAGAAATTACTCTTATTGTGACAGATTCATATGTTACGTTATATTTTTGTTGTTGTTAGTTGCGAAGTCATGTCCGACCCATTGCGATCCCACGGACAACTTTCCTCCAGGCCTTCCTATCCTCTACCATCTTCTGGAGTCCATTTAAGCTCACGCCTACTGCTTCAGTGACTCCATCCAGCCATCTCATTCTCTGTTATCCCCTTCTTCTATTGCCCTCAATCTTTCCCAGCATTAGGCCCTTCTCCAGTGAGTCCTTCCTTCTCATTAGGTGGCCAAAGTACTTGAGTTTCAACTTCAGGATCTGGCCTTCTAAAGAGCAGTCAGGGTTGATCTCTTCTAGGACTGACCAGTATGAACGCCTTGCAGTCCAGGGGACTCGCAGGAATTTTCTCCAGCACCATAGTTCAATTCTTTGGCACTCAGCCTTTCTTATGGGTCCAACTTTCACAGCCATACATTACAACTGGAAAACCATGGCCTTGACTCTACGTACTTTTGTTGGCAGGGTGATGTCTCTGCTTTTTAGTATGCTGTCTAGATTTGCCATAGCTTTCCTCCCCAGGAGCAAGCGTCTTTTAATTTCTTGGCTGCAGTCCCCATTTGTGGTGATTTTGGAGCCCAGGAAGATAAAATCTGTTACTACCTCCATTTCTTACGTTACATTATGTTATAGTGTTATGCTATTTATTTACAATTTGATAGCCATATTGCCTGCAGGTGACCATTCATAATCTGTTTCTGTTTCTCTGTAATCCTTAATAATTTTTTTTTTAAAATACTCTTTTGTTTTCTTCAGAGAAATGTCACTTCCTTTATACAAGTTGAAGTAATATTAATGAAAAGCTTTTTCTATAGTGATTCTACCCATTAACATAGGATCTTTCTCTGCAAATTCAATATCATTTTATTTTGTTTTTATTTAATAATTTATAGGCCAAACTCTTTCCCTGGTTTTGTTTGCAAACTCAGGTTTTTTTGCTTTTGTTCTTTACTTTATATACTTCATTTTTTATTTCCATTTTTCTTACTGTTAACATAGATAACTTTTGTTGTACAGGTAGTCCTTGACTTCCAGCCATTTGTTTAATACTTTTCAAAGTTATAGCAGCACTGAAAAAGTACCTTATGAGCCCATTTTTCACACTTATAACCATTGCAACATCTCTATGATCATGTGATCAGAATTAGGATGCTTGGCAACTGGCATGTATTTATGACAGGTTGCAGAGTTCCAGGGGTTATGAGATCACCTTTTGCGATCCTCTGACAAGCAAAGTCAATGGAGAAACCAGACTCACTTAACAATCATATTACTAACTTAAGAACTGCAATGGTTCACTTCACAACTGTGGCAAGAAAGGTCATAAAATGGAGCAAAATTCGCATAACAATTGTTTTGCTTAGCAATCAAAATTTTGGGCCCAAATGTGGCCGTAGGTCGAAGACTACCTGTACAAACATAATTTATACATGTTTAATTCTTCTTTTCTCATTATCTCATCCAAAGTAGCTTGTGTCTACTTTTTCCTCTGGGATTCCTCTAAAACAAAATTCCTTCATTTTTAATTCCAATAGAGCCATATTATTTAGTTCTCTTTCCAACCCTATCTATAGCTTCTGTCTTACTCTCCAGAATTTCTACGTGCCATTAATCTGTTTTATATCTCCAGACACATATTATACAGAGCTTCCATCTTCCTAACTTCTTTCATCTCCTCTTTTATCTTTAAAAGTCCTTAATCCATTCTTTTTTTCAAAAGTGATCAATTTAATATCAAATGATTCAGTTAATTTATTGTCTAATTCCTCAAATATTTTCTGGAACAAATATGAAGTAATTCCTCTGTCTGGAAGTTGCTCTAATGATCTTTTCCTCTTCTCTGCTTTTATTTTTTTTTACTTGCAATATTGCCACTTGCAATACTGTAATCAAAAAATGAAAATATTTCAGCTGCAAGGGAAACAGTAAAATGAAGCTCTTCTCTTTAAGTATAAATTAATTACATCCAAAAGTTGTTTAAGAAATTAAACTTGCACAGACCTTGTATTCATATAAGTTGCATTACACCTGTCAGCTTGATTGAAATTCCTCAATTCCTAGCCATTCCATTTTATCAGGAAAGCTCTATCTCTTTGGTCTCCTTATTTCACTTTTAGAATGATTGTTCTTAGATCTTATTCTCTATCTGTAACCAAAGTTGTATTATTCAGATATCTTAGATTATTGACATTCCTTCCATTGATTGACTCCAACCTTAATTCTTCCAAACCTGTGGCCCATATTTAGTTTATAAATTGAGGAGTCTTTTCCACTGGTAAATTATTTGGTGTTAGCAAATTCTGTCCTCACAGTGATTTTTTGGCTATTGTAGAGTTTTCTTTCAGAAAAATCAGATTATAGGGTATAACAATTGTTTTGAATGAATTCCAGTGATTAACATTATTTTAAAAATGGCATAGTCCATAAAACAAGGACTCTTTTTGATATTTTTGATATTTACTTCCTCTGTCCATGATCCATTTAATATCAGTTGTATTGTCTTATGTTTCCTTTATCTTTCTGAAGCTTAGTTGTTCAACTTCTACTTCTCCCTAACTCTTTTAAAGATTTATTAACAGTGTCTTGTTGGCATGTAGTATTAGGGCTGTTAGGTCATAATTAGAACATTCCTCTAAATCTCCCTTCTTAGGGACTGGGATATAGATAGACCTTTTCCTGTTTTTCGGCCATGCTGCTTTTTCCCATGTTTGTTGGCAGAGGATTCTCGTGTTCTTGTTTGTTCCCATGCCAGCCTCCCTTTAATAACTCTTGGGCTTTTCTATTTATTTTCTGCCCATCTGACTTCCTCCTCAAGCACCACTGTTTCCTCTTGATATTCTTCTTTTGTAAACATGATGTTGTCCATCTTTACCTTCTTATACAGCTTTTCAATTTTAATTATTGATTTTTTAGTCTAATATGTATTTCTGTGATTAATAATTGATGCTGATTCATAGTGAAATGCTAGCAATGTTTTGCAATTCAGCATATAGCTTTTCCATAAGTTGCTACATAAATGTTCCATACGTTGCTTAATTAAATGCAATCTATTTAATTGTAGTGTTGTCCATCTGAAGATGTGTAGGTGGAGAGCTATTTTTTATGTTGTCAAACTATTATGTTACATACTCCATTTCTACACAAAAGCATATCTGTCATTGCCCTACAGCACTATGAGTTCCTAGGCCAAATTTTCAAACTCCTTTTGATGTAGGTTCCTCTTCACTTTATGCATTAAAGTTGCCAATAGTTATTAGAACACCCTTCTTTGGTGTTGTTCTATTATTTATTGTAATATTGAATTCATCAACCACTTCTTTAGGGTTCATCAATGGTGCATACACCTGTATAATTGTAAAACTAAGTAGCTGAGAGACAGGCTTCCTGGGACCTACAGCTAGACTACTTATAGAATTTTGTTATAGATAGACTGGAAAATGTAACTCACAATCCCCAGAATACCTGCATTTAGTAATTGCAATACTTATATGAGTAACTACTTGAGTTATTTACAAGAAGTAACCAATATTCTCAAAATCTATGTATTCCTCATTTCTACTGATCGTTAATTTTTTTAAAAAATGAGTATGTAATATCTGGATTACAATATTAGATCACATATTTTTATGTGTGAAAAAACACTATTCAGTAAGCTAATGGATGCTGAATTGTCTTCTAGAAATTCCTGTGCAGTTTATAAATGAGTACTTGAATAAATGTACAGTTCAGCACTTTTTGGATTGCAAATATATACTGGGTACACCCCTTGAATATCATGGGTGAATAACTATGGGCATAATAAGCAGCAATCTATATATTGTTCATTTCGGTTGAATGTAATATAGTGTTTCTCAACCTTGACTACTTAAAATATGTGGACTTCACTCCCAGAATTTGCCAGCTAGCCATGGAAATTATTGCATTGTAGCTGAAAGCTTTTGTAATGCTCATGCCACTGAAAATATTTTAACATATCCTGTGACTGTCAAGAATCCAATTTATATAACAAGAACTATTAAAAAATACAGCTGTTTCTGTATTACACTCATACAAAAGTAGCCATTTTTAAATTCAGATAATAGTATACTAAATAAGGATGTTTGTGAAACAAATTAGATTGGAAAATAATATTGAATATAATGTATAAAAGATGAACAGAGTTAAATTATTTGTTTCCCCATCACCTGCAATAATTTTTGGAAACCTCAGGTTAGAACATATATTAATATTAAAAACAAAAACATGTTCCTTTTACTAAAGGAAAGGTCGATATTTGTGAATGCTAAAACAGTATTGTTGATTTACTGTTGCAAAGGAAAAAAAATAAGATTAAATAAAATTGTGGAGTTAGTTTATACAGATGGATCAAACAGCTGTCATTTGCAAACTTTAAAGCAGTTTTTTCCCCCAACTTGGCACCTTTCAGAATTACTGGCTTGGGATTTATGGGAGCTGAAGTCTGCACATTTTAAAGGTGTCAAATTTAAAAAACACTGTTCTAAAGGCATAATTAGGGCGTATTTTCTTATTCTGAATAACCACATTGGTGATTAGGAATAATGTGTCTATAAAAAGAGTGATATTTCCAAACTATCTGTTGTTCCAGCCTTTCTATTTACTAATATGCCTACAAATGACAAGTAGAGGTGAAATTACAGAACCAATGTCTTTTAATATTTCATAATTAAACTAAGATTACTCATGGATATATTTAATGTATGTTTCGGCAGGTAAAATTACTGACTGGATACTTCTCATTCGCACATTCAATACAAAAGATTACAGCAGAACAATAAGATGAATTTTCCTTTAGAAAATTCAACAATGAAGCAACATTATGTACATTTTTTTTCATTGCTAAGAATCTAGAAACAGAATGTTATTGTACAACAATCATAGATTTATCTTAGTTCTCCAGTTTTGCAAGATGGAGCTGATATAAATTGGTCAACACAAGTATTGATAAGAGAAGCTAGTAATTTTAATGTTTTAAATTGTAAATATTTTTATATTGATCTTAATAAGAAAGTTTGAAGCTCCATATTTTAACTAATTCAAACTCTAGGAGATATAAGACAAAAATACTTTAGCTTCCTTTTTCTTTAATGTTCTAACTTTACTACGGGTCTTTGTGGATATATTTCTTCAGCAGTTTCTGATTGTAGACTCTCCACACTACTCACATTATAGTCCTTGCTTGTATTCTCATAATTACTATGACTCATCTTCTTAAGAGTCTTAAGAACAGGTACTCCCTCTCAGCCACCTTTGTTATTGTGGGGAAAATAGGAGGAAGGAGTATTGATTATGTTCACCCCTGAAGTAATGGTTCACCCCTGTGGTAGAGCTGTGGTAGTGCAGTGGTTAGAATGCTACATTGCAAGCTAATTCTGCCCACAGCAAGGAGTTTGATCCTGACTGGCTCAAGGTTGACTAACCCTTCCATCCTTCTGAGATTGGTAAAATGAGGGCCCAGATTGTTGGGCAAACATGCTGACATTTTTAAACTACTCATAGAATGCTATAAAGCACTATGGAGCAGTATATAAGTCTAAGTGCTGTTGTTGTAAAGGTAGGGAATAGATAAACAAACCAATTGTATCTGTAAGAACTGATGGATGAGTTTGCCTCTTCTAGATGATCCCATTTTTTCATGTATTGCCTTTTTTAAATTGTAAAACTGATTGAAATATTCTGATTTCTGTCATTTGTAAATTGTTCTGTGAACTTTTTTGGAGTCACAGATTGAGCCAAAATTCTTTAAATAAATTAATATAAACCTAAAATCAACTGAATGAGAATCTGTTTGATATAGTGGCTAAAAGACAACATGAGTTCTCATTCTTCCCTAAGTATGATACACAGTCTATCTTTCTCAGCCCAACCCATCTCAAAGAGTTTTGGTGAGGAAAATAGGAAGGGGGAACATTAGGTATGTGTGCAGTGATGTGCGAGTTACACCACTGATCAGTGCACTAGATGTAGAGATTCAAACCTGCTCTCTACTGGTTTGCAAATTATGGAAAATTTAATAATACACTCATGCACTATCATGAGTAGAAGACTCTGGCACACCACTAAATGTAGGTTATCTTGAGTTAACCAGAATAAAGGTATGACCATTAAAATCAGAATAATAGAATAATAGAGTTGGAAGTGACTTTCGAGATCTTGTAATCCAATCCCCTGTTCAGGCAGGAAATCCTATACCATTTCAATTAAGTAAATGGTTCTAGATAACAGTACCATTTTTGATTGGTCTAGATAACAGCAAAATTAATATGCTTTGCATGCAGAGTGCAGCTAGTAAATCTCAGATGCAAATGTTCAGATAACTGCTGGATGGCAGCAAAATGGTAACAGTTTTTAATACTCTTTGCTATCCTCTGGATTTTTGCAACCTAGATCCCGCAGCTTTAATGCAAAAATCCCAATCCCTAACTTCTTGATGCAGAATTGAAAACTTCTTGCTCAAAATCCTGAAAAAAATATTGCCACTTTGTATTAATAACACTAGGCCAGTAGAAAATAATGCCCATGTTTGTATATAAGTTAAGGATACAGGATAAGTATTGGTGATATTTTGGAAGCAGGTTTAACCAGAAGTAATATGGGACTAGATAGATGTAGTCTACAACATTCTTAATTCTTCAAGTGATGATGACTACTGTATATTGGATTTTTCTAGGTATTGGGTGTTCTGATTATGAATCAAAATGCCATTATGATCCAATCACAGACAGATTAAATTGAATGAAGATGATTTCAAAACAGATATTTATTCAGTCAGAAATAATACTTGTTATTGGTAGATTCCGTCTGGACAAAGCAATCTGTTGATCTCCATTAGGTAAATTCATTAGCTTCTCCACACCAACTTCTCACATGGAGCTGAGCCATCTGACCTCCGATGGCCCATGCTTATCTCAGACAAAGACATTCCGAAGCTGGCTTATGTCCAGGAAATCCTGTGATACCCTTTAGAAACTCCTCCCACTAACATGCTATAGCTGACTAGCTAAAACTACATTACCCATAAGCCATCTCTTAGGAAGACAGCACTTAACCCAATAAATGCCAGATATTCTAACATACAGATACATGCTCTAGTCAGGTTTACCATGGTCCAGAACATTGAGAATGTAATTTAGAACCCTCAGTACTGGGAGGGGCACTTAGCGATACATAGCAGAAATTGTGGAAACTAGGAAAATGAAAATGAGAAACTATTCAATAATTATTTTTCTGATATTCCTGGATTTTATGACTGCAACTTTTTCAGATGATTTGTGGTTGGCACTTTCCCCAGTACTATTGGAATCTCATATTAACTTAATTTTATATACATACTATTAAAACTCTTGTCATCACTTTTAACTGGGTAAAATGGGGCATCACAAGCAACAAGTTTTGAACCAAAATACTAAATTGGTTAACTTACAGAATGTGTCCAAAACCTGGGACCCATGAAATGAAAATCAAGAAAGTTGTGGCTGCTTCCATGCTACTGGCTGCTACTGTGCTGCTGTTGTGATCACATGATTTTTCATTTTCAACATTCCAGGACAGTATCCCAGACAATCCCTCCCTCCCTCTTCCACCCATAAACAGCCATTTACCTGCCTTTGAGAATGGGATGGGTGGGGAGGGAGATTTCTGATGCTCCCTGTCAGATTCCCACAAGAAAACTCAGTGGAAAAAATGGCAGGAAGTTAATAGTCAGTCCTGCTCCTAATTGTTTTTTCCTTTCCTTGGTAATTCTGCTTCTCTGTTTAGCTAAGGAAATATCTCTGAAACAATGACCCAGTGGAGCATGGATTGTCTAGAAATGGATAAAATTATAGCCTATGCCAGATGCAAGGCTGCCACTTGCTCACCTCCACCTGAAATTGGAACAGATATTTAATATCATTATAAAAACCTGGGTTAATAAGTATGAAATGTTTACAAACGTTCAGTTTAATCTATCATGTGCTAGAGTTTACTATTTCCCTAACTACATGTGGTGTATTAAAAGTTTAATTTAAAACTTTTTGTCCTAATTATCCAATTGTTACATTATGGCTTTCCAGTTTGTAATTTAGACAATATTTTTCCTCTAGCAAGAAAAAGAATGTTTACTATGAGATATAAAACCACATCTATTGTTTATTTAAGTAGGAGGCATATAATAGTTATATGAGAAATGTCAGTGCTTTGAGACACACATATGCAGAGGGAGAGAGACAGAAAACATTGTTTATTGTATATTATTACATTGTTACCTATATGATTTTTTTCTAGAGATAGGTTTTTGAAATAACCCTGGGAGCCTTTTTTTAAAAAATACATTATATCTGCTCAGGTTAAAGCCACAATAACTACATCATGATGTTAATGAGGAAATTACATATAAATCATGTCATTTGCATCATATGTGTAATGATATTCTGATGTCACTTTTCTGTGAAACCTCAGGGCTCTGTTTTTTTTTTTTTTCAGGCTTGTCAGAAGTGTCCTGAGTGGATCCTAAGGAGATCAAGAGTAGTACATCCTTCCCTCACTTTAAAAACAATCCACTGAAGCAGTGCTGTTTTTACTTGCTTTCCTGATTTAGAATTAAAGTTATCAGATACCTAAGTAGGCATAGGAGGGCATTTTTCCAACAAATATTTATTTTCAAGAACATGTTCTAGCAATAATATAGAATCAACAATGATTACAATCTGCAAACTGTCCAGTCACCTTATCAGTGAGATGGGCGGCATATAAATTTAATAAATAAATGAATGAATGAATATGCCCTTCTCAAATTTCACCATGGAAGTATATGTTGAGTTGCATGATTATACTCTTGAAGGGGCTGGATTGAAGCTAATTGCTGGAATCTAGAAATAAATAATGTAAATCAAGGCTGTCAAATCTGTCAGTGGAGAAGAGAAAGAAGGACGCAGTGGAGAAGAGAAAGAAGGACGCAGAGAATTTACAAGGTCACAATATACAAATTTTTAAATGAAATTTTGTGAAAACAATCTAAAATTTAGAAAAAAAACCCAACCAATTAAAAAAACAACTGGGCAATATTTATCTTATGGCTATGCCTCTTAGGCTGAGGATGTGAGGATGAAAAGGAGGACAAGTCTTCATTTTGCTGGATCAGTGGTAATTCGGTTTGGGGTAGATCTCAGCTGCCATCATTTTTACTCATCATGGCCTCTTCTCTCTCTTTTTATAATAATTATGGCTTCTGATATTTCTCTGCTCCAATTTCAAAGATATGGTCTATGACTCTACTTTTAACAGACATACATAGATGTGAGTCACTCCTCTTCCAGGAGCTGCTGGCTAAACAGTCCAGCACAACTTGCACGTCCCCATAGTAAAAAAAAAAAAAAAAAAAAAGTAGATTACAGGCAGTCATGTAGAACCGCATTCTTGTATCCCAAACTTATTAGATCATTTTGATGAAAGAAGTCTGACTTGATTGTGGCACTGTGATGGCATTTTTCTATGAAATCTACAGATTCTAGTTTTTTGCATTCCTGTCAGAACTGTTGTTACATTCTTATGAACATTACTGCAGAATAAAAAAAATAGATGTGTCTTCCAGCACCTTTTAGGAAGGGGCAAGCAACTAGCAAGCAATGTTTGTAGCGTTTGAGAATTTGTCTCCTCCCCCAAAAATTTATTCCCTCAGGGCAACTTGGCATACAGTATTATGATGGCATAGATCAGTGTTTCTCATCTGGGTAATTCTGGGAGTTGAAGTCCACACATCTTAAAACTGCCAAGGTTGAGAAACACTGTTACTTGGAAGGGACAGTTCCAGTTAAGGGTCAGCTGCTTAGTAATCAAATGAAGTTGTGACCAAAGGCATGCTATTTTGAGCCAAGTTATCCCTGTTGATGCCTTGAACAAGAAATGCCATTTGAATGGCATAGGGGAAAACACCAAAACTACTAGTGAGGTTACAGCAATTATAATTTACTTCTGGGAACATCTAGGAAAACTTTGTAAAGCTGAGAGGAAGGAAGGAAGGAAGGAAGGAATGAAGGAACGAAGGAAGGCTATGAAGAAAACTTAAACAAAGTTTTGAACATTAAAAATAGGTAGAATTTTCATTACCTTTCCATGACTACCACCTTGACTTTTCTCCTCCCACCCCATGAACTCTCTAGCAGGAAAGAAGGCAGACAAACTGACAAGACCCTGACATCTTTTTATCTTGGTTTTTTCTCCCTCCCTTTATTTGTACACTCTGCCTCTCTCACTCTAGATCTGAAAGAAATCAAAATAGTCTGGGTCTAATTCAGAGGGCTTTGGTCAAAGGAGCTGGGACAAAGCTAGCTATCTGGATAAATTTTAGTAACATCACTAGAAATATTAAAAATACCTTAAGAAAGAAAGAAAGAGAGAGAGAGAGAGAGAGAGAGAGAGAGAGAGAGAGAGAGAGAGAGAGAGAGAGAGAGAAAGAAAGCTTTTATAAATAGATAAGAAAGAAATGTTACAAAATATCTGCCAAAAACTTGACCTAAAGGATGACAAAGGATTCTGGGATGGACTTCTTGTGCTTCCTGTTGCTTCTGCAGTAAGGCAGAAAAGTCCATCTATTAAACTATTGGTTCTGGAAATTGGAGGTGCAAATATATTGTAGCTATGGGAAACAGTGGTATAACTCTCTGACGTTATTTAAAAATGTCAACATAAGGTATTGATGTCATTTGCTGAAATACCATAATAGATGAAAAGCTCTTCTAAATAAGAGCTAGACCCATTTGTTGCAGAGGAAGAACATTCCTCAGCAATAGTGTCATCCATCTTACACTCTGGATGATGGATACCTGAAGATTCTTCCTATCAGTATTAGATTAAGCCTATAAACCCATGTTCTGAAACTCAAATACTTTGGCCACCTAATGAGAAGGAAGGATTCACTGGAGAAGGGCCTAATGCTGGGAAAGATTGAGGGCAATAGAAGAAGGGGACGACAGAGAATGAGATGGCTGGATGGAGTCACTGAAGCAGTAGGTGTGAATTTAAATGGACTCCAGAAGATGGTAGAGGACAGGAAGACCTGGAGGAACGTTGTCCATGGGGTCGTGATGGGTCGGACACGACTTCGCAATTAACAACAACAACAACAAAATAAACCCATGTTCATGCTAATCTATTTCTGATCCTTTTCCCAACCCTTCTATACAATTCATTACTTATGATAGGCAATAGAAAGAGAGAAATGTCAGCTTTCAAAACATGTCAGATAAATCAGACTTGTCATGTAAGCCAGTACTACAGTTATTGTAAAGTTTAGTAACAATTATAGTATAGTATAATAAAGTCTATATGCCCTCTCCCCTCTCTCCTTTTATTTTTGTGTGAACCAGGGATCATGATTATACACATTATATTCTAACTGCAAATGCGGGTCCCCTTTTATCTGATCATTCCCTCAATAGTGGCGGTTTCTCATATCTCTCAAAGCCACTCCCTCTGCCCTCTATGGATCTCTGAGTTCATAGAATCATAAGGTGGGAAGAAACCTGGAAGGTCTTTTAATACAAACCCCTTTCTCAAGGTTAGAATCATCAGAGCATCCCAGACAAATGGCTGTCAACCTTCTTTGGGCACTCATGGCTCCAGGAGGCAGGCTGTTCCACTGCTTAATAACTTTCCCTACTTTGTAGTCAATTGCATTGTGATACATTTGTCTGATCTAGTTTTCCTCCTGCTCCTATGCAGTGGGTAGATTGCTAAATTTTAAGAAGAGAACAGGTTTACCTAACTCTGGACATGATCTTGAGCCAAGTATTGTTTTGTATGCCTAGTTAGATGATTTGAAGGTTAAAAAAAGGAACAAATGTTTTATACACACACACACACACACACACACACACATATATCAACAGTGGGTTCATTAGATTACTTTTGAACATCATATTATCTAATGAGTTTAAGGAAAGGTATTTTAAAAGTTCCAAATCAAACAAGGGCTTTATGGTTGTGCAATGTAGAGCATCTTGATAGTGTTTAGAAACTTGCAGCTAACCCATTAGTGGGGCCCAGTTTAAGCTAAGTCAATACTCCCCATTTGCCTTCCTGGCGATTGGCATAGAAGTAAAATAAAGAATTGAATGCTTTTCCTTGTTCTATTCCAGACAATCCTAGGTGGGATTTACATGTGAGAGAGCCAGATCTAAGGGTATTCAAATCTTGAAGCACAGGATGTGGAGCAGAATATCAAGGAGACTGGAACTATATTTACTAATTGTATAATATAGGTAGGTCTATGGGAAGTCAGGAGTAGGCATCAAGGAGATGAATAAAAAGAATGAGACCCCTGCTGCGTCAGACAGGATGCCTTAGTTCTTGATGAGTCAGTGTGACAGTGCAGTGCATGACTGGAAGCATGGAGGCAGCCGTGACTGGGAACAGGGAGAGGATGCAGACCCTGCCTTGCAAACAAGCAGAAAGACCTGCCCTCATCCTGTCCAGTTGCAAAAAATTTTGTCTCTTTCATTAGCCCCACCTTCTGGTTAGTGGCATATAAGCCATACTCCCATTCCAGCTTGACACAAATACTCTGCTATTCCTAGAGAAAACCAATAGATTTCTAAGAAGGAAAATCAACCAACTGGGCTTGACTCACCAGAGATATCAGGTGGGTATCTCCATCCCTCCGGGATTTCATTTTGCTTTGAGACTCATATGTTTTGTTTTGTTTTCAGATGGCATATGGACTTATATAAAGGTTTTGTGAGCCACCCTGAGTTTGGCTTTTGTAGCTACAGGGGTAAAAGTGCTGATATTTTTTTCTAAACCAAGTTATGAATATTGAAACTGCTCAGTATTTCACTCCTAACAGGTTAACAGAGAAGAGATGGGTAACCTGATGCTCTCTAAATAGCTTGAATATTTATTCTCATCAGTTCCTAAGGGTAAAGTCAATGGCAAGGAGCCGAGGGAGGTGCCATTCAAAATATCTGCAAGGCATCAAGCTACCTAACCCTGCAGGAAGGAATGCCTCTTTGCTAGTGTGAAAACTCATCTGCAAATTATACCTTAATTAAAGATGGAGGGTCATAGTTGTCAAAAAGGAAGGAAAGGCTATTGCTACATTTTCAGAGGCACTTTTATTGTTTCTCCTGATGTTTTGTATTGGACACAGTTTAAGCCAGGAAGCTCTATGGCTCATCTTTGTTCCCTTCTTTCCAGATCAGAATTATGGATTCAAGAAGGGTTCTTCTGATGCTCATCTGGTTGACATCATGTCAGTTCTGGAGGACATCAGGAATGACAGACAGGTAAGGAGTAAAATCAGTATTGGATGTGATTAAAGAAGAGACCTACAAGAAAAAAGATTCTCCTGCATCAACTTTATAAGACTGAAACTGTAAAGAAGTTTTCCTACTTTTTCTTGCAGGCAGCAATCCCCTCCTGCTGCTTCCTTTCTGGAACAATTCCTGAAGATTGGTGGAAGAGTAAATGGTAGAGCCACTCGGGAATCTGATCTGGAATTAGAGGAAAGACCCTCCACAAGGGCACAACTGCTCCAAGAAAGAGATCAACTGAACTTGCTTAGAAGGTAGGTGTAATGAACTATGTTTTCACAACAGGATTACCCATGACTAAGCTGACCATGGTGCATAGTCTGTGGCAAATTGATGAATTAATACAAACTTTGTTTTATAAAACTAGCTGGGTTTACATATTGTGATAATATATGGAATCAATACAGAAGAAGATAAAATTAGAACTTGCTGTGATGTGTGGATCTAGCTATTTTGTTAATTTGGCCTGCTATTAAAGATTGTGTGATAACTCTCTTATTTTTTTTAATATAAATATCATTTTAAAAAATAGAGTCAGAGAACTTGGTATTCTCTAAAAGTTTTGATACATATAACATGGTTTGAAGCTGACTTCTGGAGAACTTCATCAGAAGTTGTCTATTTCCGCCCTATCTCCTCCATGTCTTCAATCAGCATGGCTAACATTCAACAAAAATGGTTGCATTTGGGCAGTATGATTTTAGGCTGATTTGGGGAAATTTATTTAGGATGGGAAAGATAATAAAGCCTCATAGAAACCCCCTACTCTTGTTCCCATCCTAATCCCACCCCACCCCCCATTCATCCCCATCTCTTTCAGTACCATAGCATATAGGAGGGCTGGAAAGCCCAATTATATTTTCTGCCCCTTCAAATGTTATCCACTTGGCACTTCTAATGAAAGATTGTTAAACCCTAGCTAACATTATATATCACATATAATCTAATAGTATTTTGTGTCAGAAAAAAAGAAGTAAAATGCTTTCTGCAGAGTGGCTTTCTATCTTCCCCTCCCCTGTTAGTGAGGTTTTAATTCATCCTTCAGTAGGCAAATACATTATTGGTGAAATTTATTGGACAGTGTGTATAAATAATTAGGGACTCTTAATAACTTTTTGCGTACCTGCTAGGGACATTCACATAGATCCTTATCTGTGTGAGCTGCAAGTGAGCCTACAATAGAAAATAACAAGCTACATGAACTGATTGTTTGAATCTGGATAAGTTTCCTCTTATGGTTGCAGTAACGTAACCTCTTGCTTTAGCTACTAGAAGATGGATTAGAAGTTTCCCTAACTGAAACTCTATGAATATGCTAAAATATAAAGGGAATTATAGCCATGCTTGTTTAGAACACTGGAGGCTGAAGTTTGGAGTGCCCTGGGTTAGTAAACAATCTAAGTCTTCTTGGCTTCCTAATTTCTAGGCAATTTCCCCCTCCAGAATGGGATCTGAGACGCATAGGTTAAGATAAAAGCTGCTCCTAGCTTTTTGATAATGTGATTTAAAACCTTAATCACACCCAATCCAAAATTTAAGAATATAAATCATTAGTTGTTGCTTCTTCCATTTTAAAGACATTCATAGTGTGGGGCTCTGGGATCGGCCTAGCACGCTCTATGAGACTCCAGCATTTTCCCATTCTCTTTGTTCCAGCAGCATTGTTCCTGGACACCGTATGCCCCGACAGCTGTTAGCTTCACCTCCCGTACGTGGATGCCACCTTGGCACTTGCCAGATCCAGAACCTGGCCAATCTACTTTACCGCTATGGGGGCAATAACCAAAAAGAAGAATCCCACAAGAACAACAAGGGAACAAATGATCCCATGGGCTACGGGCGTAGGAAACGCAGGGCAGCTGGCCATGGAGTATCCAGTCCCACTTAAAAGATGTTCTGAAGATGAGAGAAAGATGGGCACCCACAAGAATCAGGTTCTGGATACCTGTAAAGATCAGAGAAACAGGCTGGATGATCCTAGCGCTCAGAGGCCATGTTATGAAACAGCAGTGGACATTCTGGGTGAATATGGCCATCATCTGAGATGTAGGATGGCAATTTTCTTCTGTCTTTTACCTCCATCTCAGTGTAGATTTGGTCCTTTGTGTCTTCCTGAAATTTCAAAAGCATGCAGTCTTCAGAGAGGCTGCTTGTTTTTGCTCTGGCCTGAGCTGTTCTAATGGAGTGGAGTTGCATTTGCAGCAGATCACACCAAGAGCCCGCTATCCATTGGGGTACAGAATGCACATGAATATGGTCTAATAAGCCACAGAGGCAGATAGAAAATGGGTTTGGAATTTCCAGATAGATAATAAAACAGCTTGATTTGTGGGATGTTACTTCTGCAAAAGAGAAATTGATATTACCACGTTAGCACTGTGGACCTGGGGGGGGGGGAGGACGTTTAAATCAAACAGTTCCTCTGAGGCATTTCTGACTTGTTGGATTCTGTGTTTCATCTGTGCATAATGGATTTGTTTTGAGAGGAACTTGTAAGTAAACAATTTGGAGTTATAAATGGTGTTTTTGTGCCTATCTCCAAACTGTACTATAGCTGAAAAGAGTGGTTGAGAATGGATGCTGGTTTTTTAGCCCTTCTCTGACTTTAGCTAAAAGCCCCATTTCTCCTATAGCATATGTTAATTAGCACTACCAGGTTACCTATATTGGAAGCAATTTAGCTTTGGGTATCCTGCTAAGGCTGGAAATGCTACAGAACCTCCAGACTGGAAATAAATGGATACTGAAGGAAGGAATTCCTGCAAATGACCTTACAAACCTTAGTTGCTTTTCTTCTGAACAAATGCAAAAATGAGATGACCTTGAATTTTTTAGGTTGACTGTTGCACACATTCAAAATGCTTAGAGTTCAGATAAATTGATCAGCGGACACTTTACTAACCTCATGCTATTCACTAACATTTGGAGACTCATAATACTTCTAAATAACTTAGCAGAATCCACTTTTTTAAAAAACCAATCAAGGGTTAATCCATTGGTTGAAATTAATTATGAAAAGATACTTTCCATCATTTTTGTTAGCTAAAAAACTATGTAAGCAGCTTTAGTATTTTCATATTTCCCAAATCACATATTAAAATTATTTCATTAAGTTTATTGACTCAATCTGTTTTAGGCTCCTTTCTACTTTATCCTTACCCAATGACATAAACCAGGTTGAAAAATAAGGTTTGGTCAAGGTCTCCATCTTGAATGGAGATTTTAACTTGGCTATTTCCATTATTATGTATCTACATTAATAAAATTGGTGGTGGTTGAATAAAATTGGTGATAGATTAGGACAAACAAATAATGCCCTTTTTCATATAAGAGATGGACTCAGCAACAAGATACTAGTGAAATTTCATGCCACAATCTCTAGATTACAGAGAAGCAGAGAAAAGTGATTATAATTAAATATGTGTCTATACATTATTATTTCTAAAGAACCTTAGCCATAAGACAAACATAGCCCAGACATTTGGGAGTGGTTGTATCCCTATAACCCTCACTTCATTTCAACCCAATTGATGACAAACTCAAGTTATCCCTAACTGTCTCAGTGACATTCAAGAAAAGTATTACAAGTATTTTCTTCTTTAACATCATTCAAAGATACCTTCAACCTTCTAAATTCTATTAGGCTTTTTTCCCTATTACCTTGAAAGGAAATTAGATAACTGGTATTATTGGGAATACAGGCATTGGGACAGAAGAATGATTGACAGCAGGGACAATAAATTTAATAGTAGACAGCATTTCAGCCCAGTAGTGAGAAATGGCTCTGAATCAAGTATAAGAACTCTTTCTGAGTATGACTAAAGTTATTTTTCTTAAAACCCAACCCTTTGGTCTTATTTATAATTAAAAAGCATATGTCTTAATTAGATGACATAACTTTATAACTTTCCATTGTTTTCCCCTATGCAATTGATTTTAATACAGTTCTGATGACCCATCTCTCAATATTTTAGGTATAAGTAGGCAACCTCATTTGTAACATCTTTCTACAGGATTTTCATCTTTCATTGTTACTATATATTGCTGAAGACTTGATTTCTCCTTGTTTGAACTATTCTGAATTATTCTGAAACTGACTTTTCTTCAATAACACAGGCCATTATAATGGAAGATCAAAATTGTTGTGAACAAAGATATTTGGTTGGCAAGCAGATTCCCCCCCCCCCAGGAAATGCCATCCTTGCAATGTCATGTATATGTTTCTCTTGCTTTATGCAAATTCACTATTATGCAAATGGTCATTTTTATCCAAGAATTCGCTTTATGTGAAAAAAAGAATCACAAAGGTTTAGGAAAAAATCAGACAAGAAAGGCAGGACCCTTCAGTGGCTCAAGGGTCAGAGAAAAAAAACTGGTTGGATTCACCCTAATGCATCAAGTAGTTAAAAGTGGCAATGGAACGTTTTCACCTTCAGTCTTGCAAGATTGATGTCAGACTCTCAGGTAAACCAGACAGGAAATCTGACTAGCAAGGAATTCTAATTTATTGCAAAGCTACATAAAATCTTCCAAGTATGAACTTTCTGTTCCCACATTGGAACAGAGTGGAAAAAATTTGGAAAAATTAGAGCAGACCTGTCCTAAGTGTCTCTTTGACTGTTAAGCTACTGGGGCTCCTGCCTCTCTTGTCTGTTTCCCCCCCATTCCCCAAGGTCACCCACACATTCCATTACAGATCCTCATCCCTAGGACGAACTGTTAACCTGAGTGAATGTACCATACACAACATAACAAAGAATGCCAATAAAGTTCACAGTGTCATGAGCATTCTTAGCTCTTTGTCTGCCATGATAATCATATGCATTAAAGATTTCAATTGTAAAAAGGAGAAGGAAAATGCTTTCGCTGTATATATGCCTCTGGAAAGAATGCAGAGAAGAGCAATGATGATTAGGAGGCTGGAAGCTAAAACATATGTAGAACAGTTGCAGGAATTGGGCATGTGTAATTTAGTAAAAAGAAGGACTAGGGCAGTGATGGCAAACCTTTTAGAAACCGAGTACCCCAAAACTGGCCCCACCCCGCTCCACCCCCTGCCCCACCTATTCCTCCTCCATCCTGTCCCCCACCCCGCCTGCCCGCAGGGCTACTCACCACCTCCAGGGCCCGCCACAAATCGCCCTGGCAGCCCAGCAGCGCCATGGCGGCTACGCCCT
Source organism: Crotalus tigris (assembly GCF_016545835.1). Taxonomy (NCBI): domain Eukaryota; kingdom Metazoa; phylum Chordata; class Lepidosauria; order Squamata; family Viperidae; genus Crotalus; species Crotalus tigris. The sequence continues at coordinate 229,675 of NW_024097779.1, read as the reverse complement.
CTGCCCGTGCCCGCAGCATCAACTGTGCGGGATGGGGTGTGAGGGCAGAGTCTTGTCTACACTGCCTGGCTGCCATGTCCTTGGCTGCGCTGCTCCGTGTGGGCCACGCTCAGGGGCAACTCTCCTCCAGGGGGGCTGGTGGTGAAGAGGGGTTCATGGGGGGCAAGCGAGGTTGGGGCAATGTGCCCACAGAGAGGGCTCCAAGTGCCGCCTCTGGCATGCGTGCCATAGGTTCACCACCACTGGACTAGGGGATGACAGGATAGCAGTGTTCCCATATTTGAGGAGCTACCACAAAAAAGAAGCAATCAATGTATTCTCCAAAGCACCTGAAGGCAGGACAAGAAGAAATGGATAGAAACTAACCAAGGAGAGAAGCAACTTAGAACTAAGGACAAATTTCCTGACAGTGAGAACAATTAATCAGTGGAACAGCTTGCCTTCAGAAGTTGGGGGTTCTCATTGGAAGCTTTTAAGAAGAGATTGGACAGCTCTTTGTCTGAAATGATACAGGGTTTCCTGCTTGAGCAGGGGGTTGCACTAGAACAGAGGTCCCCAACCTTTTGGGCACCAGGGACTGGTTACAGGAGAGAGGTTTTTCCGTGGACCGAGAGGGCATGGTTTTGTGTGCTGCCTGCATCCTGTGCATGGGGCTTTCCTTGTTTGTGCAAACTGGTTGTTGGCATGCCGCAGTCCGGTACTGGTCTATGGACCAGGGGTTGGGGACCCCTGGACTAGAAGACTTTCAAGGTCCCTTCCAAATCTGAAGTTCTATGTTCTATGGGACAAGAAAACAACTTTGAATAATTCAGTGCTTAAAAATCTATGAACATGTCCCAATAAATTTGACAACATATCCTACAATCATTTTTCCCCACTGATCCAGTATCTCTAATTTATACAAATGTGCTTTATGTGAGGATTTTATCAAAAATAAATGAAGCCTATATATGCAAAGTGCTTTAATTTGAATGATTATTCAAAATATAATTTAGCAGTTACAAGGTACAAAATAACACAGTCTGAAAAATGCCTTAGAGTTTGTGCAGACTCATGAAATATGGACAGATTTCCTTGCCAGTTGTTAAACTGGGGAGGTATGACAGACCACAGCAGGTTGGAAAAAGCTGTCCCAGAATTACAGAAAATTAATTTCCCCCCAAATGTAACTACTTTAAGTATAAAGAAGCAAGTAAACTACAGAGAGTAGCTTCAAAGTTTTCCACTAACTCACTCTAACAATGAATTTAAAGCCCCCACATGAAATTATGTCTGTTAAGTCCAGAAAAATATTCTAATAAACAGGGAGAAGCAACTTCATGTTGCCCCCCCCCCCATACACACACACAGCAGCTGGGCAAGCCTGAACAAGCTATTCAAATGCAGGATGTGTCTACAAAGATCAGAATTGTGTAAGCCATGGTATTCTATCATATTCTCTGTGGCATATTATGGGAGTGAAAGTTGGATTTTGAAGAAGCAAGATAGGAAGAGTATTAACATGTTTAAACTTTGATGTTGGGAAGGATTCCTGGGAAAATTTGGACAACCAAAAAAATAAACAAACAGCTCACTGAACCTAGAGGTTTCAGTCAAGTCACAAATGACCAGGGTCAAATTATTCTACTTCAGACACTTTATGTAAAGATCTTGTTTTCTGGAGAAGGATCTAATACAGAGAAAAATGGAAGGAAACAGAAGAGAGTAACTCAGTTACAGCATCGTTGCAAAACTTCAAAATACAGATTAGCGACAGGTCGTTATGAGGAAAATAATTCAATGTGGTTGCTAGGCATCGAAAACGACTTGATGGCACACAAGAAGTCAATTGATCAATTGACCACTTCACGCATACAGAGAGCTGGAAATCCAGGGACTGCTCTAACCGAGAGCAATGCAAAATTAGAAATCACACCTCGTCCCTGAAGAAATCCGGAAATCCAGCTGTCCATTTCCAAGCGTCATCGAATCTGCTGCGGGCCATCTCCAAAGCCCGACGCAGCAGTGTAATTATAGGCGAACCGCGCGGCTGGCCTGTGAGTAATAAAACGGCGCGCGGGATTTCGGGAGAATTATTGGACCGCCGGGATCGGCATGGGAAGCCGGGAGATGTTGCTTAAGGCCGAAGACCGAGCGAGGGGCGACGAGCTGAAGGACGCAGGCTGAAGCGGGGGAAGAGGAACAGTTGGGGTGGGCGTGGGGAGGGAATCAAGGAAAGAGGAGAGACCGGTGCAGAGACTGGCAAATGAAGCGCGGGAAAGAGAGGATGGAGAAGAGGAGGAAGAGGAGGATCAAGGAGAGGGACCCCAGAGGGCGGGCTGGCGGTGACGGAGGCGGTCCCGAGATTTGATCATGGCTGGATCCAGAAGTGAGCCAGGTTGCCCTGAAGTGGAGGTCGCCCCAAATCGGCAAGGTGAGAACTGCCCAGGATGCCTGAGCTCTTCCCGTGAGGGGTCTAGTCGATTGGGCCTAGTGAGTGAATAAGGGATAGAGGATCCGAGAACAAAGCCATGTGCAGGCGTTCTGGGTCCCGGAGAAAAAAGGCTGAGCTAAGAGCCGAGGATGTTGTTTTATCAAGAAGATGCGAATGTATTGTATCTACAATAAGAAGGAGGGGGAGGATGCTGGGTGGTGGGTTGGAGAAATCTCATGAATTAGGGGAGAGTCTGGCTTTCTGGATTCTTTAAAAAGAAGGGAGTCTATTGAGAGCAGGTGGATAATGTGCCTCCTGGCTGCCCTGAGAGCAAGAGGCTTTGTCTTGTGGTCCAAAAATAACATTCTGTTCTGACTATTATCCAGGATTCGCATGGCTATAGCATGCAAATGCTATAGCAGCTTGTCAGTTTAGAGCATAACTATACCGGTAGCTGCTTTTTCAGTTTAGAGACAAATGGTGGGGATGCCAAGTGTGTTGGTGAGCAGAGTAGCTGATCTAGCTCACTGCTTCTTCAAGGCCTAATTACATTAAGTACCGAGTTGTGAGCAGGCCTGGGTCACTGCTGAGGAAGGATGGAAGGGGGAAGAGAGAGACAGGGAAGAGGAGGGGGACTAAGCTATTAGAAGATGTTAATTTTTGGTATTATGTTTCACAGGTTATTGCTTATCTTGTTAGTATATTGCAGGGGGGGAATAGAAGATGAATATAACAGCGTTTCCTATACCACTCTTCCACAATCATATCTCATTCTGTGGTGTTTACTTCAAATAAAGAGAAGAAATCTGTAATATTGGCTATTTTAGATATCTACTCTCAGTAAATCCCTAGAACAACTGATATGACTGGGGGCACATGATGAAGCCACTTGCAGAAATTAAATTGACTTGAGTCTGTTCAATGGATGGCAAATATTAGGAATATTGCAAGATGAGATGATCATCATAAATTTACTTCCTGATTCATTGAAGGATTTTTATACAGGGTAATCCAGACACATCATCTTTTGTAATCACCCTCCCCCATATTATTACTGCTTTGCTTTCATATGTAGTCAGAGCCAGTTTGGTGTAGCAGTGATGTATATAAAAAGCAGGATAAAACAACAACAACAACAACAATATCTTCACACAGAACTGCATGTTGAGAGACAGAGAAGAAAAATAGCCATACAATGTCTTTTAGCAATGGAGTTAAGCACCATCAGTTTGGAAACATAGTTGAGAACCCCATATTTCTCTGAGAAGTCCAAGATGAGAGAGTTAAAAATATAATGCATATGTAATTAACATTTATCAATAAAGCTCGGCCTGCAGGAATGGTTTTTACATCTCTTCTTCTTACCACACATGTTTTTATTATTTGGATTTTGTGAAAATAAAGTTCGGGGTACACTAGGATTGTTGTGGACAATAATACAAAATAGGAATATTATATATGTTTCTTTGAATTTCTGGAAAAAAGATGGAATATAAATCTAATAACTCTTGCAAATAAGAAATAAGAACCATAACAAAGTTACATTGAAATGCAAGTGAGTTTCCCTAAAGTTGTAAAAGAGTACACAATTTATCAGAGAGTGGTGTTTAACTCTTTGTTCATGAACTTTTTATGTAATTCAAATCAAGCAGCTCAATTTATTTTCCACTCATAGGGAGAAATATGAAAAAAATGGCCCAAGAGGATAGTTTAAGCCATCTCTTCTGAAAGAATAAATCTAAAACATGCTTTCTGTTGCCTGTTACATGTTATACATCTTTGTTGCTGCACATCTTTCTCCTAAAAGTCTTAATTCTAGTTCTAACAAATATAGTGCTAACAAAACCCTAATTAAGGATAGGCTTGTGCTTCTTAAATCCTTCTGAACTGATTACAGCAGTACATGACAGACGTAGGGGACTGGAGACTAAAACATATAAAGAACGGTTGCTGGAACTGGGTATGTCTAGTTTAATGAAGAGAAGGACGAGGGATGACATGATAGCAGTGTTCCAATATCTCAGAGGTTGCCACAAAGAAGAGGGAGTCAAGCTACTCTCCAAAGCAACTGAAGGCAGGACAAGAAGTAATGGATGGAAACTAATAAAAGAGAGAAGCAACTTAGAACTAAAGAGAAACTTCCTGACAGTGGAACAACCTGCCTCCAGAAGCTGTGAATGCTCCAACACTGGAAGTTTTTAAGAAGAGACTGGACAGCCATTTGTCTGAAATGGTATAGGGTTTCCTGCCTGAGTAGAAGGTTGGACTAGAAGACCTCCAAGGTCCCTTCAACTCTATTATTGTTGTTGTTGTTATTATTATTATTATGGATCATCGCACAGTCAGCCAGATGTTCAGACTGGATTTGGCATTTTGTCTACCTATTGAGTCCTTACCAAGGACCTGGATAGGCAGATGTAGATGTTTTATTGTATTACAGATATTGTCGCAGGATGGAAGCAGTTCCTAGTAAGACCGCCTTTTGCAATTGACTAATAGTGAATTTGTCAATGCCAATGGTGTTCAAGTGGTACTCCAGTTGTTTTGGGATTGCACACAGGGCACCTATTACTATTGGTACTACCCTTGCTTGCTTTTGCTACGGTCTTTCTATTTCTATTTGTAGGTTTTTGTATTTTGTTATCCAGTTCTTTCTCGTCTATTCTGCTGTCTCCAGGCACTGCCACGTCCACTATCCAGACTTTTTTGTCTTTCTTATCGACAGTTGTTAAGTCCGGGGTATTATGTTGCAGGTGCTTGTCTGTTTGAAGTCTGAAGTCCCAGAGCAGTTTAATTTTATCATTTTCTATGACTTTTTCTATTTTATGATTCCACCAGTTCTTGCTTACAGGCGAATGATATTTCTTGCAGATCTTCCAGTGCACCATTATTGCTACTTTGTCATGCCGCTGCTTGTAGTCAGTCTGGACAATCTTCTTGCAGCAGCTTACCAGGTGGTCCACTGTTTCTTCTGCTTCTTTGCATAGGCGGCACTTACTGTCTGTTGCTGTCTTCTCAATTTTGACTTTATATGCATTTGTCCTTAAGGCTTGGTCGTGCAGCCAGAATTAGTCCTTCAGTTTCTTTCTTCAATTTTCCTGCTCTTAGCTATTGCCAGGTCTTTTTATTATCTGCTTTCCCAGCTATTTTTTTAATGTACTGGCCATGTGGTGCTTTGTCTTCCCATGCCTCTATTCTGTTCTTCATTCTTGTAGGCCAGTTTGGTCTCTCCAGTAGTCATTAAGCCTTCCTGATATATTAATTTCAGTGCATTTTCATCACTGTCCTTCAGATATTCTTCCAAAGCCATTTTTTTTTCTTCAACCATCTGATGTACTTGCAGCATTTCACGCCCTCCTATTTGCCTTGGTAGATAAAGTATGTCTATTATTATTATGGATCATCGCACAGTCAGCCAGATGTTCAGGCTGGATTTGGCATTTTGTCTACCTATCGAGTCCTTACCCAGGACCTGGGATAGGCAGATGTGGATGTTTGATGGTATTACAGATATCGTCGCAGGATGGAAGCAGTTCCTAATAAGGGCGCCTTTTGCAATTGACTAATAGCGAATTTGTCAGTGCCAATGGTGTTCAAGTGGTGCTCCAGTTGTTTTGGGATTGCACCCAAGGAGCCTATGACTATTGGTACTACCCTTGCTTGCTTTTGCCACAGTCTTTCTATTTCTATTTGTAGGTCTTTGTATTTTGTTATCTTCTCCAGTTCTTTCTCTTCTATTCTGCTATCTCCAGGCACTGCCACGTCCACTATCCAGACTTTTTTGTCTTTCTTATCGACAATTGTTAAGTCTGGGGTGTTGTTGTTGTTGTTGTTATTATTATTATTATTATTATTATTATTATTATTATTATTATTATTATAAATTAGAACAGGGCAGTAATTAGAATGGGCAAGAAATCTGCAAAAGATCTGTGGAATTACATTATGGAAATTAGGCACCAAATTAACAAAACTTGACTTTTTTTTCTTTTTTAGCACTTTCTTGCAAGTAGAAGGTCCACTTTTTTAAAAAAAACAACAACAATCAAATGCTAATCCATTGGTTCCAACAGAAATTGGCCAACTGACTTGTTGCCTGAGCATGACATAATGGATTGAAAGAGACCAACTGGCTCAAAGTCACCCAGCCGGCTTTCATATCTAAGGTGGGATTAGAACTCACATTCTCTTGGTTTCTATGCTGGTGCCCAACCACTAGACCAGGGGTAGGCAACCCAAAACACTCAAAGAGCCACTTGGACCCGTTTCCCACCAAAAACAAAACACCAGGAGCCGCAAAACCCTTTTGATATCTAAAATGAAGATAACACTGCCTATATCCTTTTTTACCTTTATTATAGGGGTGTGTGTGTGTGTGTGTGTGTGTGTGTGTGTGTGTGTGTGTGTGTATGGACATTTGTGTGTGTGTATGTATGTATATATATATATATATATATATATATATATATATATATGTAGGTCTTTGGTTGTTCGGGTTTTCTCCCGCGTAAAATTGGAAGTGTCTTAGCGACGTTTCGACAAAGTCTCATTCGTCATCTTCAGGCTGGTGCTTTCAGCTTCGTACTTTGAGCAGCAATGTGTGGTCTTAGCTGTTTCTTCCTTTTAACTGCCAGTGGGGGTATGAACTGATTGGGTGGGAGCTTGGCTGTGTTCTGATTGGGTGGAGGTGTGTTCTGAATGGTTAGGGGCTTGGCTGTGCTCTGATTGGCTGGGGGAGTGTTCTGTTTGGTTGTGCTCAGGTTAGTCTGAGTTGCAGAGGGGTTTAAGATTTTGGGCTGCCTTGCTATTTTTTGGCTTCTCGTTCGTGGTTGTCTCCTCTTCATGGAGGGTGTCAGTTTGCTTCATGTATGGATTGGAGGGGTTTAAAGTGGCTAATGATGCAGCTGTGGTCTGGCTTCTGGTTTGTGGTCGTGCCTCGTCATCGGTGTGGCTTTGGGTTTGTTTTTTGCGTGGATGTGTGGTGGTGACTCCTGTGTGGTTTTTGTGAGTGTGGGTCTGGTATCATTTTTTGTGTTAGGGAGTCGTTTGTCAATAAGGGCGGGTTTCCAAATGGCTGGTAGGCGGGAGGTATCATCTCGCTTGTTCATGCTGTGTGGGCGTTTTTCTATCTCGATGGCTTCTCTGATTATTCTGTTATTAAAATGTTCACTTTTGGCAATGGTTCTGGTATTTTTAAAGTCAATTTCATGTCCTGTGGCTTTAAGGTGTTGGACCAGGGAAGATGTTGGTTCCTCTTTTTTGACTGAGTTCTTATGTTCTTCAATGCGTGCACTTATTCTTCTGTTGGTTTGTCCGATGTATGTGGTGGGACAAGTGGTGCATGGGATTTCGTATACTCCTTGATTTTCTAATTCAATTTTATCTTTGGGGTTTCTAAGGATGGTGGATATTTTTCTGTTTGTGCAGAATGCTGTTTTGATGTTGTGTTTATGGAGGATCTTACTGATTCTGTCTGTGGTGCCTTTTATGTATGGGAGGAGGGCTTTGCCGTTTTCTTGTTCTTTGTCTTGGATTTTAGTGGGGGTTTCTTTTTGGATTAGGTTTGTAATCTTATTTCTATGGAATCCATTGGATGTTAGTACATTGGTGAGAGTGTGTAGTTCGGGTTTTAGGTGTTGTTCGTCAGCTAAGCGTTTTGTTCTGGAGATGAGTGTCTTGGCTACAGAGTTGATCTGTGCTGGGTGGTGGTGTGAGAGAGCGTGCAGATAGCGGTTTGTGTGTGTTTTCTTCTGGTAGATGGTGTGTCCTAGGGAGCCATTGGATTTCTTGTAGACTAAGACATCCAGGAAGGGAAGTTGGTTGTTAGCTTCTGTTTCCATGGTGAACTGTATTTTGGGGTGTAGGCTGTTGAGGTGTGTGAGGAAGTTGTCCAGTTTTTCTTTCCCATGTGGCCAGATTATGAAGGTGTCGTCTACGTATCTGAGCCAGAGTTTGGGTTTGTGATCCGATTTTTCTAGAGCTTGGGTTTCAAAGTGTTCCATGTAGAGGTTGGCAATGACAGGTGAGAGGGGTGATCCCATGGGTGCTCCTTCTGTTTGTTTGTATTTTTGTCCATTATAGATGAAGTATGTGTTGGATAGGCAGTGGTTGGTCAGATCTAAGATGTGTTTGGGGGGGTTATATTTGTTTTGAATAGCTGTCAAGGCTTCTTTGATAGGCACTTGGGTGAAGAGGGATATGACATCGAAGCTCACTAGTAGGTCGCTGGGCTGTAAGTTTTGTTTCTTTATGATCTCTATAAACTGGAATGAGTTTTTTACGTGTGAGGTGATGGATTCTGCATAGGGCTGTAGTTGTTTGGCGAGATATTTGGCTAGGTTTTGTAGAGGTGAGCCTATGGAGCTGATTATAGGTCTGAGTGGGGTTCCTTCTTTGTGTATCTTGGGGAGACCATAGAGTTTAGGGCATCTGGATGATTTCTCTCTGGGAATGATTCTTTGCCAAGCCCCTAGCCATTCAGAACACACCTCCACCCAATCAGAACACAGCCAAGCTCCCACCCAATCAGTTCATACCCCCACTGGCAGTTAAAAGGAAGAAACAGCTAAGACCACACATTGCTGCTCAAAGCACGAAGCTGAAAGCACCAGCCTGAAGATGACGATTGAGACTTCGTCGAAACGTTGCCAAGACACTTCCAATTGTACGCGGGAGAAAACCCGAACAACCAAAGACCTACATACAAATACCCGCGAAATATATATGTATACGTATACGTATACATACATACATACATACTATACATACACCCACCCACCCACCCACACACACACACACACACATTAAAAATAAAAGTAAAAATATCTTGGGAATATCCATACTATTAAAACAATGATCACCAAGAGAATGCTTTAAGAGAATAAAATTACATACACAGGTAAAAAAAGGATATATGCAGTGTTATCTTCATTTTAGATGTCAAAAGGGTCTCTCTCTCTCTCTCTCTCTCTCTCTCTCTCTCTCTCTCTCTCTCTCCCTTCCTCTCTATCTGCCCTTGGTCTGCCACTCCTCTCTCTCTCTCTATCTATCTATCTCTCCCTCCCTCCCTCTCTCTCTTTCTCTCTCTCTCTTTCTCCCCCCCCCTCCTATCTGCTGCTCACCTGGCAAGCTTCAAGCTGTTGTCCAACAAGCTCAGGGGTAAGCAACCTCATCTCCAAGAAGCAACGGGTGGAAACTAATCAAGGAGAGAAGCAACCTAGAACTAAGGAGAAACTTCCTGACAGTGAGAACAATTAATCAGTGGAACAGCTTGCCTCCAGAAGCAGTAAATGCTTCAACACTGGAAGTTTTTAAGAAGAGACTGGACAGCCATTTGTCCGAAATGGTGTAGGGTTTCCTGCCCGAGCAGGGGGTTGGACTAGATGACCTCCAAGGTCCCTTCCAACTTTACTACTATTACTATTACTAATTCCTGAGTCAGCCTAGCTGGGCTAGCTAGCTCTCTCCTATCCTTCCTGCTTCCTGCTTCCTGCAGAGACGCAGCAAAGGGAGGAGCTCCGCCCAGTAAGCTTTTCAGCTCCTCGGAGAACACTGTGAGTGCACTCTCTTTTACACATACACACACAAAAAACACAATCACACACAGAGAGAGAGAGAGAGAGAGAGAGAGAGAGAGAGACGCAGGGAAGCGCAATTGCCTCTCTCTGTCTCTGTCTCTCTGCAAAGGCAGAGGAGGCTGGGAGCCACAGGGGAAGGCTCAAAGAGCCGCATGCGGCTCCGGAGCCGCAGGTTGCCGACCTGTGCACTAGACCAAACTCTCTAACATTGACGTTGAACTTCAGGAACAGTGACATCAGGAAACTAAAGAAATGAGGCACTTTAATCTTTCTGATAGATTTAGGGCACCCAAAACAATGAACTTAAGAAATAGTTGAAAAATACTGACCTCTAAATATAAAAAGAACAGAAAAAATGACCTCATTTTTGCAATATCATTGACTCAAACACTGAAAATATTATTGTATTAAAAATAATGCAGATGCTGTCTTGTCCCAAAATTTCTTATTATAGAGATTTCTAACAAGTCTAAATATTACAAGTCAAGAATTTTAATTAATGGGTGATTATAGAGAATGTTTTAATAACCGTGAGCAAGGGTCTAAAAGCAGTGAATATTCCAGATTGATCATCTAACATAAAAAGAACACTGAATATTTGAAATAAAGGAATATAAATAGACTAAGGCAGTTGTTCTCAACCTTTTTAATGCCCCAACCGGTCGTAAGTTGAGGACTACCCAACCAGTCGTAAGTCGAGGACTACCCAACCAGTCGTAAGTCGAGGACTTTCCCTGCCCGGGAGCGCCGCACATGCGTGGTGCCTCCCCCTGTGCTGGCCGAGGCGTAACTGGCAAGTGGCCCAGCCCAAGGGAGGTAAGGCACCTACCGGGCCCCACGCGCACCAGCAACCCTCCCTGCGCCCGCCGGCTTCCCACCTCCCACCCCTGGCCCTCTTTTACTTACATTTTTAGTAGTTGCTCAGCAGGGAGGGGTGGAAACTTCCAGACAGTTCGCCTTCACTGCAGACAACTTGCAGCACCGTTTGAAGAATGGGACTTTTGGCGGGCTCAGCAGGGCAGAGACAGCCTGGACAATTCCTATTGTCTTTTGAAAGCCAATAGAATTACACTCTATTCAAGAAAGTCTAATCTATTGGCTTTCAAAAGCCAATAGAATAAAAAGGAGTAGAACAGCTAAGGAAAAGGGGGAAAAAAATGCCGGATTGCATTGTTTGGCGACCCCCGTGAAATGATCATTCGACCCCAAATGGGGTCGCGATCCACAGGTTGAGAACCGCTTGTCTAAGGCAATGTTAAAGTATTACTATATATTTTGGAATTGATGGGGAATAGTTAGGTATGCAGCATTCCTATATTTTGAAGTGCAGATTGTTGCCTTCATCTAGTCCAGCTTTTATCCTGTATGTTCAATGGGTTTCATATCTGTTCTTCCTTCCTTCTCTTTTCTTTCCACATGTAGGGCGTGTGTGTGTTGAGTAGGTGTACTAGCCAATGCATCAGCCATATCACAAGGAACAAGTCCAACTTGTTTTAAGGGGAAGATATTTGACGGAAAAGTCTGCAAGCTCATTTCCTGGAGGAGACTGGGTTTTTCATCTGCGCTGAAGAGATCCAATCTTCCATAGAGGTAGGAATAAGACATTAAACCAAAAGAAACAGAAGGGATAAAATAGAAATGATATTGCTGAAGAAGGACATTGAAGATGCTGATGGTAATGTCTCTTAAATTAAATGAATGGGAGACAGGTAGCTACAGGAGGAGAAATAAAGGTGGTTTTGACTTCTTGGATGCAGAATGGAATCTAAAAGAGCTGATAGTTTGATTCCGCAAGTTCAGCTCTTCCCTGCCATTGTCCTATTTCCTTTCTAATTTGATCTAGATTTTCTTAGAAATGTGCTCAATCTTCTAGCTAATAAAAATACAATCTTTGACTGGGAGTACACTTCCTGATTTAAAGTAGAAATTGTCAGGGAGGTTTTTAAGTTTGCAGTAGTTGTTTATTCATTCCACACTAAACAAAGAAATAATAACAATGTGCTGTATCCCTCTGGGAGAAAAAGAGTAGATCATCTCCATAGTCTTTTGCCCTGATCTAAAGGTGCATAGCTGAGGTCCTAGTGCTACATACAGTGCCTGAAAGTGTTACAAGTGGCTCCCAGAAACTTTCAGAATGATTATGATACTGTAATGTTTAAATGATAGAAGAATAATTATATTATTAATTAAATGTAGATGTAAAGGAAATGAAATTAGATTTAGCTTTTGTCCTGACCTTGCTTGTCATTTGAGTGATAATGTCTCCAATAGGACTGTAAGGTCCTGTGTGCTTCTTTCTTAGAAAAAGGTGTATATTTTTGCTCTATTCTGCTCTATTCTATAGTTTCTTTTTTAGAAAAATGACATTTTTACTTTTAGTACACTTCATTTATTGTACATAGGGCAGAGGTTAGATTTAGTTTATGGACAAGGATTAAAGAATACAGTTCTAAATTTGATCTTGAGTGCTGGTGTGAGTTTCGTTCCTACTATATGAAGGGCATTATACTTACATATTTTTTTACACTTCAAGGAGTTCCTAGAAATAGTCTATTCTTTTGTTTAGGATTTGTAGGGGAGAGGAGCTACAGATATTTTCTGTTCTATAGTCAAGCACTGAATATGATCATAGGATTATTATTATTATTATTATTTTGGTATTTAATTTCCCTAGTACTGTAAGTCAATGTTCTTTTAGGACAAAACATGAATCATTTTGGGTTACAGATAATGTTTCTAATGACTACAGAGAGGAACTATGTTTTTTGTCTCCATCTTTTCTCCATTCTTTTTAGTTCTGTTTCCCTTCTCTTGCAATTTTTTAAAATAGTAGTAGGATAGTGCAAACCAAACTGACAAATTTGTTGTTGCAAGTTACCTTGACAATTTAGAGCTACACTAATGTAATGAAAAATAAATGATACATACTTTGGAAGAATATTGGATGAATCTCAAAGGTAGAATTTGTGAGGCCCGTTAAAGACAGATTCCCCGATTAGATTAGATACTGTTAGAGAATATGGGTGAAGCACTTTGAATACTTAAAAGCACAATACAAAGTGTAAATGGTTTAGTTAATTCACTAGAGCTGTAGAAAGAAATGTTTTTGTTTGGCATATCTTGTGTGAGTAGGTGCGGCTATGAGCTATAATGCTATTACCTTCTGTCTCTATTAAATGTTTTCTTGGTGTTGTTATTCTGTTTCAAAACACACCCTCCTCTCTTCTTGGAGCTGATGACAGAAGAGGCCCCAAGGCAGTCAAGAGCTAGTAAAATCTTGCACGTGGTTTGACATTTCACCTATATTTAGGCTCTTTTCCTTCTCATTGCTATAAAAGAAGATATACAGTTTCCTGGCTATGGAAGTATGGAGTTGAAGTCCGATACAGTGGCTGAATTTTCACAATATATTTAAGCAGGTCAGTTAAACATGCAGGTGACTGTATTTGTACAACATGGTAAACTTGCTTTTTGTGTTGTTGCAAGTAATCAGACGTGAATCACATCTTAATGATTCAATATATTGTGCAAATGCAGTTATCTACCGTAAATAGATTCATCCTATAACCAAATTAAGTGTATTTACAAAAGAAAATTAATGTATAGATAGTATTGAGCTGGATGTACTTACAGAGTGGTTCAGTATAAAGCGGATTCCTATGTTGGGGGGAGGGATTTTTTGTAGGCTGAGTATCGCACATTTTTAGTTTCTTTTTTGAGGCTGCCACTGAATGTATTCGGGAAAACAATGAAAATCAGCTTAGTTATTTGGAAAGCTTCATAGCCAAATCTGTGGATGTGTGGTGTGTGTGTGCTAAATGTCTAGGTAGCATTATAGCCTTATGTCTTCCTTTATGTGATTCGCATTAAATTACCTTGACTGGGAAAGGCAATGAGATGAGTCAAGTGTTTTTATTTCTGTATTGCTTGGTTGCTTAAATAAAGGAATGCAGAAGAGTGAGAGCTAGTTCAGAACAATTTTATCCAGTTTTATTTTCATTTAGAAGAAATATTGGACAGTGATTGTAAAAGTATATAGGCATTCATATCATACTTCCAGGTACTCTTGGAATCATTAACTATGCAGATGAATCTGGCTGTTGGCACAAAATAGTAGCCAAGTCAAGTAAGACTTTTAAAGTATATATCCTTGAAAGACAAGGTAATTTGCTACAGCAGGAAAGAATTCCTTAATTCTCTAGCCCAGGGTGGGCGACCTTTGGGTAGATGGAGGTTACTCAACATTTGTCGGGGGTTTGCTCCAATAAACAAATCCATTTGAGGCATTTGTTATACATATAGGCAGGAAGTGTTGCTCATTCTTCCACAGGCAAAAATGTGGAACATTTGCAGCAATTATGGCTGAAGGGAAGTTCTGGAAACAACCAAAAAGGAACTAGGGTTTTTTTTTAATGTGACTGTGTACCCATCTTCAGTAAGATTCTTTTACTGAAAGGTCCCTTTTTATAATGTGGTCCTGTAAATTATTCTATGTGTTTCTTCTTGTAAAGCATACATATATACTATTGGTATAAAATGACTGGCCCAAAAGGAGAAAGTAGTGACAGGTGGGAAAATTCTGCTAGACCCAGGAGAAGTAAGTGGGTTGTAATGTATCCTGGGTTGACTAACCCAGACAGCCAGGCATTTTGATTTCTATGATCTATTGTTAAGAAAAGACCTGATTGTGTTTTTCTTTTGTGGGATACCTCCTCTGCTATAAATGATGCCTATTGACATTGCATTTTGAAAACAGAGTAAAGTCTGCTTAAGATATAGAGAAAAACAACTGGAAATCAGAAATAAAAAAGAATCAGGCCTATGTCCATTCTTCTTCCAAAGAACAAAGTAAAAAGGGATTTTTATTTATTTGACTGCTGTATGTCTGACTACTGAAGCTGGTAAATAATGGATCAGTTTTGTTTTCTCCTCTTTACAGATTGTTGTCCAATTTTTTTTTACTGCATAACCCAGACTAGTAAAGTAATATGAACACACACTTAAAGACAAAAACTCAAGTTCAGTTGTCTCCATCATTCCATCACCCCAGTTTAAAAAGAAAATAGAACCACAAATTGCCTGGGGCAATTCAGCACTAGTTATTTGTGGACAGCACCCCAAATAAAATACTATATAAAACTATTTGCTACCTTCTACTGGGGGAACATATATAGTTATACTGATGATGTCAGAATTAAAGAAAGTTCCGCTTGGACATACACTATAGGAAGCAAGACAGCTTTTTTTTTAAAGGGAACTATGGAAAGATTTAGATTGAGTTGACAGAGACGTTGCTTCTAATCACTAAATGTGACCCTGCCCTAAATTTATACATCTTCAAACTGGGTGATTGTGTTTGCATACCAACAGCATGGTTAAAAGTTATGACATTCTTCAGTTAAAAGCATATTTATTTTCCCCCAGATCTGTTCATTGAGAAATTTCTCTAGTTATTAAAAGTTGATTGTGCCTAACAAAGAGTAGTTTCTAATACTTATTTAGATCTGGAATGATGGAATGTTCTTATAGTAAGCTTGTTTCTTACCAAGATACCATAAAACCTCTATATCTATGTGCTGCAGCAAATCCATAGGAGATTCATGGGTTATTTTCTTTTAATTTTTCAAGGAAAAACAGCAATACTCATCATCCATGGACACTGTGTGAATTACTAGTCTAGAGTGCTGTGAAAAAGATTACTGAGACAGTAAGGGTACTGTGACCTGAGATCATTTGGGAATCTTTGCACTATATTAATAAAATAATTGGTTTGTGTGATGAAATATGTTTTAGATCTCTGGACTCCTTATCCTGAGACAAACGTTATTGCTAAGGATAAAATCCTTTAAGATAGAGATGGGCATCATGTGGCATTTCAGTTGCTATTGAACTCAATTTCAGTTTTTCTGAATAATTGTTGTTGTAAATCAGAATGCTACTTTTTTTTTTCACAAGCCACATATTAAAGGAAATAGTTTGGTTTGGACCAGAAAATTTTGCAAAAGAAATAGTGACAGGGGTTCCTCTATAGCCTGCAATTTCAGTTTTGCTGTCATGATGCTAATTAGAATGACAGTTGAAAGTGCTGTTTGTGTGCGTGGAAAATTCTCCTCTACTAGCATTCTTTTCATAAATGCAACAAGTCTGGGGGAAAGGAACAAGTTAGTTTTATTAGTAGTTCTCTAAACGATTTGTAGTAAATCCGCTAAGGTTGTTGACTCCCAATTTTAACAGCAAAAACTGACATTCTCTTCATCCTCTGTTTTAAACTTCATTGAAGTGAAAAATGTCTGCAAAACTTTAACTTTTCCTTACAATGAAGAAAGTTTTTCTTATTTCTTTTATTGAAAACAATTTTAATAGCTTTAAATTCAAAATATACAAATTTTGCCTTAGATTTTTCTTAATGGATTTTGGGGTTCTAGTAGAACCAGATCTGATTTAGTCCGTTCCCCACTTATGGAAGCAAACATTCACTGACACCAAAGGAGGTTTTGAATTATAATCCTGTAAAAAGCTAGCAGTATAAAAACATTAATATATTTATGGAGTCCTTGGTCTCTCTGAGTTCAGCTATTTGCTTGCAAACATTTCATTACCTGACTGGATACCTAGTTGGATAATTAAACTTTTGCAAGCCAATAACCAAGAATATATATATATCCCAGACATAGAATTTCTTTTTTTAACCATAAAAGTGGTTCTTTAGTGACAAGAAAATTAAAAGAGAAAGTACAGAAAAGCACGTGTAGGATTTGGATTGCAGCTTTAATAATTCACATAAGAAAGTCAACTTTGTATGTCAACTTATACTGATTTCAGTGGGAAGTGAATTCAGCTAAGATAGTGGTCTGACTCTTGGATTAATATCCTGAAGTATCCTGCAAGTGAGGAAGAAGATAGATAATTACCATGAAGCAAATGTATTTTCTACACATCTTTTCCACCCTGTTAGACTCCAGACCCTGCAGCAGTTATTTTTAAATCTGCCGGTGCTGCAGGCCAAGTCCAAGGCAACAACATTTGCTTATGCTGGATGGAAAAAAATAAATCCGTTTCTTTCTTTATATATCAATCCAGCTGCATCCGGCTCTTGGCAAGCTGTGCATAGTAGAAGTTAACCAATTGACACCCCCATTCTAAAGTACTGAAAATTTTCATAACCGCTGAGGTGCTGCTGCTTTAGGAGAGAAAGCTATCAATTTGTGCAAGAAAACATTATATTGGATCTAAAGATGAGCTAAGTTATTTTAATCAGCTATCTAATGCTTAAAGCCCATTTCAATGATCTTGTCAAGTAGCTTGTACTGCTATTCTGCGTAGGAAATAGAATAGTAAGTGGAGAAGGATCCTGTGTGGTTCTTGGTTAAGAGGAGATTCGAAAGGTCAGTTTCAGGTTGTCATATTACACCATGGCTGGTTCTTAAATCAAAGAAAGTATTTTTTCCTAAATCAAAATACATATATATGTGGTTTGGACTTAGCAAGTTTCAGAATCCAACCCATTGTGCCTCAGTTAAGAAAATCATGGCTTTGCAGAATGAATAATTTAAATTTGCTTCTTCTTCAACTATCTGGAGCAATTTATGAGAAAAAAAGGAAAGACTGATCTGCCATGGGCTCTTTACCTATAGTATGTGGGAAGAGGGCATGAAGGGACCTTTATCCCTACTTTTTGAAATCCCAAGAATGGGAATACAGTTATAACTTGTGCAATTAAACATTTGAGCATGACAGAGCTGTACAAGGCTCTTTTCATCAGATAACAAATCTAAGGCAGAGAGCATAACTTTTTGCCTACTTGGACTTTAGCCAGGACAGTTTGATCCACACCCTGTTGCTTAAGAAATAAATTATTTATTCATTTATTCATCATAATTATATGACTGCACATTTCACAAACAAACTACTCTGAGAGGCATATCACAAAGGCAAAAACAAGTAATATCATTATTTTTTTAATAAAAAGTTTTATTGGTTTTTTCCATTTTTTCCCCAAAAGCTTAGGACGCAACGTGGTGGTCAGGATGTCAAATCATTCAAAAACAAAATCATATAAATATAGTTCAAATTAATTATCAAAAATTTCCTCTCTGTTTCCTAAATAGAGTATTGCTTATTAAAATTAATACAGTTTTAGGTAAAGTTCAGTCAAACAAAAATCATCAATCACATGCAGTTATAGTAATCTATATCCTGTTTTTAAGCTTTACTAATTACAGTTGTCATACTCCAATTACATTTTAGTAAATATATAGTTGGGATTTCAGGTATCCTTAATAATAGATCATTCATTGAGTAATATCATTATTAAAGCTTTAAATTATAAAAAGCACAAAACCAAAAAATAAAAAATATTGGGCAGAGAGCAGGTGTTAATTACACTGGAGCTATCTGAATGTTTCATCAGTCCCATGGGGTCCCCAGGGTTGATGATAAAAGCAACTTTTGAAGGTCTTCTAGAAAGTTAAAAGAGATGAAGTCAGCTTCACTTTGACGGGAGGAAAAATGTTCCATAAAGCAGGCCCAGCAGAAAAGGCCCATTGCCTGAGACTCAAATGAAACTTCTTAACCAACAGGACCTGCAACATACCCTCAGTGCTGGATCTGGAGAAATTTACAGATGTAATCAGCTGGCTCAGGAATTCTGGGAGTTGAAGTCCACGAGTCATAAAAGAGCCAAGGTTGCCTACCCCTGGTCTAGCTCCATGCCATATAGGGCTTTAAAGCCAAAATCAGCACCTTGGATTACATTCAGAAACAGATTGGTAACCAATGCAGCTCACAGAGAAGAGATGACACTCATTCTTCTAAAACAGTGGTTCTCAACATGTGGGTCAGGACCCCATTTGGGGTCGAATGACCATTTCACGGGGGTCGCCAAACAACGCAGTCTGCCATTTTTTTCTCCTTTTCCTTAGCTGTGCTACTCCCTTTTATTCTATTGGCTTTTGAAAGCCAATAGAATAGACTCTCTTGAATAGAGTCTAATTCTATTGGCTTTCAAAACCCAGTAGGAATTGTCCAGGCTGTCTCTGCCCTGCTGAGCCCGCCAAAAGTCCCATTCTGCAAACAGTGCTGCACCAGTTGAGTAGTCCTCGACTTACGACTGGTTGGGGGTCGTGGCATTAAAAAGGTTGAGAACCACTGTTCTAGAAATACATATAAGTCTCCCTGTTGCTGCATTCTGCACCAGCTGAAGCTTCCAGATACTCTTTATGGGCAGCCCCATGTTGAGTTTATTACAACAGTCCAAGGACATAAATGACAGTGAGTACAACCCTCGATTTAGGAACAATACAAAGTTGAGCAAAGGTTCTCCTAGATACAACTGCTACCTGCTCCTAAAGAAAGAGTTCTCAGTCCAGGAAAAACCCCAGACTATGCAAGGAGTCAGCATCAAAGATGATACAGTCCTAGAACTGGTGGACCCCAAGCCCAAAGCTAGTCAGTTGAAATCTGTTGTTCCCTGTCCAGACCTCCACAGCATCCAGGCACTGAGATAAATATATATAAAATTGGATATCATCAGCATACTATTTTACCCCTTGGGTGACAAATGAACTCGCCCAGTGGCTTCATGTAGATATTGAAAAGGAACAGAAGAAGCAGTGATCCCTGCATAATAGTGACCCAGGGCAGGATCTTCCCTCCCCATCACCAATAATTAGAATTGACTCTGGAGAAAGGAGATGAACCAGCATAGCCCCGTTTTCACACCATACCTGGTCTCTAGATCTTTTTCATCTAGGATTTACTGAAAACTGTTTCACAACCATCTACTTAACCAACTTTCCCAAATAGGGAAAGTTAGATTCTGGACAAAAATTGTCCAATATAATAGGGTTGAGTGATGGCTCCTTGAGGAGGAGGTGAACTAAGGCCCCTTAAGAGCCTAATGTTAAGGTCCCTGCTTACCTTAAAGCAATCCCACATTCTGCCCATCAGTTTCTCTAGGGCAGGGGTAGGCAACCTCAGCTATGCTGACTCAGGAATTCTGGGAGTTGAAGTTCACAAGTCATAAAAGAGCTGAGGTTACCTACCCCTGGCCTAAAGGTTCAGGCACCTTCTTATTCCAAGGCTTCCTATGGATCAGGCTGCACACTAGCAGGAACCCCGGCTCCCTCTGAAATCCATTCAAATCCATCTATCATCAGGATGGACTGACCTAAAGGGTCTGATCTGCAGTAGATGGTGTGAGAGAATCCCAAGCTAATGAGGGCATGATCTGACCAGGACATGGAGCACAGAAAAAGCTCTCCCAATTTCACATAGTCATTGCTTTAAGAGGAAGATCTGACCCTGTGTGTGGCCACTCCCCCATTTTGGGCTCTGGATGACTTGGGATAAGCCCACAGCTCTCATGGTAGCCATGAATTCCTGAGCAGCCCCAAACCCTATTTCCAGAGAAGGCAGATAATGTTAACAGTTGTTTCATATCAGTATTTCTTGTAGATAATGTGATCCTGATTTCTCCAGGTGTTTTCTCCAAGGCTTATTTTATATCATGACTTTCATAATCTTCGTTGCAATCCAACAAATGGGGAGGATTGCAAATCTTGGGAAGATTTAATTTTTCTATCCTAAATTAATGTGCTCCACTGGAACTCAACTGCTACTATGAAATTTATATATCTTTCTTTTGCTCAGATTCTGATAATTTCCTCTCAACCACATTATCACTGGTTCATTCAGTCTACTAAATTAAAATAAAATGGGATTGAGTACTTTGTGTTTTATGGGAATCTGAACATCGTCTTAATGAAACAGAATATATATCATATATTACATAATAATATTAGTTGTTTGGATGTAGCGTGTTATGTGAACCCTACACAGTCCTACTTTATAAGCCAGATTTAGAGTTTAGTGAGTTATGTGACTATAGCAATAACATCATAACTGTTTTTCTTTTCAGGACACAAACTAGAGAAACCTCATGTTTAATAGGGTTTGGTGGTAGAAAGCATCTGGAGATATTGGATTCCAACTCAAGTTCAGAACAGAGTAAAATAGAAAAAGAATAGGTAGGAATTGGAAACCAAGGTTCCTGATGCTCGGTTCAATATACTAAATCATTTACATCTGAATAGTTTTTTCACATGGAATTTTAATTCCTTCTTACTACTGTTATATTAGCATTGAAATGAAAGTCCTTCCAGAATGATTGAAATGATTTGCTTTATTCACTACAAGAATTTTTGCTAGCTTGCCATTATTTTTAAGCAGAGAATAAATTATCTTATATATTCGGCTACCATACTTGTGCTCTAAGAAATCTGGATAATCACTAAATAACAACCAAGAATGAGAGTGTTCTGTATTTTTTTAATGACATGTAGTGGGTTTATAAGAAATCCAAAGCTGGAAATTGATAAAGCAAAGAATTAAATGACCTCCAAAAAATAGCACTACAAGCAGATACAGTGGCTTGTGCCTTGTTAAAGGTAAAATATGTAGTTGTTTGACTCCAAGCTGTGAAGTAAGAAGTCCAGTTGAAATTTCAGTGCATATTCTTTGATCATCAAATACTTTTCACAATTAAGAAGTCCTTGATTTAAATCTCAGTTCTTTTTTTTAAAAAAAAAAGTTTTATTATTATTTTTAAAACAGAACTCAATAATAATTATTCAACAAAAACACGTTGTCTGAGTATCTTATTAACTAATATAAATTAAATTCCTAATCCCTAAATCTTTTCTCTAACCATTGATAAAATAGGTCCCAAGTTTGAAAATATTCTGTTTCTTCTTTTTCTTTCAACCTTAAAGTAAATCTGTCCATTTCCGCACAGTCTAATATTTGTTTGATTATTTCTTCTTCTGATGTTATTTCTTTGTTCTTCCAGTATTGTGCAAATATAATTCTTGCCGCTGTTATCACATGTAGAATCAAATATGTACTTTGCTTATCAAGTTTTTCTAGCATTATACCTAGTAAAAAAAAATTCAGGTTTATAATCTATGTGTTTCTCTAACATTTTTTCTAACCAAGCATATATTATTGTCCAATATCTCCTTGCTTTAACATATGTCCACCACATATGATAATAATACCTGGTTTGTGTTTACATTTCCAACATTTCTCTGACATGTTTTTAAACATTTTTGCTAATCTTGTTGGTGACAAATGCCATCTATAAAACATTTTATATAAGTTTTCTTTGTATGAAGCTGACATTGTCAATTTATAGTTTTTTCCCCACAAATTTTGCCACTTTTCTAAGTCTATATTATATCCAAAATTATTTGCCCATACTATCATTGTCTCTTTTACTTGTTCATCTTCCATTTTGAAATTTATAAGAAATTGTACTTTTTTAAATTAACTTTTCATCAGAAGTTAATAATGTCTGATCAAACATAGTCTGTTCATTGTAAAATCCATACTGTTTAATATCTTTATCACATCTGACTTGCACCATGTTAAATCAATGCCCTGATTTTCCATCTCTTGCCTGGATTTTAAGTTCCCTTCAGAATTTAGAATATCTTTGTATGTCCAAAATTTATTGGGATTGACTAGATTTGGATGTACAAATGCTTTCATTGTTGAAAGCCATCCTGGAATTTTCAAATAAATTTTACATTTTATTTTTTTCCCAAGTTAATAATAATGCGTTTCTAATGTAGTGGTTTTGGTAATATTTATGTATTTTATTTTTTCCATACCATAGAAAAGCATGCCAACCAATTTGCAGGTCATGTTCCTCCAGATATAACAATTTTTTATTTCTAAGAATAATCCATTCTTTTATCCATGTTAACACTGATGCTTGATAATATAAAACCCAATCTGGCAAGCCAAACCCTCCATTTCTTGTAACATTTTTCATTTAATTCTAGCTTTCGTTCCTTGTCAGATACATTTTTGAATTAGAGAGTTTAAATTTTCAAATAATTTTTTCCTATAGTTTTATAGGTATCGTTTTTACTTTAGCAATTCTTTATAATGTCAACAGTTGAGGATTCTTCAATTTTTCCAAATCAAGCTTTATTTGGTTTAACAATTTAATATAATTATCTTCTTTTATTGTTTAACATCTTGCTGTCAAATATATTCCCAAATATTTGACTTTTTTCACTATTTGCAATTCTATTTTTTCTGATAGTTGCTTTTTTGTTTTTTCTGTAAAATTTTTAACTATCACTTTAGTTTTTTCTCTATTTGTCTTTAATCCTGCTATCTCTCCAAATTGTTCTATTGGACATCCTTGTCCTGTGCCTTTTCATATATTAAAATTCTCTGTATAA
The DNA here is from genome assembly GCF_016545835.1 of Crotalus tigris. Lineage (NCBI taxonomy): Eukaryota > Metazoa > Chordata > Lepidosauria > Squamata > Viperidae > Crotalus > Crotalus tigris. The sequence goes on along the minus strand of NW_024097779.1, from coordinate 206,432 downwards.
TCCCCATTTACAATTACTTTTGCTGTTTGTTTCTGATATATTGTCTGAATTGTATTATAAAGTTTTGACCATTATTTTTAATTATTGAATCATAAATTGCCAAGAAACATTATCGAATGCCTTTTGGGCATCTAAAAATACTAGTGCCAGTTGTTTCCTTGGATGAAGTTCATAATATTCCAATATACCTAGTATTACCCTCAAATTATTTTTTATTTGTCTCTTTGGCAAAAATCCATTTTGATCTGGGTGTATAAATTCATTCAAAAATCTTTTCAACCTCTCAGCTTTTATTGAAGTGAAGATTTTATAGTCCACATTCAGTAGTGATATCGGTCTATAGTTTTTGATCTGGGTCAGAACTGAGTCCTCTTTTGGTATCAAAGTAACATTTGCTTCTGTCCATGTATTTGGGAGTTTTTCCTCCAATAAAAGTTTGTTACATACATTTTTCAATGGTGAACTTAATATATCTTGTAAACATTTATAAAACTCTGCTGGGAGTCCATCTGGTTCTGGTGTTTTTTCATTGTTTTATCTTTTTATTGCCTCTGACAATTCCATCATTGTTATTTTTTCATTTAGCATAGTCCTAAGGTTTTCTGGAATTTTTGGTAAATTTTTTCCCCCATATATTGAGTCATTTTTTCCCATGGAGTTTGTTTCTTGTTGTACAGTTTCTCATCTCAGTTTTTGATAAACATGTTAGTGGTTTTAGGCAACCCACTATTTCTCAGTTATCCTTTACTTATCTTGTCTGCAGTATGGGAATAACAATTCTTGCCTATCATACAAAATGACATTCATTATCTAGGGAATCTGAAAGCAGCCACAAAAACTAGCAGCAAAAATGGTGCAATTCTCTGAATCACCAGGAGTAGTTGGGGTGTGAATATCTTTAATTAAATGGGAAAATTCTTCAGGATTTGCCTCATAATTCTTTATCTGAGGCAAGGCACCTTTGCAGATGAAATCCCTCCAGCACATCCCAGTAGCTTTTACTCAGAATCCAAGGATGTTTAAGGTTTCTTTTTATGCCATCTCAGGAATGTCACCAAGCAAAATGGTGGAAAACAATGGAGAAAGGGGATGGAAAATTGGGAAATGTTTTGTCCATTTCACTTAACTTTAAACTGAAAGCAAAAATTAAATCTAAATTAATATTTTGCCTATTATAATAGAAAAAAACATCTAATAAACAGCAGAGCATTAAGCTTCTGTGATGGGTGTCATAACCTTTCCCTTGAACTACTGTCCCTTAACAATACTGTTCAGTTAACAACGCTATAATCAGTTCTCATTCTAGTCTATATCCAGAGCTACAGTATGTGGCAACTGTGTGATTGAATGATGGCTGAATGGGGCTCCAAGATGCTGACAGCATTCCACAGTATTTGCTTGATACACTGAATGAAATCTCCTGTCATTTTTAATCTGCAGCTTATTGAAAGAGTGGGCTGGCTAGGGAGGATGGCCGTTGTAGTCCAAGTTATATTATGGACATGAGATTGATATTGGTTGGGAGTTTCTCCTAAATTTTCACTTGTCATGAATTGTGTCAAATAAGTAACCTATTTGATCCTTTCCATCCCTTCATTCAAACTTTCCAGGCATTATATTGTGACCTCATATTGGCATAGTGCTGACATCATGGGCACTCTCAGCTGTATTAGGTAAACAAAATGACACTCCTTTCAGGGGGTAGGGAAACAGATTACATACAGCTGGTGAAGTAAGCTGGGTGGCACCTATCTTATAACTTCAATTTATCTCCAGAGAATTTCTGACAATAGTACCAATAGTAGCTTTGAGAACTGACGTTCCTAGATTTACTTTGTAGAAGTTAATGAGGTTGAATGGCAGGTGGTCACCAAGATTTTATATTTTATTTATTGACTCCGTTTCTGTACTGTCTAGTTGTAGAACTGGGCTTAGTTTGAACTGAATGGTATCTTTTCATTAACAGAATTACTGAAGCTGCAGGCAAGGAGCAAGTTAAAATTATTCAAACTAATTGTATCTTTGAATTATTATACCAAGTGTTTTTACCCCTCTTTTTTCTTGCTGTTCCCTTTTTAATTGGTTGGCACAGAAAAATGTTGCCATAGCAGCCAAACTTGCATCTGGCAGGATGTAAGTGAGAAATACTGTGCAGAAGACGCGAGGTTCTCTTTGGAATTTTTACTCTTTCAATGAAAACTAGCATCTGTTGGAAAAATCCAGATATTTAGGGATTACTTCTTATGCTATACATAGTAGATCCATTTTGTAGGTATGGATTTTTTTCCTGAAAGTTTTTGAGATAGCGAAGATTAATATTATTTTATTTTTCATATTTAAATACTTCCATAAACAGTTTATTTAAGGAGGTGCTGAGAGTATCATGGGTATAGGCCCGCTCCAAAGGACCTCTGAATTATGCACCTACTATAATGGCTGAGGTGTCTTATTATGTCATTGCTTGCAAACTCAGGGCATCTTGTCTGGACACTATCTATTTTCTACTGATTACCCATGGGGAGAGGGGTGTCCAGTCCTTACACTGCTATGAATAAACATATAAGATAACCATAGAGTTTGATTAGTTGATGCCTGGGGAAAAAGTAGGAAGGAGATTAGGAGACAAACATTTTGGGAACCAAGTAAGCAGAACTATTGTTCTTGTTTATTAGTGAATTCATTTTGGTAGAAAGAGGGTCTTTGTGTGTGCATGAGCTTTTTCCTTGCATATTGTTTAACTGAAGGTCTAGCGGCTGTTTTATTAGATAAAATGGAAACAACCCTCTGTTTTTATTTATCTCCTTTCTTTCCCAGCTTTTAAATGTTCTTTTTCAGTGATTTTTCTTTTCTTCTCATTCATCCATTGTAATTTATAATCTGTTGAAAATCAGTTTTAACTGCTAGTTTCATTTTTGTTGGAAGGTACTGCATGCCTTCCTTGTATTGCATTATTCTTATTGTTATAGGCCAGGCATGTCAAACTCGCGACGACGGTTTTGCCATTGCTGGCAATGGGGTGGGTGCGGCTTCCACATGATGCATCCGCCTATACACCCCTGTATAGGCTAATGGTGAAAGCTGAGTTATAAATTGTGCAAATTAATATACCTTTGGAAACAAATTTGGGGGAATGTTAGGTGTGGGTTTATATCAGCCTTGTTCAGAATTGCTTGATTTGATCTGAAAAAAATCTTGTTGACCACTAGATGTCAATGAAGAGATACAGAAAATAATCTTTGCCACCATCTAGTGGTTCCCTAAAATTTTTGTAGATCTGATAACTTATCAGTGACTGAGCAATGGCTGATGTTGCATTTTAATCACACTTGGAAGGTATCAGATAGTGAGGGCTAATTATGTCATCTGTTTTCTCTCTTTTTCTTTTATCTGCTTAGCCAACAAATTAGTATCCTCCCACAATGGCAGAAGCTCACCAGGCTGTGGCATTTCAATTTACTGTCTCTCCAGAGGGTATAGACCTTCAGCTGAGCCATGCAGCTATCAAGGAGATTTACCTTTCAGGCCTGCGTTCCTGGAAGAAGAAATTCAACCAAATACGGGTAATGCAGGGGCAGTCGTAATCTATTAAAAATACAACATCTGCCACTAAGCAAGGCAGTCATTAAGTGAGTTGCGTTAAATTTTATGATCTTTTTTGCTGTGGTTGTTAAGTGAATCAAGCAGTCATTAAGGAATCCAACATTCCCCATTGACTTTTCTTGTTGGAAGCCAGACAGGAAGGTCACAAATTCTGATCATGTAATCCCAGGATACTGCAACCAGTGCTTTTTTTCTAAAAAAAAAAAAAAAAGTGCCGGAACTCACACATGTCATACAACCCGCCTTGCCTACCCTACAAAGTTCCATCCAAAAAAGGTGCCAGAACTCCGTTCTGGGCGTTCTATGACAAAAAAAGCCCTGACTGTAACCATTGTAAATACATGCCAGTTGTCCAGGGCCCAAATTTTGATCACATGAATTTTGGAAAGGTTGTAACTTCCAGTGATTACGAATAATTGTAAGTTGAGGACTACTTGTATTCCATTTGCTTCAGTTGACATAGCAAAGCTATCAATGCATGATGTGACAAGGAGCTTCATTTTTCAATTGGCTTGTTCAGAGCCTGATTGCTGATTAGGGCTGAGAGGAAGTGATGGGCCTCACTGAAAGAAAGCAGTTGGCTTTCTTGGCTAAGGTAAAACTAGAACCTGGGTTTCTTACCACCACAACTACTACACAGACTGGCTCTCAACAAAGATCATTAATATTTAAGTAAAGAATTTTTACTTGAAGAAAAAAAATGTAAGTGCCAGTTGATTGGTTTTTAATGCTGGGATTATTTAAATTTGTTGAAATATAATGAAATAATGTATCACAGTTAATTTATAGAAGTTCTTGCTGCTTCTGCAAGAAAATAAAGACAGTTTCACCTAGAGGGAAGGAAGTCAGAGAATAATTTACTAATGTAGGCAAAAGTTCAACCTGTGAGTCATAGTTCCAAGAAAAGGATTTTATTCCTTCAGAAACAGGTTAGAGTGCCAATGTAGCAGAAAATTAAAACTCTCAAGTTCTTTGTTTTTCTACCTCTCACCTCCATTTCCTTGTATTGTCTCCAAACAGAATGGTTTTGTGACAGGTGTGTATCCCGCCAGCCCCTCCAGTTGGTTATTTATGGTTACAGCCATCCTAGTAACCCAGTTCTCTCGTCTTGACCCTTCCATGGGCATGATTGACAAAATAAAGGAACATCTGCCGGTCAGGTAATTAGGGGAAAAAAGGAGACAAGTCTTCATGATGAGCTAGTAGCTTTTAATTTTATCAGAATGGAAGAAGCTAAGACTCGGTCAGACCTAATGGTTGAGTTCAGATAGCACCCTTAACCCAGCCAGGTACTAACTGTCATAGTGTCTTAATTTTGATTCTAATAGCACACAGTTTCTATAACTGGGTAAAGAATTAGCATTGTGAGGAATACAGAAATCCAACATTTCCTGATTCCTGTCTGCATTAATCCTTTATTATCCTCCATTATTAGGATAATATTGTGTTTCATTACCCCAGGGATCTTTTCCCTGTTGCCAAGACAATATTGTCTGTTAGGTAAGCAAAAGAAAAAAAAGTCACTCTCAGCCTACCAAAATGTCCATCCTGACATAGAAAGCTCTTATATTGAATGAGACCAAAATAGCCTAGTATTTTCTGTACAGTGCCATGCTTATTAAATTAAAACTTTTCTGATATTGTACATTTAATTTAAATGTAAACCATTTTACATAATCCACAGATGGATTACAACATACTAAAGTTACAAAAAAGAAGTTAAAATTAATAATTATACAAAGGCAGCCATTTGATTTTTAACTACCTTGGTTAAATGTATTGTGTGAACACAACCACTGACCATTGGCATTTCTCCATAGTTTGGGCAGAGGTATTTCAGAAAACTGAAGGGAAATGACTAACTCTGGGATATTTTGGATGTAACAAATGTGAGCTAAGCATCAGATCATTCATTTCCCTCCCCTCCCACCAATCCTTAACAGTCCTTAAGTTTACTTGTAATCTACAAATACAGGTTAGTTTTCTTGAAAGATTGACTTTGTCTATTTGCCATCATCCTGTTTTTCTCCAGCAATTATCTGTCAGATCAGGGCCTGAATGTCCTCAGTGTCCTGGCCTTTTCCACAGGACTATGGCTGGCTCTCATTATGACCATGCGTAGCATTCTTAAGATGTTGCTATGCTATCATGGATGGATGTATGAGGAGCATGGTCGGATATCCATCACCACAAAGATCTGGTTGGTATGTATTTACAAGACAAGTGTACTCTTAGAATGCAAATTGGACACAGGGACAACTGTTGCTGGAATCAGAGAGTGGCATACACAATTGCTCTGAGTTTGGCTACTATAACCCTGGATGGAGCTGAAGCAGGCTTATAGCACAGAGCAATAAAAATCTGGGAGTTTTCAACATATCTGCTGAGCACCATATGAAACAAGGCTAACAGAGAAGACTATAAACGTTGAGTGCAATTATTGCAATTATATTTTCCCTTTTCTCTATAGCACAGGTTACCATATTTATCCATTTAATTAAACAGTTATGAAGGCAAAGATTTCAGACTGGCTTTAAAAGTTAGACACATACCGTATTATAAAAGGCAAACCCTTTTTCAAGTCAAGCTTAATTCTAGGTAACTTTGTTTATTCATGCAGTGTTATTGGCAAACTTACCCAATGCCACTAATTTCTTCTGGGATGCTTTTTACCTTCCCAGTCTAACTTGCAAACTTGCTATTCCCTGGAAGTTTCTCATCCAAATACTAACCTTAGGTTTTGAGCTCAGACACATTTAATCAGATGTTGCTACCACTTGCCTGAAGAAAAGAAACATTGCAATCAACAAAACTAAAAAACACTGTTCTAGAATACTCCTCCAGAATGTTAGGGGAATACCTCTCCAATGTTATTTTATAAATAGGATAAGAGAGAAAGAAGAGGGGCTCAAGGTCATCTCTAATGAGTAGGTTCTCCCTAACTTTCTCAGTATTATACCATCTAAACAGTATACAATGCACCTACAGAGAGGTAAGTATTTGAGCTACGTACAATAGCTATGTTCAGGATCAGACGAATAGGTTTAGTTAAAAAGTTAATGATGGTTTATGATGAAAAACACCGTGGAGCAGCTTTTCCCAATCCAGTGTCTTCTATATATGTTGTAGTATCATAATTCTCATGGTCTGGCTGTATGAGACGATGAGATTTCTATTCAGCACATCTAAGAAATACACACTTGGAAAGGCTGCTGGAGAAAAAATGAGATGAAATATTGGGGACATATCAGTTGGGAAGGAGCCAAGCTGAGGGGCACAGATACATATTAAGAAAGAGCAGCAGGTGTGTCTGTAATTCCCATAGAGGCATGTAGAAGAAGGAGTGATAAGCAGATCAAATTAAAATTTGGAGAAGATGTGAAAACAAAAATACTCTTGGGGCATAGTTCTCATATGACTGAGTGCTTCTGCAAACAAACATAAACTCCCCTTCCGGATATTTGGTAAACTATGTCAGAAAAGAAAGAAGTTCTATCCAGGGTACAATGGTCTCACTACGCTCAGTTGGCATCTTGCTAACTCGTGTTTCCTGGGGTCACAGACCTACCACACAAGTCGAGAAAAAAGTGCAGTTTCTTTAAGGAGGTGAAATGTGGCAGATATAGTCATATTCCCACTGAGGAATATTTTCCACTTTGGATCCAAAAAGCTGCACAACTCTTGTTATAACCTTTAGACCAGAGGCCTCCAACCTTTTGGGCACCAGGAACCGGTTCCATGGAGATAGGTTTTTTTCACAGACTGGAAGGGGTGTGGTTTCATGTACTGCCTGCATCCCGCAGATGGGGCTTTGCTTGTTTGCGCAACCCGGTTTCTGGCATGCCATGGCCTGGTGCCAGTCCACGGACTGGGGGTTGGGGACCCCTGCTTTAGACTAAACTTATGTCTGTCAGTAGTGAACCCCAGTGGCTGCAGTTTGCAGTAATCCAGTCTCAGGGCAAACTTAGTCATTTGTATTCTAATGCAAAAGACAAGATGACTTTCTGGTTTCCATTTTTTCCCTATTAAAAATGATTGGACTGGCAGTTGATAATTTATTGAAGGGTTTAGGACAGGGGTAGGCAACCTTGGCTCTTTTATGACTCGTGGACTTCAACTCCCAGAATTCCTGAGCCAGCCATGCTGGCTCAAGAATTCTGAGAGTTGACGTCCACGAGTCATAAAAGAGCCAAGGTTGCCTACCCCTGGTTTAGGAAGATGTAGGACAGGCTATTAAGTATAGATATCTCTGTCCTGCAATAGTTTTACTAGTATCTGCTACCTGAAGAAAATATATAACTCTGTCTTATACAGTAGCAGGATTCATCATGTCCTATTCTATTATAAAACAGGCCACTTTACTGTGAATTAGGCCAAAGAAAAATGCTGGAGGGAAAAGTGAACATGTTGAAATGTGGGGTCTAGCTCACTTCCCCCTTTATCCCCTCACCCTCATAGGCTTTGGTGAAAATCTTCTCTGGTCGTAAACCCATGTTGTATAGCTATCAGGCCTCACTGCCTCGGTTGCCTGTTCCAGCTATTAAGGATACAATGCGGAGGGTGAGTCTGCAGCTTTTATCCATATTCTTCTTATTTACAAGTGGGCGTTCAAAGATTCTTATATTTATTTGGGATACATCTTTGAAGTAGTGTTCACAGGAGGAGTCAAAACAGGAAAGATAGAGGCCTACATTTGCAATCTCCATTCCCTTGTATTCCAACCATATATTGTGATGTTATAGTTAGGTTGATTTTAACACCATCCTTCGTTGGCTGCTGCTTTGAAAGTCTGCTATTTGATAGAAATAACTATTAGTGCAAATAAGCCATAATGAAGGCTGCGTTAAAATTTTGTCCCTGTGATACTAGATGCTAGTTTTTCATGTGCAAGGTTCTAGTGCATAAATGGAGTTGTCTCCAAAGCAAATTCTAGCTTCAGTAGACAGATTTTCCTTTGAATTAAAGCAGGGAAGGAAAAAGATAATACTTTCTCTCCATCCCTAGCTGCTGATCCTAATGATCACTAATACAGATAGTCCTTGACTTCCAGTTTTCTGCAAAACTGCATCCATAGCAATCATTGGTTTACTTAATGATTGCAGCGATTTTAATGATGACTGCAAAAAAATCATAACATCAGTTAAGTCATGTGACTAACTAGTTGGGTGGTGGGGAATGGAAGGATTTATGTTCCTTGCAGACAGCTGGTCATTTGCATCCTTTTAGCAAGTCATTGAAACCCCTGGAGGCTTATTTGTATCATCAGGATCACCTGAGTAGTACAACTATGTAAGTAGTTGAAAGGACATAGACCCTCTTTTGAAGACAACAAAGTCCACGTTCTGGACAGAGAGAACCATTGGTTTGAAAGAGGGGTCAAAGAGGCCATCTATGTCAAAACTGAACAGCCCTCTCTCAACAGAAGGGGAGGGATCCAACATCATCTATCTCCAGTCTGCAACACAGTCCTTTCAACAGTTCCAAGAAGGCTCCACACCCATTTGTACTACTCAGGTGACCCTGAAGACACAGATAAGCCTCCAAGTAGTAAAAGAATGCAAAGGACCAGCTGTCTGCAAGGAATATAAATCCTGCCATTCCCCACCATTCAATCAGAGCTGAAGAAGCTTTTTGGATTAGAAGTGAAATGTCTTCAAAGAAAAACAAGAAAGTTCAGTTGCCTTGTGAAAAAAAGCACCTTTGGGTTGGAAACAATTGTCTATGCAGCAGGACCCAAGCAAAGAATCTTCCATGCTGACTGATTCCACCTCCCATGCTGGTCAATGGATCTTTATGAAAAGGGGGGAAAATCAAAAGCTTTGCATCACAGTAGAGATCTCATTACTTTAGCATGCCTGACATTTCTGATACTGATTTTTGGTCCTGACATTTGGCATACTCTCTTAGCTCTTTTTCTGTAACCATTTCAGATGGGGTTCATTGCTTAGCTCTGATTATAAGCTCCTAATGTGGGCTCTTTCCTGATTATTGAAAAGAAACAAGTTCTGACTAGTGACAATCAAAATGGTATAAAAAGAGGCTTAGTTTGAGAATCAGGTTATTGCCATTTGCAGAGGGAATGATTCAGTTACATTCACTAAGATAACACATTTGAGTTACTCATTCATTTAATTAATTGGATAGCATTTATGCATAAAGTTGCAGTAAACTTCTGTAGATAGATTTCATGAATTACTGTAGCAAAAGCTTTAACACAGAATTCTTCTTTCTATGGGATGAGATAATTTATAATTTAACATTGTCAAATGCATCTAACAGTGGTCTTTCACTGTTTTAGGAAGAGAAAACGTTTTCCATTATTTTTTGACATGGAAGAGTTAGCCATGTCATAATCACGAGAGATAGAAATTAGTACCTGAAGCCCTAACATTTGCATGAAGATAAAATGATAAATCTTTTTTTAAAAAAAACTTTACTGTCAGTAACTCCAAAAACAGCTCAAGGAGTGACAGAAAATTGTTTGTAGGGTAGAAATGGGCAGAGGGAAGAAAGAATGCCATACTCTAAATAAATAAGGGAAGAAAAAAATAAGGAAAACACAAGGAATAGAATTTCCTTGGGAAAGGCAAAGTTGGAATCATAAAAAATGTATTTTGGATCTTTTGTTGCATATTCTACCTATGGTAATTAAATGAGAGTTTTACATGCAGGGCATTGTACGTTTACCATGTTATTTCATCAAAAACATATACTACCAGGTGACCTCAGCTGCTGATGAGTTGGGAAAAATGTCTTGAATGTTTCATGTTCTGACAGGCTATTCATTGATAGCTTTTTCTAGCTGAGCCTCTCCAAATTTTGGGGAATACAAAATCATAGCATCTCCAAGATGTGATGGCCAAGTATCACAGCTGTTTTCTGTTGCTGCTTTTAATTCCCGCACTCCTCCATGCTATTTTTCTCCAATGCAAAAAAATCTTTATAGATGTGAAAATATTCATTTATGATTCATTCTTTCACATTAGGAAATTTGATTTTTTTTTCTTTTTTTATTATCTTAGAAACTGTTCGATTTGCATCTCCATGGCTGAAATTGTCTGAAATCGAGACAATCACTAGATAATAGCAGAAAGATGAAGAAAACTAGTGAAGTTTGAACTGATAATCTATTTACAACTTTCTGAGGCTTTTGCACTTCTTTTTCATGCATCTACAAAGATGCATACTTCCATGTCTATAGGGCCTCTGGTTTCAAGTGCTCTTGTAGGAGAATGAATGGGGACAACTTCATCTCTTGAGTTTGGGATGAGGAAGGCTTTTGGGTAAAAGAATGAACTCTGCACTTGCCAAGACCTAATTCCACATTTTTCTTTCTCCCTTAGTATTTGGAATCCATACGACCTCTGACAACTGATGCAGAATTCCATCGAATGACAGGTCTTGTCCGTGACTTTGAACGGACTCTTGGACCACATCTGCAATGGTATCTCACACTGAAATCTTGGTGGGCACCCAACTCTGTGAGTGGGCCTTTTAAAGGGGAGGGGCTCTTTGGGAAGAACAGTGTAGTACACTGAGAATACGTACGCGGTGCTGTCTTTTTAATTTCTCCTTTTCCACCCTCCTTCTATCTCTTGCCAGGTAAGTGATTGGTGGGAAGAATATGTGTATCTCCGTGGGAGGAGCCCCCTGATGGTAAATAGCAACTATTATGGCATGGTGAGTTATCAAAACTAGAGAAGAATATCTTGAACAGGATGTTTTTCTTCTAGCTCTTCTGACCTCTCCATGTTTTCATTTCTTCTGCACTCATTTTTCCAGGATTTCCTTTATGTTACACCTACTCCAATCCAAGCTGCTCGTGCTGGGAATCTTGTTTATGCCATGCTGCAGTACCGACGCAAACTCATACGAGAGGAAATCAAACCTGTGAGTGAGACCAAAATATAGGGAGGATAGGAAATATGCCTGTTAGAGAAAGAAAGCTCCCTCTGCCTGAACTAGTTAGTGTGAGTCAGATTGAGAATAAGAAGATTTATACAGGTAACCTTGAGCTTACAATCACTAAAACTTCTATTACTAAGTAAGACAAGACGGCTGTTAAATGAGTCACACCCAATTTTACAACCTTTCTTGCTGTGCTTATTAAATGGTTGTTATCATGCAATTGTTAAGCAGTTTCAGTTTTCCCCACTGCCTGTGCTAGTTGGAAGCCAGCTGAGAAGGACACAAATGGCGATCACATGAACCCAGAGTGCCACAACTCTCATAAATAAATACATGCCTGTTACCAAGCATCTGAATTTTGATCACGTCACCATGGGGACACTGCAATGGTCATAAGTTTGTGAGGACCAGTCATAATCATGAGAACCAAACTATTTTTAGCATGGTCATATCTTTGAATGGTTGCTAAATGAATGGTCATAAGTCAAGGATTTATATGTGTTTGCTTTCCACTTGCAGAAAGGAAAAAGGAGTAAAAGCATGGCAATTTCTTAATGTATTCCAAGCTTGCCCATTTCACTTCGAAAAGCAGCCTTTCCCAAACTGGGAATCTCCAGATGAATTGAACAACAGCCCCCATAATCAATACTTATTAAGTTTTGGAAATTATAGTCTCAAATACGTGCCAGGCTAGAAAAAGCTGCTTTTTCTGAAAGATATTTCAGTTTTATCTTTTAAAAATATGGGCATGTTTCTCATACCGTTTGATAGTTTTGTCTTTATGATCAGTCTGGTTTGCTGCTATGCTTTCAAAATGGAAGAACTTATAAACTAATGGTAATGATATACTAACCATATCATTTATGTAGTACATCACTGAAAATTTTTCATTGGCTTAGACTAAACAAAGGGGAAGTGGAGGTAGAGAAAGAACCAGCACTGTGGTGCAAGCAATAGTCTGCAAAATCACAATGAATCCCACATTTTCTTCTAGAACTCATGTTAAGGAACTTCTGGGGTATGTTGGTGCCCTGGAAAAAGAATAGCCATATTTGCATATTATAATCACCTGATTTGCCTATGAGACTAAGTTAAAACTAAAGATAGACTATGGTTTAATTTCACATGCTAATCAGGCCAATTATTTGCAAAGGATCTCAGTGAAATTCATGGATGAACATCAATTTGACTCTTAGCCTTGCTGATCCAAGAGGTAAAATGATAATGCGTGTTTATGCTACTTATTTTTAATGTTTTGTATGTCAAGACAATTGTATGATATTCCAGTTCTGATGAGGACAGTGGTTCTTTTTCTAGATCTAAACTGCTTTGTTATTGCTCCGGGGCAAGCAACACATGCAGAATATTCTATATGAATTAGTATTTTCTCCTTCTGTGGGGGCAGGAACTACTCTGGACTGATATTTCTGCAGTTCATTTGAAGTATAAACAAAACAAAACATGGGAAACCAAACTGGGAGATCAGATCCTGTATTCACCGCATCACAACTGATTTGAGTTTGTCTTAAGCACAACTCAGGGTTTAAATATCTAATTGGTTCTTTGAAAGTCTGCAGCAAAGAAAAGAGCAGAAAAGAGGCTTAAAGCAAAGCTAAAAGGGAATGAAAATGGGCCTATCCTAATATCTGTCGGCCGAGTATTACACCAGCTTAAGTGTACAGGTAGCTTTGCCGTTTATTAAATGCAAGATAGCATTGCCAGCTACATTGTAAAGTCCAGGTGATGTCATGCTTTCTCAGTGATCTTTCTACAAGTTTGATCATTGGGCTTTTTGCTTATTACATTTAATTATGCCTTGATTTTAAAAATTCTTTAAATGTTCTAGGCTCACAAAGTATATTAAAGATAACAACAATAAATCTCTTCCCTGTTTGATTTTCTTTTCCCCGTCTAATCTTGGGGTTCCTTGTCACCTGATATCAGAGCATGCTCCCTAATTCCTTCATCCCCCTCTGTTCGGCCCAGTGGCAGCGCCTCTTCAACAGCACCCGGTTGCCCGGAATGGGGCAGGGTAAGTGAACTAGAAGACCCTGAGAAACAATCTCCTTCTCACAACTGGCTATGGGAGACTTTTGCAAGATGAATCTCCTCTATGGAGGTCTTTTGCTGCTGGGTTTTCTGGTCCATATCTTCAGTGTTGCAGTCTATGATTCCAGAACTTACCCATAATCCTCTAAATCCCTCCGTCTTAACCATCCTTTGACAACTTGGTGCCTTCTGTGAGTGTTGTGTCAACAACTTTCATCATCTCCAGTAGCACAGTCTTATTTGGCCAGGAATGATGGTAGCTACTGCAGTCTACCTCATATTGGATGGTAGAAGTCATTCTAAGGTACCAAGTTGGCAATCAGTCGCTGTCTTAAAAAAAAAGCTGGTATCCCTTCTTGCTCTTGTCAACATGGATAATTCCCACATATTCATGAAATCAGAACTGGAGCCACCTTTGGAGCTTGGCCTACGCATTGGGTTCTTTTCTTGGCAGGACTATTCAAGTTGCTAGGAGAAAAAAAAATCTCCTTGGGTTCTTTTTTACTTCTTTCAAAGCTTCATGGCAGGCAAATCTTCTTGATTATTCCTTCGGTCTCTCTGTTTCTTTCTTTCTTTCTTTTCTTGCTTCCCTTTGCTTCTCAGATGCTGATCCAAGGTTGCCTGCCAACGTGCTCAGCTCAGTATGAACGCATGTTTAATACAGACCGTGTGCCCGGCCTGGAGGGAGGTAGGATGCTTCTGCACACCTTGCCCTCCTTTCCCAACAAATATCTGCACACTGTCATGTGAATTGCAGGGATGAATGGACTTTTTTTCTACATGCTTTGTCCTGCAGCCATGTTTTATTTTAAAATAGGGTGAGGAACCTATGCTTGTCTAGATGTATAAGGTGTATACATCTTGTATAAGGTGAAGGATGGGTCCAAACCTCTCAAAGGGCTTTTTGATAAAACTTGTGGAGAACCAATCCTGGTTAGCATACTAGGGGAAGATTCTTAATAAAATTCTTTTTTTTTGGTGTTCAAAACCTGGACCCTCAACCAGGTTTTACTGTCTCCTTAATTAGGAGTGGGCAACCTGTTAGTGCTTGGTAGCCCCCCCCCTTAATTGATAAGAGAAAAGTTGAAGTAGGCAGAACACAATGATGCAAAGTAAAAGAACTTTATGAAGCAAAGTCAGTAGGTCTAGTATTTTCCTGTTTTTCCTTTTGTATTTTGATTATTTGTGAGCTTTTAAGGTTTTTAAATTAAGGTTACTTAGTTTAAGTACTTAGATCCAACTGTGTTAGATTTGTGTATTGTTGTAATCTGTTGCATCAATAATAAACTGCTCAGAATCTTTTGACTAGGGTAGTGAAGATGCCTGAGAAAATTCATTTGCATGTGTGGCAATGTATGGCAATGTCCAATATAGAAAAAAAAAATTGCCACCAATTTCCAGCAACTATGGTTGTAAAGAGGCTCCAAGTATTGCAAAAAAACCCCAAACCTCCAACAATATTAAAAAATTGAGGGGATGTACACAGGTCTTGCAGACAGGGCTGCAAAGAGAAAAATGGCCATATTATTTCAGCTCATGCGGATTGTGCACAGCCTTCTTTTATTAATCTTTGACTACTGCAGCTTTCCATAGTTGATGCACTTTAGATGTAAAGAATTTCCACTCACATTTTGCTGGCTGGGAATTTTGGATATCCCAACTCAATATTTCACTTTGTGAGAATTTGACGTCAGAGAAAGTGCAAGTAATTGCTTGAATATAAGGTGCTTGACCTGTTACTACTTTATTAAAATCCGAAATATTGGTCTGGGGTAAGAGATAAATTTGAATTATGGTACAGGACACAACCTTTCACTGAGTTATGATTACCCCTTTTCCTTGGGGAGCTCCTGTGGGAGGAGGCAAGAGACTAGGCTGGCTATGCATTGACTGAGATCCAGCAAAGTTTTTATTTTGTTTATGTCCTTGCTACTCAGATAAAATCCAACATCTACAAGACAGTGATCACATTGCAGTATACCATGCAGGACGCTTATTTCGAGTATCGTTGTATTACAAGGGGAGGCTGCTGGAGCCTTGTGAACTTCAGGCACAGTTTGAAGCTATCCTTTGTGACCCTACACCCCCTCTGCCTGGGGAGGAGAAATTGCCTTCAATGACCGCAGGTGAAAGGTGAGAGGCTGACCTGTCCTTAATCCAGCCTTTCAGTAAGTTAAACCTATTGCAGCTGATTTGCACTGTGCTCCTTTTCATTCAATGGGCTTGAAGAAAATAAGTTCAGACGGAAATTCAAGTGTGTCCCAGGAGGTTGATGTTGATGTGCAGTGGGAGTTGTGTGGTGTAGCCTCCCATTAGTCATGCTGCTTCTCCACTCTGCTGTTAACTATCCTGCTGTACCACCATGCCACGCTGCCTGTCACTGCCTTGCTTCCCTGTCCCTTCATGCCCTGCTGTGCTCTGCCACTTCTTTATGCTGCCCTTTACTTTTGCTCCCTGCTATGTGGATACATCCATATATTTGAGTGTACTTTTTTATTTAAGGAGTACTTTGCTCATCTGGTTTGCACTGTCCTCTCTCTTAGGTAGCCCTGCCCACTTCAGGAGGGCAACTCCCATGCGTCTCAGAAGCCTCTGGCACCCTCCATTCACTGAGAGACAGTGAAGACCCTAGCTTAAGAAATGCTCATCCTTTTTCATCTTTCCTCCTTCTGAATAAAATAAAGAACAGTCACTCGGAGTCCTTTAGTCTGTTGTGATCCTCATTCTGATGTCATGCAACCCACAGACCTAAGGTGGTTCATGGACATCCATAGTTAATTTGGTAGAGCGAGAGAGAGGAATGGCAAAGAGATGGTACAAAAGAGCGAGTGAACTCTGGTCTTAGGAGTTCAGATAGTCTTTTCTTTGCATCCTTTGACTGTTGCTGCTTATGAAGCAAAAGGAGATATAAGTCCATGCAGTGGCTTCAAAGGGGGTGAAGGAAGGGGTATCCATTGGGTCCTTCTTTAATATGCAACAGGCTGTGTTAGAATTAGGGAAAGGATCGCTGTTCTCATCAAAGTCAGAAGCTACTTTTTTGGATTGGGGTATCCATAATAGCCACATCTCCTAACTCTGATGGCTTAATGTTCTTTGTAGAGATTCCTGGGCCAGGGCCCGCCACACCTACTTCCAGTCTGGGATTAACAAGCAGTCCCTGAATATCATTGAGAAAGCTGCTTTCTTTCTCACTCTTGACACAAGTGAACAGGGCCTGCTAGGGCCCAATCCAGGTCAGGCGTTGGACATCTATGCAAAATCCTTGCTACACGGACATTGCTGTGACAGGTAGGTATATCCTCTATGCAACCAACCTGCAAAGATTATACACCAGAAATCGTATGGGTCACACATTCCTCACATTTCTTGAGCAGAGAAGTTGTGCCAAAATATCACTTCCTTCATACTAAAAAAGTAATCACTTTTCCCATGAGGCCTTGTTTTGTTTTCCAAATAATTTTCTGCTGGCTGTGATGCCCTTCACAGAGCCCTATTATGCTCCCTTGTATGCCAGTAAACATTCCACCAATATCAATGGTAGAAAGGAACTTTTTGAAGTGCAAGAGATCGTCATGATATGTTCTATTGCCAGGCCCCTGAAATAAATTGTAGAGGCGTGCATGTCCATGTGTGTATCTTTGATTAAGAGAAGAATAGGGAGCAGCCTATGGAAAAAGAGGATGCCACTCTTTTCTCACAGGTGGTTTGACAAATCTTTCAACCTGATTGTTTACCGCAACGGGAAAGCCGGAATCAATGCAGAACACTCATGGGCAGATGCACCTATTGTTGGACATCTTTGGGAGGTAAAGTTCCAGTTGAGTTCTCCAGCATAGGATTGGTGGTAGGGAGTAGTGGTGAAATGAAGAACACTTGGATTCTCTGGGTGTAGGGAATGGAGGGCTAGCTCAGTGCAAAGGATACAGCAAGGGAATCAAAGCAATTGAGCTTTCTCTTGGGTGCCCTTTTTTCACAGTACACCCTTGCCACAGATTCATTCCAGCTAGGATATGATGATGATGGAAACTGCAAAGGCAAGATGGATCCCAATGTCCCTCCACCCCAAAAACTGGAGTGGGAAATATCGCCAGAGGTAAGCTCAAGCTCTGGTGAAGATAAAAAGCTCTCTCTCCCCCTGCTCTCCCTCCCTCCCGCCCTCTCTCTCTTTCTCTTCCCTCTTCTCTCTTTCCTTCTCTGTCTCTCTCACACACACACCACATATACGCGTACACATGCACACTCACCCAGAGAGAAAATGGTATGTCAACTGGGTTGTAATAGGATACTGTTTATTCATGGAAGTGGCCTCAATGAAATAAGGAAATGTCAATATATATAGGCATAGATATGAGTATTATAGGAGGAATTGCAGCTGAGGGGCCTTTTTAATATCTGGGAATGGCCTTTATTTTGGTTACATCTATTTGCTGTCCAACAATGCTAATTGAAAATTTATGAAATTAGTTAAAAGCCTTTCAGTTAAGTTTGCACAATATGCTAAGCTTGGTTAATTGTGGGTAAACCTAGCTCATGAATCAATGTATGATTCAATTAACACAAAACATGGGTTAATTCAATAACCAAGTTAAGTAATTTATTAAAATCTTAATGTATTAATTTTTAAAAAAATAAAATTAGAGTTAAACCTGGTTTTGCGATTTGATGGTTTACTGCTAGATTTAATGGTGTGAAGTTTGGAGACTGTAAGGATTGCAAAAAAAGAGAAAAAGAAATCTGGGATATACATGTTGCCTATGGATTGCCCATCCATTATTATTATTGTTGTTGTTGTTGTTAATTTGATTTGAAGCTGCTTTACTCTACAGTCACTCTAGGCAGTACACAATACATTAAATATAATGTATAGAGTATAAGCACATTGCCCATTGCTGGTTGATTAGTTACCACTTCTGAAGACTCTTCTGAAGAGTAAAGATAGTAGACTCTTTAGAGAAATGAGCTATTGGAAAAGAATTAAAAATAAGGGAAAACTGAGTTTCCCATGACATCTGCTCTATGCTTTGCTAATAATTTCTGTTTCTTATTCCTGACAGTGCCAAGAGGTGATCTTGCGGTCCTTTATTTTGGCCCATGCTTTGGCCAGTGACGTTGATTTTCACGTCTTTACCTTTAAGGACTTTGGCAAAGGCCACATCAAGAAGTGCCGCACTAGCCCAGATGCCTTCATCCAGCTTGCCCTTCAACTAGCACATTTTCGGGTAAGATGCTTGATTAATCAATTGTGTTGATTAACAGTTTGGTTAAGTGCAACTGGGTTAAGATCATAAATATTATCTTGTTGATTTCAAAACATTTTAATTAGGGCATTATTGGAGAAAATAAATGAAGAAAAAGTCTTTTTTTCTTATAGCAGAATAAGTAGTAATTTTGATTGCATTTATACAGAAGAAATGAATTGGACTTATTCTGTTTCAAGTTTTCTCAGGATTCTTGTAATCTGAATTTTGTTAACAGAATACCTTGGATTCATGCTTCCAGCAGAACATTTTGCCTTCTCTGATCCAAGAGGCTGAATTTTTCCACCTCCATGGCACCAACTTTTCACTATGCTTAATTTCCAAGAACAATACTCTAGTAGAGAGCCCTTTCTTATTAGTCTATACGTCCTCCTCTTGCTGTTCTAGGACATGAACAAGTTCTGTCTCACTTATGAAGCATCTATGACTCGTCTTTTCCGGGAAGGCCGAACAGAAACAGTCCGTTCCTGCACCATTGAATCTTGCAACTTTGTGAAGGCAGTGATGGATCCTCATCAAACTGTGAGTTCTGATGTTGGTTTTTGGAAAGTCAATGAGATATAATAATTTATAACACTACTTTACAAATGAGAGGGTCATGTTTGATGCTGCAACAGGTGGCCCTCGACTTACAACCATTGGTTCAGTGATTGTTCAATTACAGCCAAAAGGACAAAGATGGAGGGGAGATGGGAGAGTTGGAGGCAGTCCCTCTCCTTTCTGAGGGCCAGGGTTGGGAGAAATGTCTTGGATCCTTTGGTAACAACTGGCAAAATTCACTTAATGACGGCAATGGAGATTACATAATAATCTAATGACAAGGGGATTATGAAGAAAAAGAAGAAAACAATGAGGGAAGAGGAAGAAAGATAGCTTTAAGGCTGGGTCAATGAGGACAGACTTGAGACTGTATATCTCTGAGGTCCTCTAAATACGCACACATCTTTTCTTCCCTCCCTTGCTGAGTATCTGTTTATATCATCTCTTCCCATTCCTTGATCTTTCCTACAGAGAAAGGAGGTAGGAAGGTAGGAGGGAGGGATGGCTGGATGGATGGAAGGAGAGAGAGAGGGGGAGAGATGTGTGAGAGTACAAGCATGCATTTAGTGTATTGATGGCATCCTGCCCATTGTTGTCTCAACCTTGGCAGTGCTATTCCCGCCTCCCCCCCACAAATATACTCCTTGACAGGGGAACACTTTTCCATTGCAAATTCAAAGTTCAAAAAGGATTCTGTTTCAAGACTTATGCCATGAAGGGAGGTTTTTATATGAATAAAAATGGCTAAGGTCCAGTTGGTGGATCCAGAAAAAGAAACTCCTGGGACATTATTTTACCAGGAGTATAAACTTTACTGAATGAAACCATATTGGCACAGATGAAGTGAAACAACCTCTGGGTTTCCCATGCAAAAGCTAACATAGTTAATCCACCCCTTTTCTTATGGGCCACCCACAGCCCATTACATCCACCAATCACTTCTGTTTAGTTTGTTATGGGAACCAGAGAGCCACGCTAGTCCACCTGCTCAATGTGTCCTTGAGTTGGATCACTGTCTCACAGGAACTAATGATGCTCAGAGGCAATTCCCCTCAACCTTGCATTCCATCCCACCTTCTCCCTTTTCTTTATCAAGTTGTGAGCGAAGCGTAATATAGGTGAAAGCGCAAAACAGTTTGACAGCTAGATTGTCTAATAATTTTGGCTCTGCACTTTGATGTGGGGAACTGGGGTTCAAATACTGGCTGGTATTTACCTTGCCAGTAGGGGTCCTTGAGCAAAAACCACCTAATGTTTTATCCGTCTGTCTTGGATATGAGAATGACAAGAACTAGAAGTCATGACAGCCTGGATTAACAAGATTCATGTTGATGTTGGGGAATCAGGGCAATCTGACAATACGTGGGCTACTGGAATAAATCAGACATGAACAAGACAAGAGAACCTATAATTGATGTAACACTAGACATAATACAGTAGACCAGTGTTTCTCAACCTTGACAATTTTAAGGCATGTGGACTTCAACTCCCAGAATTCCACAGCCAACAATGCTGGCTGTGGAATTCTGGGAGTTGAAGTCCACATGCCTTAAAATTGTCAAGGTTGAGAAACACTGTAGTAGACCTAATGAGAGCAGATATATAAATATATAGAGAAACTATTGATCAAGTAAGATCTTCATCCACACTGAGAAACAGTTAATCATCTAGCTTCTTAGATGAGAACTGAAATGTTTTCAAGGAAAAAATCAAGAAAGTCCATTTTCCTTTTGAAAAGCATCTTTGTGACAACCATGATTTGGATGACATCCAAAAAAAATGTTCAGGCAAATAAAAATGCCTTATTTTAACTTAGATCAGATAAACCAACTTGATATGCCTTCCTTTTATTTTAACAATCTTAATTTGTAACTCAATTAAGTATTGTCATAGGATTTGATTTCTCTTCAATTCTTTTATATCTCATTGCATAGATTTCTTCAGGGCTTTAATGTCTCTTGTAGATGCTATAAAAATTTTTCTAGATCATTTTCTTGATTCAACATTTCTATTTTCCTTTTTATTTTTAAAACTTCAGCCATTTTCTTTTTTCTTTCTTCAGTCCTTTTCCACATTATTTTCTTGAGCTGTCATTTGTAGTTCCATTTTCAATACTTCCTCTGTCTTGTCAGATAAAATTTGACAGCTGTCATTTCCTCATTAACATATTTTAGACATCATGGTTACTAATTTCTGGGTCAATTCTTCAAAGACTTCCCATAATACTTCCAATGTTATAAAATTTCTTGTTGTCTTGTAAGTCCCAGTCTTAACTGACATCAAGTACAGGCTTATATTTTTTTCTGTTGTTTAAAATGTATAGTCCCTTCTAGTTCCAGTTTCTAAAATCATTACTTATCTTTTTATTTGCAATATCCAGAATAGCTAATCTACTTATATTTCTCATAGAACTAGTTTATATCACTTTTTGCTGTTTATTTAAACAGCACACCTTATAATTATTTTTTCTTTTGTTCAGAAAAATAAACTCATCCAATGAACACTTTGCAATCTTGTCATTCTGAAGGTCTATAATAAATTGCGATGATTGATAGGCAATTTCCCTCAGTGAATAGAAGTTTATCATACCCTCCCTGAAAGTCTCATTTATGTTTTGAAAATTAAGTACATTTGTTAAAAACAGTAACTATATAATAAAACTTAACGCAGCATAGGTTTAAGAAACACTGTCTTAAAAAGTCAAGAGAAGTAAAAGCCTTTATTTTAGCAATGGGGGGGGGGGAACAAATAGAACAAGAAAGTAGATCCTTGATAGGGAAGCCATTCCAGATATGCAGTACCACCACTGAAAATTCCTTGCCCTTAATTGCCATCTACCAGACCACCTGATAAGGTGAAGAAAAATCTAAAGGTTGAGGCAGCAAATATGTGGAATCTGGTCCTCCTAGATAGATTTGAGGAATATTCAAGGGGGTGTAGAATATGAAGATCTACAGTAAAACCTGTTAAATCATGCCAAATCAATTTCTCTTTCCAGGATAATTCAAGATTACGCCTCTTCCGAGTAGCAGCTGAGAAACACCAGAATCTTTATCGGGAAGCCATGATAGGGTCTGGCATCGATAGGCATCTTTTCTGCCTCTATGTTGTCTCAAAATACCTTGGCCTGGATTCTCCTTTCCTGCGTGAGGTAAACTCTGTTGGCACAGTTCCCCAAATCAATTGTTCTCAGAAAGTGAGGTGAAAAATGAGAAAAATGTTGTTTTTTCTTCCAGGTTATATCTTGAATCTTGCATGTTTTTGTCCAAAGAGGCAAAAATAGAAGTATTCAGTTCATCCCAGGCTAAATTGATAAAAAGGATACATAAGATAATATCACAATAATCAATTCTCTTCAGATTTTATATTCATCTTATATATAGGTTGAAATAGATCTATTAGCTATTTAAACAAAACAAAAAACACATTTCTATTTCTGGAGATAGAACTTCCTATAAGTATGGTCAAGGTCGTTTCCCCTTTAAAATAGGTATTTGTAATTTTGTCACTAAAGGAAGTGAACTCAGCCAGAAGTGTAAAGGTTTTGTTTTAAAGCTCAAGGTCCATTTGACTCATTGTGAATGCCATGTGTCAAAATATTTTATCTGCTGGATTTTTTAAAATGTAAAGCAGCTTTGCTGGATTATTATTCATCTATTCATGATTAATTAACCAAATAAATATCATATTCTAAATGCTTGTTTGGAGCTTTAAGTGATTTATATTAAAATATAACAATGCCATATATTTTTTCAGCAGTGAGAATGAAGGATTTCAACTGATTTTATTTGTTTTTAGTACTGTGTTTCTGTGTTTTTGAAACATGTAAGTGATATTTCTTGCTGGAAACGTTAATTTCCCTTAAAAGAGACAACCATCAATTTGGAGATTTCCTAATTTTCTTAAATCCACTAGAATCTGGGAGCTATTTTAACTATGTATCTAAACATCCTTTTTCAGCCTCCAAATCTGTCAAGTTCTCGTATATTAAGTTAGAACCCATTCTACCTTATTTTCAAAAGTTATCTTTTGATTATATATTCACAATAAATGAGTATGGACTAAACTGTTCATCTTTGGATGAATGTTGATTTTTATAGCGAATTTGGGGCTGAACATGTTTCTAAAACATGTTTTCTCTGTCTTTAATTTCTAATCTCTATCTATAATTTCTTTGAAACACTATATTGTATAAGTGAGCTATGGAATACAGAATGAAAGTCAATAATAGTAGAGCTCCCTGCTTATTCCCTGATTTCTTTCCTCTTTGTCAGGTATTATCTGAACCATGGAGACTCTCTACTAGTCAGACTCCCATTCAACAGATCGAACTATTTGACCTTCAGAATAATCCTGACTATGTTTCTTGTGGTGGTGGATTTGGACCGGTAAGCAGTACAAAAATTCCTGGATTTTCTTGAGGGAAATTTAAAGTTGGAGGGGATGCGTATTTATGAAACCCAGGAATCCTGTATTCACTAAGAATGCTTGTTTGCTATGGAAAATCGTGGGGTTTTGGAAGCAAAAGTCCTACCTCATGTTGCTTTTTCTTCTGTGCCAATGGAAAGGTTGATGATAATGGATATGGAGTATCTTACATCATTGTCGGTGAAGATCTCATCAATTTCCACGTGTCATGCAAATTCTCCGGCCAAGGGACAGTGAGTCTGGACTAATGGTTTTCTTAGCAGGGGAGAGGATGATGTATTGGGGAATAGGATGGTGGACTGGGGAATAGGATACCTTGGTGATTTGAGTATGGCAGCAATGGTGTATGTAGATAATGGTTATGGTCTCATGCCCCCAGCCCTCTGCCAGTTGAATGCCAACAGAAAATGCAGTTTAGTTTTAGACGAGAGATTTAAAAGAGTGTAATGTTGTACATATGCAATTATCTGTCTCAATGATAAATGTTGAGAGATAAATGTGCAGTGGCAAATGCCATATTTATCATGGTCATTATAAGTACTGAGCTTGCTTGTTGCTACTTAATCAACTACTATTCCCTTGCTGATTTCATGACTTGTTTCTTTCCCAGAATCAATTATTTCATGAGCTGTTTTCCCATTGTTGCCTGAGTTTTCTAAAAGGACTATAGCATGTAAAATGTCATGTGCTCTCAGTCCTTAAGAACAACACAGAATTGCTTCTGAGCAATTTCCTTTATTGTTCCTCACCTAGTTTTGCCAAACTAAAGCAACTGCTTGCATTATTAAGAATATACCTGAGAATTGCTAGGGAGGAGCCCTCTTAACTCTCTTTCTCCCAATCAAACTATCTAAACTTTGCTGTCTCTTGGCCCTCTGGAATGCAATTCAAACTATATTCCCCCACAGGTGTTGAAGTATATAAGTGTTCTTTTCTTATGACAGCAAGAAGTTGGAAATAAACGGCTAGGTTCTTTCAATGCACTAAGTTACTTTTGGATGAACCATGATTTGTTGAATAAACCAAACTGGTGTGAGTTCATATGTAATACAAAAACACAAGCAACTACTTGTTTTGATAGGTATTAGGAACCCATACAATTAGGGTGTATAGTTAGGGATTAGTTGTCTGCTCTCCAGAATTAGTTGTCTGCTCTCCAATTTGCCTGGGGAAACCCTTGCCACAAAATATGAAGGTGTTTGTCTGCCTTCGAATGCTCATCCCCTATTAAGATGATACAATTTGAATCTTGCTTGGATGTTTTATCTATGTAATGCTAAGTCTATGCTTTGAAATTTCACTAGTATATCTATTCTATTTTCTTAGCTAAATTTGTTTATCTTTCTTCTTTCCTACAGGATGCACACCGTTTTGGGTTTAATATCCGGAAAGCCATGAATGACATCTTGATCCTTTTCCAAGTGAACAAACTGGCCCAGGCCACAGTTGGCCAGTGACTGAATAAATGCCAGCAAGATTGTACAGTTAGTTATCACTGACACATGTTGAGGGGTTTTTTTTCTGTTCACTAATCAGCAGGGATTTTTGGAAATGGGGGAGGGGGGAGGAGGCCCAGGCAGAATGGAACCTTCAGGTACGGACTGTTGGCCATGCCTCCTTCTCCTTCCACCTCCCGCCTCAGCTCATTTCCCTCCAGCATTCCTCCTCAGCTGGCTTCCCCCCGCACATTCTCCCAGGCCAATGAGCCTCTTGCCCTCTGCCCCGTGCCCTTCAGCCTGGCCCTTTCGCTGAGGCCCCCTTTTGTCATGGGCTTTTGGCTGCATGGGACAGATAGCCGCTGACCAACTGGGCGGGTGGCAGGAAGCCATGGTGCTGCAAGGGCACCCTGCGATGGGCGATGATTTTTTTAAAAAGTGCTGCGGCTGCTCCGCAGGTTTTAGGGCCTGGCAGCTCTGTCCCCAGGACCAGAGGGAGGGGGAGTGGCAGAAGGAGTAGCAGCCACCACTGGGGGGGGGCGGGCAGATAGATAAGGGTGTGTTGGGAGGTAACCAGGAAGGGAGGGAGTGGTCCCTCAAGGCTTCACAAAGACAGTTTGGATAGCAACTCAAATGAAGGATAGGGGGAGGAGCAAAGCTAGCACAGTTTCTGGCATTGCGGGGGGGGGGGGAGGCGAACGCAGGGTCTGTGCAGCTCCTGCTGGGGGAAATCAGGCGAACGCCAGGGCTGAGCAGAGAGCCACACAGAAGCCCGTCAGGTCAGAGTCCAAGCACAGGGCAACAACTGGTGGGAGAGGTCAAAATGGGAAGCCCCCAACCACCTGTTCCCTGCTCTGCCTGGAGCCTCTGACAGCTTAAAAACAAAACAAAACTGCAGTGCAGGCCTTGCCGTTCGCCTGCTCCCCCCTCACCCCAGAAGAGCCATGCAGGCCCTGCTGTTTGCCTCCTCTCCCCCCAGAAGAGCTGTGCAGGCCTTGCCATTCACCTGCTCCCCCCCCCGGAAGAGTGTTGGTCTTGCTCCTCCTCCCCTCCTTCATTTGAGTTGCCAGCCAAGCCATCTTTGTGAAACCCGCTTGGGGTGCACCTCCCTCCCTTCCTGGTTGCCCCCCATACCCTCACCTATCTGCCCCCCCCCCAGTGGTCTAGTGGCGGCTGCTACTCCCTCCAGTCCAGGCTCCAAAACCTGGCAGTACTTTTTAAAAAAAATCATTGCCCATCTCAGGCTGCCCTTGCAGCACCATGGCTTCCTGCCTGCCACCTGATTGGCTGATGGCTATCTGTCCCATGCAGTCAAAGGCCTGGGACAAAGAGAGCCTTGGGGAAAGGGCCAGGCTGAAGGACATGGGGTGGAGGGCAAGTGGCTCATTGGCCTGGGAGAATGGGTGGGGGAGGGCCAGCCAAGGAGGAACGCTGGAGAGAAATAGGCTGAGGTGGGAGGAGAAGGAGGCATGGCCAACGGTCCATGCCTGAAGGTCCTAGACCCTGTCCAGGGGCCAGTCCTGAAGATCCCTGCAAGCACAATAGAGTTCACCTTTGGATTTAGGAAGCCTAGATTCTATAGCCGGGTGGCAAACCTATGGCACGCATGCCACAGGTGGCATACAGAGCCGTCTCTGTCGGCACGCGCGCCATTGCCAATGATAGAGGGATGCTGGGCCGAGCTGGTCCCCTCCCCCTCTCCGTGCATGCGGAGTCTGGGAATAGGCGAGAGATCTGGGTGGGGTGAGGCTATAAAACGAACAACTTTGGGCGGGAGCAGCATTTGGTGCAGACAGCGAGCAAGCACGAGCCGACAGTGGTAAGTTTCAGCGGCCGGCCACGCAGGGGAGAAGGAGGGGTGGCCTGGTGTCTGAAGCTGCTTCGGCTGGCTGCTGGCCTCAGCAGGCCCCAACGAGGCAGCATTCACTCACCGGGTGCCCAGCCATGTGGGGTGGTGGCGATGGCGACGGTGGTGGTGGCAATGGCAATGGCGAAGAAAGGCATGTAGCGGGGGGTGGCCTGCCTGGTGTCTGAATTTGCCTCGACCTCGTCGGGCAATGGCAGTGGCAATGGCGGTGATGGCGATGCGCGGGGGAGGCAGCCTGCCTAGTTTTTGAAGCTGCCTTGGCCTCGAGGGACGATGGCGGCAGCAATGACAAAGAAAGGCAGGGGGGGTGACCTGCCCGGTTTTGAAGCTGCCTCAGTCTCGTGGGGTGATGGTAGCGGCAATGGCAGTGATGACCAAGGTGCGGAGGGGGGGCAGGGCCTGTGCATGGGATAGAGAAGTAACGCGGCGGCGTTAGCATGGTGGTAGACCAATTGCTTCCCTCCCCCTGCCAGACACCTGCCAAAGCCATGAAGGATAAGGTTGCCGGGCCCACTTCTGCCCAGATGTCCTTGCCTCCCCCACGTGTTTTTTTTACTAACCTGCCTTTCAGCTGCATTCCATTTCTCCATTCGCTTCTCAGCCTTCACCATGTGTTTGTGGGACTATCAGTAAAAAATAAAAAGTTTCATCAGACTTTCTAACTTATTACGAGATCTTGCGAGAAGTTAGAAAGTCTGATGGAACTTTTTTTTTTTTTACCGATGGTCCCACAAACACGTGGCAAAGGCTGAGAAGCGAATGGAGAAACGGAATGCAGCTGAAAGGTAGGTTAGTAAAAAAAAACATTTGGGGGAGGCGAGAGCATCTGGACAGGGGTGGGCCCAGCAACTTTTCCCTGCATGGTGGTGGGAGAATGGGGCGTGTGCCCTTCCCATGCCAGGCTAGCCCTGCAGCCACGGGGCAGCCGTGCTAGGCGGCGGTGGGCAGGGCATTGAGTTGGGGGCTGGCAGGCCAACCAAAGCAGCAGGTGGAGCGCCAGAAGCTTAGGGAGGGAGGGTGCTGAAGCGTGCAAGGAAACAAAGGAAGATTTTTTTTGGGGGGGGGGGGAAAGGTCAATCCCAACTTTGCGATCTTTCATGAGAAGTTGGAATTGATTGGTTGACCTTTCCTCCCCCCCCAAAAAAAAACTTCCTTTGTCTTTGCAGGTGGCAGAGGTGGATCACAAAGGAGAAACAGCATGGGTCTGGGAGTCAGGTAAGGAAAGAAAGGCAATTTCTGGGGGGAGCAAGGATTTATTTCTTTACTTGTTCTGAGGCTGCTGCCTGCTCAACCATGTTGCTCTTGCCAATGGCCCGACCACCCACTTCAGCACCCTCTCTTCCGGAGTCTTCAGTGATCCACCTGCTGCTTTGGTGGCTCTGTAAGCCTACAGAGCCACCAAAGCTGTAGCTGAATGGGGAGGTGAGGGGGGGAACCTGCCCTACTTATTCCACAGCCATTTTTGGCCAAGCTGCATTGCAGCAGCATTGGGCACAATATGCAAGGCAGCAAATAGCTGCATCGTGCCGAAATCGGCCATTTGCTGCCTCCTGCCCAATGCCGCTACAATGAAGCTGTAGAACAAGCCAGGCAGCGGTAAGAAACCGGTATACTGGTTCGTTACTTCCGCCCGGCTTGTTCCGCAGCCTCATGGCAGAGGCATTGGGTGCGATGTGTGAGGCGGCAAATGGCCATGGCCAGCAGCAAACAGCCACATTGCACTGAAACTGGCCATTTGCTGCCTCGCACATCACGCCCAATGCCACTGCCATAAGGCCACAGAACAAGCCGGATGGCAGTAAGAAACCTGTATACCTATTCCTTACCTCCGCCCGGCTTGTTCCGCAGCCTTATGGCAGCGGCATTGGATGTGAAGTGTGAGGCGGCAAATGGCACATCGCATCAAAACTGGCCATTTGCAGCCTTGCGCATCACATCCAATGCCGTTGCCATGAGGCCGCGGAACAAGCTGGGCAGAGGTAAGGAACCAATATACCAGATCCCCCCTCCCCTATTCTGCTTGCTGCTGGAGGGCTGGCCCAGTATTCTCAGTGGGCTGCGGAGCCTCAGAATGTGCTGGTCAAGGGGCCAGCAGGCTGTCTCTGCTGATGGACACAGTTGGCTCCCATGCACTCGCTGTATGTGCGGGCCAATGGTGTCAGGCAGCAGCTGCTCAACCCCTGCCTCGCCTTGCCTTGCTCTGCGGCAATGGCACCCCTGCCCCTGCCTTGCCTCAGCCCGCAGGACGAGCCTCCTGCCCATCGTCCCACCCGCCAGAGACCCCCCTGGATCTCCCCCAACTCTACCTAACCCCCACAGGCATCCCTCCCCACAAGCAAGATCAAGGTGGGCCGTGGCGTGCCACGGCCACCCAGTCTGCCATGACAACCACAGCCACGCCCAACCAATGGACCACTCCCACCCAATTCGCCACCCCCCACCCGGCACCCAACGATACATAAGTGGGTTTTGGGTTGCAGTTTGGGCACTCGGTCTCTAAAAGGTTTACTATCACTGTTCTATAATATATGAAATACCACAGATCTCTAGGCAAATAAGAGTTCTTATTCATCCTGCCCACATTTCTTATTTCCTAAAGATCTGATGGGGAAGATTGCTAACCAAGACTTGTTTGTGGATGAAGAATTTTTGCTGGATTAGAACTGAAAAGTTGGAAGATTAGCTCATCATGGTTTCTGCTTCAAGCTCCCACATGGATATTCTGAAGCTGTGCCTCCTCAGCCATCCGCAGTCAGTTTCTCCCTGTGCTCCAGCCATTTCAGTGGTTGGTTGCCTGCTTATTCCATGCTTCACATATGAAGGACTCAGTCCCTGTGGCTGTGATGATTATTGTATCCTTATAAAATGCTTGAGATAGGATGATGGGTAATATTTTTGAGAACTGAGTTCCTCATTCCCACCCTTTAATGCCTAAGGTAATAGGAAATGAAATAAATTCAGTGTAGGGGAAAGGAATCTTAATCTCTCTTAGCATTATAAATATTAATAAAACTCTATATAGAGTGGGAATTCTTGCCAAAAATGTTTGCTTTTGGTTAACTGAAAGGTTGGAAAGTGACAGGGAGCACATCTGAAAACCAAGAGGTTTTGAAGGGAGCCCTCAGCTGCAGAATGCTTAATACTGCCTCTTTTAAATGTCCTTTTATCAGATATTTAGCAAGTAGTTTTGGCTACCATCCTTTTGTATAATTTCTGCAACTGTCATTTGGAATCTTCACTGAAGGCTATTTTTTGTAAATATAACGGCTTAATTATGGAACATACAAGAAAAAATATTAGGAAAAGTATATAGAAAAAATGGGGCACTGCCATACTGCAGTTAGAAAGGTAGATGGTGTTAGGCCCACGTATTCAGACTTACTATTTCATGCAACTTCCAAAAAATAGCTTTTGCACTTCAATCTTCTGAAAACTCAAAGCAAGATGGAGTTTTTTCAGATCTTTAGTGTGTTGAATGCAAATTTTTTTGATTGGGGCAGTGCTTGGCATTTGGATGGCATGTTGCATGGCATACTTGTTTAAGGTGGGTGATCTTACAGTAGTGCTTCTGTTTGTGCATGAGCCTCCAATGCTGTTCCAGATCCTGTTTCCACTGATCAGAGCAATTGGACATTGGAAAAAGGAGAGAAAAGAAAGGCCTACAGAGCTCATTATCCCATTGGGATGTCAAGCCAAGCAAATAATATGTGCAATACTTATAATCATGATGCTGTGGGTCACAAAGCAAACAAGGTCAGCAGTTTGTCCTAAGAGAGCAAAGTACCACAGGGAAAAGCATCCTGCATTCTCCCAGGGCTGCCTCTGCAGGATTCAACTGTCCCCTGATGCCTTGAGTGCACTGGGTCACAAGACACGGTCTAGCTCTAACCTGTGACTGTAGCAAATGATGTAGCAAGCAAAATCATAGAAAAAAGTACTAAAGGATAGATTTGGATATGATGATCTAATTACTCAGTGGTAATGTTTGAAGCTGAGAATCATTGGATCCTGCAGATCTGACAATCCTTACAAGGGCTGGCTAATAAATAGATAGCAAAAACATCAGGTCCCCTCCCACCCCACTATCCCAATAGATATTTTGTAAAAAAAAAAAAAAAAAAGATAAAACCATTTGCCAATGAGAATCCAAAGCAACATGATTGTGCATATGTGTAAAGCCCAGTCCCTGTGTTTCTGGAAATTTGAAGGTTATACTGTGAAATAGACTAAGAGAAGGAAGCTTTCATTTACAATATAATCAACTACAAGAAAATAGGTTTTTTTTTAAAAAAAAAAACACTATAGTACAGTTTAGATCTTAATGCAGGGTTGAGCAACTATTAAGCAGCTGAAAGATGAGAAAGATGCACTTTTAGTTTATATTTTGGATGATTTATGAGCTACCATAGACAGAGAAATGGCAGTGGATATCAAATAGGATGTGAGAACTGAGTTTATTTTTTAAATGACTCACACCTTTTAGCTTCACTCCCTGTCCCCAGAACAGCAGATACAGGGAGACCTCAACTGACAACCATAATTGGGACTGTCCATCACTAAGTGAGGCAGTCATTGAGGTGCACCTGATATTATGATATTTTATGCCTTCACATGATTTCCATTCTCTAGGATACTGCAACTGTCCTAAATACATGCTGATTGCAAAGCACCCAGTTTTGATCACATAACCACAGGGATGCACAATGGTTTGTAAGTGCAAAGATGATAGTAAATCACTTTTTTTAGCACTGTCATAACTGAATGGTAGCTGAATGAACCCAAGTACCTATAACTTACATATTTCTGACATTTGGTAGGTAATTATAGTCAACATCAACAAGTAGGATTCCTAGTACACATTTATCTCTTAGGAAGGGAAATACCTGGAACTACCAATTTGGTATCTTTGCTTTACTGGTGTTAACTTGTGGGCTATCAAGAGACTCATTATAGTTCAGTTTGATTTGCAATAGCTTATGCTCAGCTTTTTACCCAGTAAAACTTTTGCAAGAAAGACTGCTAGCTTAGTTACAAGGCTGCACAAGGATATAAAATGATTAAACAAATAATGCCTGCCCCAGGCAAATGCTGGTGTTCTCTTGACAATTTCAGCTACATGTCACAAAAAGCTGGAAGGGAAAGAAAGAGCAAAACTAAATTTATCTTCGCACACAATTTTATTTAGAAACTCCTTAGTGATTCTTCTTCCTTTTCTTCTACCCTATTGTTTCTCAGGCTCCCACCTTATTTCCCTTTACAGGAATACCTGGGTAGTGACAGATCAATTACAGAGTACTTTTAAAATTAGGACACAAGCTGGAAATTGTCTGTCATATAACTACCAAGAGACTAGGATACTATGTCCGGGGAATAAATAACAATGCAAAAGTGATGGATTTCTATATATGCAAAAGATGTGTTTATAAATAAAATAGAACAAAACTGACACTAAACTTTCAGTGAACTTTACAAGAAGAATAAAAACTTGAAACAGACATAAGCTATTTTGCTTATTAATGAAAAAAAACGACTGTGTTCTGAGCTCACATATCCCAAAACCTGAAGCTTGAACAGGCAATATGTTACATCACCAATACACTATTTTTGTGAATGCCTTTAGATTTATTCAACTGGATATGGAAAGGTGGTTTCCGCTCCCCAAAGTTATTTCACTGTCTTACACCAACCTCAGTGCTATTATCCTTCCTACAAAGTACAAAGAATTGTTTATAGGAAAATAGACGCAAATGCGAAAAAGAGCAACATGGAAGTAGGTAGGAAGATCATTCAATCGGAAGGTAGTGCAAAACTATAGCTGAGCAATTTGTAGCATTCACCTTTGGAAAAGCATATGGAGGCTGCACTCGTCAAAATCAACAGGGCCAGGAGAAAACAAAATTTAATTTACATTTATCATTACAATTAATATCACTGATTGTTCCCTGTCAATGTAATGACTTTCACTTTTACTCACATTAAATCTACATTCAGCCCTAACAGAATTGCTCAGGAAAGCACATACAGGATTTTCAGAGGCTGCATTTAACTCTTGGACTATGGACTGAATTCCCTGTATGAGCCAAGGTGAGAGGAAGAAAAGCTTAGTGACAAAGCAATAGTGCTTTGCCCACTGAAGATCACGGGTTCATCTTCCAATCTCTCAAACTATTTTTAGTAGTGTTTAGACAAACTTCTGCAAGAGGTTTTGGTGAACTGATGTCAGAATAGAATGGGAACAAGATTCAGGATGCGGCAGCTTTGCAGATGGTAGATCCATAGCCAAGGTGAATCTGCCTCCAGACTTCCCAGTACAAGGCCATCTCAATCTGGCCTGCATCCACTTAGGGTCAGAAAAATGCTCCAGAAAGGTTGCACTCTGGAAACATTTTATTGGGGGCTGGAGGGTCTGGGGTTAGTCTACTCTGTGCCTCGCTGTGCCATCGTCTTCTGCAAACGCTGGCAGCTAGGGCATATGCCTTCTGATTGGGCCCGCTGCTTCAGCTCCTCCAAAACGGGTGCCATCGCATGCTCAAACATCTTTCGCAGCACCTCTGTATTCACAATGCTGTAGCTGTAGGTGGGAAGCAGGAGGTGAAAAAAAAGGAAAAGGAATGTCATTTACACAGTCAGTAAATGTAGAAAATATGCTTGGTTAAAGTCTTGAAAGAGAGAGAAACAGCCCAGGTACAGCGTCAAGGAAACTCCCTCCATGCAATGTCAGAAGAGTGCAATTTACTGCACTGAAAATAACATAAGATATCTCAGGAAGTGAGCTTATTTAACATAAAGACAACAAAAAAGCACTGTCAAACTTAATATTGCTTTAGACAATTTCTCCTTTTTCCAGAACTGGCAAAGGGGGTGGGGGTGTCAAAATATCATTAGAAGAAGGAGAGGAGGTAGGCAATAGATATGAAATATCTAAGTTGGGAAGAGAGTTTTAAAAAGCAGCCATTTTAAAACCCAGCTCTTCTTCTAAACATGCATGCCAATAACATGAGTTTTAGCAACTTGAGCGTTTTTAAAATAAATGAAAACAGATGTTCTCAGGAAACTAAAGCCAATGCCAGATACTGGATTTTGTAGAAAACTGCATTTTTCAGCAGCAGCCAATTAACTGCTCATATGAGGTCAATTTACTTGTTTTTGTAATATTGAATCGTCTCTTCTGTGAACTGGAAAACTGCAATTACCTGCTGGTCTATGAAAGAAAATCTATGACATCAAGTCAGTATTTCTAGATGACGTACTGTTCATGGACTGCTTGAGCAAAAATTTTGGATAGTCCTTGATAAAAAAAACCTTAAGAGTTTGTAGCTGTTCTGATACATCATGGCCACCCAATAAGAAAGCATCTCTCAACCTTGGTGACTTTAAGCTGTGTGGATTTCAACTCATGCTAGGCTTGAGAATCAGGAATTGGCTCAGGATTCTGAAATCCACACACCTTAAAGGTACCAAAATTTAGCTTTTTCCCCCAAATACAGGGTGGGAGATTTTGTGCCATTGGACTGTTTGTGGATTAGTTTTGGTTAGATGAAGTTACTTTAAGAATATATTTCATCCTATTTTAATGTTGGAGGTTTATTACATATTGTTTTCTATTGATGTATGCTGCCCTGATTCATGTGTCAATTGGGAAGCTAAGAAATTGATTTAATCAGTCAACCATGCTAAGCCATAATATGTTATGTTTGGTTTTATCTTAGCTTTTGAGGTTATGCCAAATCCCACATGCCAAAAACAATCCAGAATGTACTGTATATTTTTTTTTGAGTCAAAAAAAGCCAAATAACATGAGAATTGGAGTTTGAGTCCCAGGGGTAAAAGATATTTCTACTTTTTAATAATTTCTTCTGTCAGCAACAATCTCTCTGACACATCCCTTTTTGGATAAGAAAGTCGTTGGAAGACCTCCTGCAGTCTACCAGCAGGCTGGGGATTCAAGCAGCAATCCAGGCCCAACTATGATTTATGGTTTAATGTGCGAATGTAGCTAATATAGGGAGTCTTCACTTAATAACTGCATCACTCGCATTTGGAGCTCTTTGCTCTAACTTTTTCAAGTTTTTTTTTTTTTTTTTTTTTTTTTTTTTTTTTTTTTTTTTTTTTGCTGATTTCTAATGTTTGTATCTGGTTACTAGCAAAAAACCTATTGAGTAAAATGGGTTCACCTAAGGACTATGGTTTCGCTTAATTAACACTGCATTTCCTTGAGGACCTCTGCAAAAAAAGATAAAATTGGGTGCAGTCACACAATAATCAATTTAACAACCACCATGACTTGTAACCATAATTCCAGATTAAGTTATGGTCATAAATTGAAGACTATTTGTAATGCTTTGTTTAATAAATTGTGATTAAGCAAAACATTTCTTACAGGCTTTATATCACTGATCTGTGTGAAATTGGGGAAATCAAACCTAACTTTTCCCTAATCTCCACATCCTTCCTTAGTCTAGCTTTCTGATTCTCGCTATCAGGTTGGCCAGTATTCTTCAATTCTGACCCAGAGTTTAACTAGGTACCTGGAACATCTAGCACAATTAGAAGGAGGCCGGTCAGACGCTTCCATATTCTTCAATGTTGCAAGATGTCGGGATATGTCTTCCAGGAGCCCATCCAGGTCTGTCCGAAGCTGAGTGAGAGACACTGAAGTCCGTTTTGCCCTACCAGAGAAGAAAGCAGCTGTAAGTAAAAGGGCAAACTTCCACAATTTCCAAATTCATAGCCCTGTAAAGGCTCAGAGAGATGTAAATTTGCCTGCCACAATCCCTGGAGCAGGTGTTGAGATTGGAACAACCTCATTTTACAGCCCTTTCACATCAAAAGTTGGCAAAAGAATAGTGACTTCCTGGTTTGGGACATTTGTGTTTCAGGAGATACTGCAGACTCTGTCCTGATACATTTTATTCTCTCTTCCTCTTCATTACAATGAGATGTGGAGTGCTCAATATGGAATTTCATCTACAATTATAGAGCTTTATTAAAAATACATTATAAGACCCACCCTCTTTTATTCTGAATCTGATTTTGCACCACCTGGTATTTTTTAAGCAAAGAGAAGAATTGGGTAGAATTATGTCTAATTAATGTGGAAGAAAACCTACTGAAGAAAAAAGGCCAAGAGACCATAGGCAGATTCATGAAGCTTGCTCTTGGAAGACTCAAACGGTAGAAAACTTCACTTTTTTAAAAATATATATATATATATAATGATCAGGATTTCTTGATTCCAAGTCAACAAAGCTATAACAAGTAATATACTAATCTTCTCTACAGGATTAGAGCTACAAATAATTATAACTCTTAATACAAAGTGATGATCATGGAAGTCGTAGTCAACTTTTCTAAAACCAAATCTTTAGGAGGAAAAAGTTCTATAATTAGGTAGGGTGCAAACCCCCAACTAGGAATATTAGCAAAAGTTATCTAATTGGATCTCTCGCATTTTAGGTCTAGGGTACAGTAAATAATGGATTGTACTTGACTTCATCTCTGAAATCTGGTCTTTTCTTTGCTGGGAAAAAGAGGGCTCTTTGGAGGAAAGAAAGGGAAGCCTGTTTGCTCAGGAGAGCACATACGTGGTAGAGACTTCATCCAGTTCCTCCCGCAGCATCTTGAGCTCCTGGCCTTGTTCCACCTGTGTCCTTTCCCGCTGGGGAAGAACCCCCTCCAAGCGTACCCCCAGCTGGGCCAGCAGCCGCAATGCTTCCTTCTGGGCCAGCTCCAGCATGCATTTCCTAAAGTGAGGAGTGATGAAAGAGACCAGGTTGATTAGTTGGTGCCTCTAGCAAAACCAAGGCTTTTCCACTCCCACTTCACAGGACCTGATCTCTCCCAGCAGAGGAAAGCAAGCCAAGGTGCAAGCCGTGCTTGGCTTTTCATCTGTGCCCTCCTCGTCCCCAAGATTTCGCAATTGCCCAGCTTCCAGCACACCTCATAGGCTGTTGATGACTGAACAGCATTACTCTCTTCATAGATGGCTGAATTTGCCTAGTAAGTCCAAAAGTTCTTTGGAGACCCCACTTGCCACCCCTGTTCCAACCACTGCTATGAGTTCTTACCAACGAAAGTCTTCTACTTGAACTTGTTGCTGCAAGTTACGTAGTTTCTCCTAAACAAAGTGGGGGAAGTGACAGGGAAACAATAACATTAATTTGGCACTGAGTATAATTATTACAATGCTCATAGTTCCCAATCAGTCTAGCTGGGTTAGCTAGAAACTTTAGTTGCTGTAATCCAAAAGGTTTGGAGGAAAAAACAGTGCCTCCATAGAAGAAAGCAGTTTGGTGTGGTTTTCTTTGGGAGTGATTCCATCCTTTTCAATTTAATAAGATGGTGAATAAAAGGGGCAAGCAGCTGAATCAGTGGCAGCATTTAAAAAAGAATTATCCTATACCAGAAACCTAGCAAGAAGGACAATATTGAATTTCCATATTGTTCTATCATCATTGCACCTTTCATCTACAGAGAGTAGCAACTTGGCTAATTCTGAAACATGCAGTGAGTCAAACCTGTAGTACTCAGCCCATCGGGAAGTCTTATGGCAATAAATAATGATACAATTTATTAAATTTCTACTCCAGCTTTTATTCACTCAAAGTAGCAAATTTAGCACTAATCCTGATTTCTGGCAACAGCACCCCTGAGAAATAGTCTGGGCTGAGAGAGGGAGGAACTGACAAAATGAGCTTCTACAGGTGACAATGGGGTAGCATTAGTGCGTCTTTCTTTTCAATGCCAATCCAAAGCTTAAGCATTATGCAATGCTAGTGAGACTGAGAATTTAAAAATAAAATTCCAGAAAATATGACAACAAAACACTTTCATATTGTTCCAAAAACATTACGCCACAAGGAATCATGATTGAAGGTGCTTATTTTTGTCACACACAGCTCTTCCTTCCAAGTTTTCTCCAAAACAATTATATTGTGCTGTAGGCCAGCCTGATATTGTCAGGCTGGCCTACAACATAAGATAATTGTGTTTGGAAAACCTGGAGAAAGAACTTTGTGTGACAAAAATAAGCTAGCAATCTTATAATTGCCAGCAGAATTGAACTGCAATCTCTCCTTAATCCCTATGCGATAGTAGCTGTCTTTTGCTAAAAGGTCCATATTTTTGGGGGGGGGGTTTAATATCTGAAAAGAATCTCTTGACAAAGATGGTAAGAGAAAAATTTAAAAGAAACAGATGGAGAGGCAAAAATGGACATTTTGTGATAAGTGACAGAGAGCTGGTCAGATGACCAACCCAGCTCAATACTCTGATTTTGAAAAGCTCCATAGAAAATTGCTTTTGTTTCCGTTTTTCTTCCAAAAGATCTAGAAACCTGAATTGCAACCTCTGTTTATGCTAGAGGAAACTAGTCTTGGTTCCTTAAGTGCAATCACAGATCACAAATTCTGTTTATAATTTTACTTTTGTACAACTGTTCTCCATCAATCTAATAGCTCTGTAGCAGCTGTTACCTTTCCACATGCTGTGAATTACTTGTACTGTTGATACCACCCCATATTTCTGCAAGTCTTAAATCTTCTCTCTCACCTCCAGGAGGGCTGAATTTTCTTCCAGCACACTGGTCTTAATTTCAGCATCCTCCACAGATTTTGTCACCTTTCGACAGCTTTCCTATAAGAAATTTTAGGGAATAGGAAAAAACTTAAAAGGCCAAGCAAGCAAACAAATGGAATGAACTAATATGGATTTGCAATAAGCATTGTGTTTCTTTTCTTTAGAAGTGGAAGCTGGAAGGAAGCTGAAAAATATCTTCTTCTTTTTTAAAAAAAACTTGATATGCTAAAGCTAATTTTAACTGGGTAGAATGAAGATGTGGTTTGCCATTGCCTAATTCCTAAGGCTGAGAGAGAGTGACTGGCTCAAGTCACCCAGCTCGTTTTATGCACAGATTAGAATTCATTATCCTGGTTTCTAGCCTGATGCCTTAACAACTATACCAACTGGCTTTCATCCTTGATCTACATGCCTCATCTGTTACTTCTCTAGCAGATTCAAAACAATCAACAAGGCTCTTCTTTTCCCTCCTTTATAGAGTTCAGCCAGATAAAAACTGAGTCAAGATGGCCGAGTGCCCTTCCATATCCATAGGGGCTGTTTTGATACAGAAACATCTCAGTTGCATGCTGCTGCGCTGTCTTTGGCATGGATCAGATGGAGCAAATGAAAATTGTTAGCTTTCTTTTCCAATCCGCTTAGAAAAGCTCTGCCCCATTCATCTAGCATCTTCATAGCATTATCCAGCATCACTAAGTTACATAGACCCTATGTTCATTTCTGTTATTTGAGCTGGTTGGATGATTGTAGATAATGCTCCACCTCATTTCCAACAACTACATGCACTGTCACACTATTTGGGCAGAGACATGCATATAAAATCCCAAACCACCAAGCCTAAGTGATAGCAGAATCACTAAAAACTAAAACGAGAATTGTACATAATCTGACTGAAGCACACTGGTTTATAGGCATAATTGTATAAGAATGCCATGGACAAACATCTCATTTTGGAGACACTGTGTTATGTTCAAAGTTCAATGACACATCCCTGGAGTCATACTTCTATTAAGCACAGGGACCCCTAAGTTCTTGCTTATGAGAATTGCTTTTCAATTCTCATTTTAGTTTTTAGTTATCAAAACAGAGTAAACAGAATTATACCACTGAGCCATAAGTCTCATCCCTTCCATGGATGTCCTGATGCACAAACAAAAGAGCTGTGGCTAATGCTATGCCAGTAGCATGTTGCTTTTCCAAGAGCCTCAACAAGCTAAATTTCTGGTAATATTTGCTCCCATTTTGGCTGGATAAGCTAGCAGCTATCTTGTATAAGAACAACCTGTAACAAATTCTGACAGCAGTCCACACTGTGGGTTATTCAATAAATGAAGGTCAGACAAACATGGTTTATTACAAAGCATGAACCTAGTTTTGTTATAACTAGGGAATTAATAAGCGGTATCATTTTTATGTTTACAGAGAGGCAGGAGAGGGGCCATTTGATCTTCCTCACAGATATAAAAATATTTGGGGCCACCGTTCAGATAAATAAACCTCAAGAAGTGAGAAGGAATTGGAAACCCACATCTCCTCAAGTATGTCAGACTTGATAGCATGTAGCTATCAGCCTTCTTCAAAACTCTCAACAACTGACTGGTAAGAATTATCTGTCCCATCTTTGCTACCTAATACTTGAAAAAGAGAAAATGATAAAAAGAAAGAAAAGGTGTGGCAGAAAATAGTTGGCTCTTGTGGTCCTATCAGTTCCTTGCTTCATGCCAAGCTACCACATGGAAGGCATTATAATAATAACAATAATAATGTTGGAAGGGACCTTGGAGGTCATCTAATCCAACCCCTGCTTAGGCAGGAAACCCTATACCATTTCAAACAAATGGCTGTCCAATCTCTTCTTAAAAACTTCCAGTGTTGGAGCATTCACAGCTTCTGGAGGCAGGTTGTTCCACTGATTAATTGTTCTAACTATTCTTCATCTTGACAAAATTCACTACTGAATTATTTTGGCTCTCAAAGCCTCACTTTCCTTGGCCAAGCAAGAAAAGAGCCTTGCTTCTCCTAGGAGGTAATTCAATCTCTTTTCTTTCACATAAAAATCAATATAGCTCCTGCTGACAATCGACAGTATAAAAGGAAAATTGATTTTTCTAAACAGGAACCAGTATATTGAATTTCAAAAATGGGACAGCACAATTACTTCATTCTAGAAAACGTTGAGAAAAGAGGCAAACTGATGCTAACCAAACAAGCAGAGGCTCATGTATTTTGTATGCAATAATACTGGATCTTTTCAAACAATTCTGTTATATCTCTGCCTAAACCTGGAATTAACTCCAGGGATCTGGGAGTCCTGGTGTACAATTGCTTAAATATGAGCCAATTGTGTGCAGCATCTGCCAAAAGAGCCAATGCAATCCTAGACTGCATTAACAGAGGGATAGAATCAAGATCACATGAAGAGTCAGTACCACTTTATATGGCCTTGGTAAGACTGCACTTGGAATACTGCATCCAGTTTTGATCACCACAATATAAAAAAGATGTTGAGATTCTGGAAAAAGTACAGAGAAGAGCAACAAAGATGATTAGGGGGCTGGAGACTAAAACATATGAAGAACAGTTATAGGAATTGGGCATCTCTAATCTAGTGAAAAAAAGGATTATGGGAGACGTGATAGCAGTGTTCCAATATTTGAGGGATTGTCACAAAAAGGATTTTTCCAAAGCACCAGAAGGCAAGACAAGAAGCAATGGATGGAAACTAATCAAGGAGAACCTAGAACTAAGGAGAAAATTCATGACACTAAGAACAATAAACTACTGGAACAGCTTGCCTTAAGCTTGCCTTGTGAGTGCTCCATCACTGGAGCATTTTAAGAAGAGACTGGACAGCCATTTGTCTGAAAATTGTATAGAGTCTCGTGCTTGAGCATGAGCTGGACTAGAAGATCTTCAAGGTTCCTTCCAACTTTGTTATTTTGTTATTCTGTACTTCTGCCTAATCTTAACTACTAGTGCTATAAGGAAATTCAAAATGTTAATTTTATGGATAATATGCATAGTCTACTTTTAAATGTTTTCCCTCATTCCAATCCTACCTTTCCCCCACCAACACTTCGTTCTGCTTTTTTTTTTTGTATGATTTTCTCTGGTTAAGGGTTATATCAATTTAAGTGGTTATGTCAAT
This sequence comes from Crotalus tigris, assembly GCF_016545835.1. Taxonomy (NCBI): domain Eukaryota; kingdom Metazoa; phylum Chordata; class Lepidosauria; order Squamata; family Viperidae; genus Crotalus; species Crotalus tigris. The sequence continues at coordinate 164,621 of NW_024097779.1, read as the reverse complement.
TAAGTGGTTCAATTGCCTAATTATGAATTTATTTTCTTAAAGATCAACATATTTACTCTTGCTTTTTAATTTTTAACTATTTTTTTGCCAACAGTATTGTTTAAAAAAAATTAAACAATAGCAATAAAGCCAATCAAAATGAAGGCAAAGTCAGATCTGATTTTACAACAAGATGGACAGAATTCAGCCTCTCCTCTCTCAAACTGGCCCAGTGAAACACTCTTTCACTGGCAGTCTTCAAAAAAAGACAAATTCATTCTATATTCCTGGCAATAAAAGCAGAAACAGACATGGTCAATGTGGAAACCTAACTCTTCAGCTATGTAGTCTGTACAAAAACAAAACAAAAAAAACCCTACAGACCTGCAGATTCTGAAGATGGTGGTTGACCTTAGATGTCCTCTCCTTGAGACTGGTAATGGAGTCCTTGGCTCGCAAAAGGCCACTGTTGCTGACTTCCTGCTGGGAGAGAGTATAAGAAGGGACCAGATGAAGCAAAACATAATCCATTTACTCCTGACTTCTTCACACTTCCCAATCATTTATTTCAGGCTCAATGTCAGCTGAAAGGTCTTCTTAGGGACCTAAGAATTCATTACTGAAAGTGACAGAAGAAATTAGTGACATCTTTGAGTGGCTCAGGAGGCCATAAAGTAGAAACTTGCTTGTTGCTGTTGAGGGTCATGAAAAGTGAACAAAGAAATATTTGGAACAATATAAAAGGCCATATCTAAGTATAGAAAGCAAATGAGGAATGGAGAATGATACAAATAGATCACTGTAGAAGGAGGATCACAAGAGAGTAAAATCTTCTAGAAAAGCTAATCTCGTGGGCTATGTTTGAAGAGATTTATGTGGGCAAATTCTTTCCTAGTCCACTGCCTAAACAACCAAGTGATATGAAGATTTTTTTAAGGAATATTTTTCTTGAAACAAATAATGGCAAAAATGCTCCTTGCTATTAAAAGAACTTGATTCTCTTTAATTTTTCCTCCTGCAATATCAATAGATACGGAAAAGAATGAATTAGAAATAAACTCAGAATTTTATTTTTAAATTATGTGTTTTAGATTTTTTTTACTCCAAATGATTCTACCACGGGAAATACATTGTTTAATTTTGACTGCCACCCCATTTTTGAACCACATTTAAAATTTATTTTACAGCTTTAGAGAAGTTTTGTTTTACCACAAGAAAGCACATTTTTTGGATTACAAATTCATAAAAGAAGATTTAAATATTTAACTTTTAAAAAATACTTTGCAAAAAAGCTTGACAAGAGATGAAAAGTTTGACAAGGGATGAACTAAGAAAGTCTAAAACAGATAATGAGGAGAATTTTTAAAAGATTAATTTTTCTACAAAAGTGCATCATAAAATTGTAATTGATGTAAGCAACTGTCTCAGACCTGTGGGGAAATGCTTTCTTTTAAAAGACTTAATTGGTGGAATTTGCAAAGTAGGTTGACTGCCTATTTTTAATCATGGAAAATAGAAGTGGTGCATTCAGTAATCATAATACCAAATTACAACACTAAAAACTAAACATAAATAGTTATTCTGATATCTTAGAAATTTTGTCAAGGAGAATATAAAATAAAATCAGGAGAAAAGCTGGCAATAAAAGGATATATATGTTAATGGTTTTCTTATGTACAACTGTTACAAAAATTTAAAGCAGATAAAGATCTTTTGGTTTTGAACATAATAAGACTGAATTTGAAAAGAACTGTGCACAAATGCTGAATATGCTATTGCTAAAATGTATATCAACAACCTAAGATATGCAGATGATACCACTCTAGTGGCAGAAAGTGAAGAGGAACTAAAGAGCCTCTTGATCTGGGTGAAGGAGAATGCAAAGGTTGGCTTGAAACTCAACATTAAGAAAACCAAGATCATAGCATCTGGCCCTCTCAATTCCTGGCAAATAGATGGGGAAGAAATGGAAGAAATCTTCCTGGCTCAAGATCACCGCAGATGGGGACTGCAGCCAAGAAATTAAAAGACGCTTGCTCCTGGGGAGGAAAGCTATAGCAAATCTAAGACAGCATACTAAAAAGCAGAGACATCACCCTGCCAACAAAAGTACGTATAGTCAAGGCCATGGTTTTCCCAGTTGCAATGTATGGCTGTGAAAGTTGGACCATAAGAAAGGCTGAGTGCCAAAGAATTGAGGCCTTTGAACTATGGTGCTGCAGAAGACTCCTGCAAGTTCCCTGGACTGCAAGATGATCAAACCGGTCAGTCCTAAAGGAGATCAACCCCGACTGCTCTTTAGAAGGCCAGATCCTGAAGTTGAAACTCAAATACTTTGGCCACCTAATGAGAAGAAAGGACTCACTGGAGAAGGGCCTAATGCTGGGAAAGATTGAGGGCAATAGAAGAATGGGACGACAGAGAATGAGGTGGCTGGATGGAGTCACTGAAGCAGTAGGCGTGAGCTTAAATGGACTCCAGTAGATGGCAGAGGACAGGAAGGCCTGGAGGAATGTTGTCCATGGGATCGCGATGGGTCAGACACAACTTCGCAACTAACAACAACAACATATACTATTGAGATTTGAAACATAAGACAACAGGAAAGAAGATATGATAAAATGGATTAAAAACTTTGGTTATAATACACGAATGGAATGATGAGAAAAATTATTGAAAGAGCTGAAATTTGCCTTGTGTTATAGTCCTACATAGAATCATTTTATAAAATAATGGATCATGGTACATGTCACCAAAAGTACTATCTAGAATGTACAAAGATATTTCAAATTTATCGTGTAAATCAACATAAATTTGTAACCCAATAAGGGATATTTTATCATTGATGGTGAAAATGATGGAACTTGCAAAGATAACCAAACTTAACTAGAGATAAGACATTGTCTAATTTTAATGCTGGCTAGAGTCCCCTTATTGACATTTTGTGAGAAATAGAAAAAAAATGAAATAGTCTATGGATTTGATTAGGAAAAAATAGATTAGAGGGAAAAAATGTAAGCAATGATATAATCATGGAGTAAGAGATTAATCTACATTTATACTTCTTTATAATTCTTTCCTCTATTTTTTATTTTCTGCATTTTCTACATTCATTTTTTATTTCTCTTATTGTTCCTGTCTTCATTCCTAATATTAACTGTTGTTAGTTTTTAATCTTTCTTTTTAAATGATGTAGTAAAGTTATGTTCAAAAATAAAAAATGAAATACATTATTTAATCACTACTAAATACACTCATTAAAATATATTTTATGCATTGATATTAAGTGCAAAAGACAATAACACTGATGTGGAAATCTAAATCATTCTCTGATTTAGAAACGCTGTTCTTGCATTCTAGTCTTTTTACTGATAATTAACCAGGCAAGAAAAAAAACTTGTTCAAGAAAAATAGAACAAGGAGGTAAGGTTAAATGGGAGGAGTGGAGATTCAATTCCCTCTCTCCATGAGCATCTCTTCCTTTAAATATATAGCAAAAATACCTCTTTGGAGAGGAGAATATAATACCTCTGAAACAGCAGATATAGACAACATTAGAAGGTTACGAAGATATAGTATTACAGATCAATCTCACTATTAAACAAGAACTATAAACTTTTTGCTGCAGTTCTGGCAGGAAGATTAAAGAAGGTTGTAAGGCATATATTCATGAAGATCAATCTGGCTTTCTGCCAAAAAGACAGTTAAAGGACAATGTGAGGACTGTTTTGACATTATTGAATTTACAATATCATAATGAGAAACAGGCAGCTTCAATATTTTTAGATGCAGAGAAGGCCTTTAAAAATTTAAATTTGGCTTTTATGTTTGAAGTTTTGGAAGATACGGACTTTGGGGAGAATTTTATTCAAGGGGTTAAACAGTTTATATGTCACAGTAAGCAAAAAATTGTTATTAACGCTGATCTAACCAATTCATGTGAAATTTTGGTGTTGGAAGTTTTGAATAAAGATTAGGCAAGATGAGAAAATAGCAGGTATAAGTATCAAGAAGACAGTTTATAACTTGAGGGCATTTGCTGATGATTTGGTTATATTCTTGCAAGATCCCCAATAATATAGAATATTTGATAAGGTAATTAAATAAGTTTGGGGTTTTAGTGGGGTTTAAAATAAACAGAAAACAACAATGCTTATTAAGAATATCATCTTACAGAGCTGTGATATATTGACTAAAGTCTGGTTTTAGGGTTCAGAAAAAGGTGAAATATTTGGAGGTCATAAACACAAATGCAAAACTGTTTCAGAATAAATGGAATGATATCAAAAAGAACTTATTAAGATGGAATAAACTGCATTTATCACTATTGGCTAGAATTTCTATAATTAACTTTACCAATGCTTGCAACTGATACTCCATTTAAACAATGGCAGATGGATATTTCTAAGTTTATATGGCAAGGGAAAAAACTAAGAATCAGATATAAACTACTGCAAGATGCTAAGGAAAGAGAGGGGTTAGGTTTACTAGATTTGGAATTGTATTTCAATGCTTGTTGTTTGGTCTGGCTAAATGAGTGGGTGAATTTCTAGAATATGAGACTACTCGATCTAGTAGGTCATGAATTAAGATTTGGAGGGCACAGTTATTTATGGTATGACAAGGTTAAAATAAATATTGATTTTAATAACACTTTGTTAGACATACCATTCTAAGAGTTTGGAGAAAATATAAAACAAGGTATTCTATGAAGGTGCCTCTTTGGATGTCCCCCCAGCAAGCTTTTTTCAGAAAAGAAATAGTGGCAAAGCCCAACTGGTGGACTTATGGTTAAATAATATCTTTTAATTTTGGTGATCCTATCCTCATGTCTAAGGAGGAGTTAGAATCAGAAGGACGTGTCTGCCATTTGGTTTACATATTTACATTTGAAAGAAAGATTTAAATTAGACAAAAAGAGTTATAGGTTTGATTTTGTTAAAAATGAATTGGAAATCCTACTGTGTGGTAGTGATGAACATATTATTGCTAAGATCTATAATTGTTTTTGAATTTGGAAAATGAATATGTGAAGCATTGAATGATTCAGTGGACAAGGAACTTTGGATCTACTGTAATGCTTGAACAATGAAAGAATATGTGGATGAAAGGTTTAACATTTATACTAAATCATAATTTAAAAGACATTTTTTATAAGATGGCGTATCATTGGTATTTAAGATATCAGATAAGTTGTCAAGACTGTGTAAAAGTATTTCAAATGAATGTTAGAAATGCAAATGTAAAGAAGAGACTTTTTATCATTTATGGTGGACATGTGATAGAGCAAAAAAAAATATTAGAGTAGGATTCATATCCTAATTCAGAAGAATCTTAAAGTGAATACAAAAGTAAAACCAGAACTTTTCTTTTGGGTTTAATGGAAAAAGACTTGGAAAAAAATTGGAACTTTGATGTTATATAATATGTTAAGATTACTATATGCACAAAAATGGAAGGCCATTTCGATTCCCACAATGGACGAATGGCTGTAAAAGTTGATGGAGTGAGAGATGGCTAAATTGACTGCTTTGACTAAAAAAAAAAAAACCACACAACTACTTTTGTTTCTACTTGGAAACTGTTTGTGGACTTTGTGCTTGATGTGAAAAAAAAACTAAACTTTGATTTTGAGTTTTACCGATTAGGTAGATTTGTTGTTATAGAAACGGCTAGTTTATAAAGTAAAAAGTTGAGGTTTGATGTTATTATCTTATTTAACAGCACCAAAGGGAATCGGAAGTCAATGCCTTTTCTTTCTTTTTCCCTTGTTTTCCTTTTTCCCTCCCCTATTTTTCCCATTGTTTGCTTTTATATTTTTATATTTTATATTATAAATTTAAAAAATTAGAAGTTCCAACAGGATTCATCCTTTCCAATCACCAAGGAAATGTGGGAGACTTGGAAGCAACATCTTCAAAGTGGAATATGAAAAGATAAACAGGCCTAAAACGCATCAAGCATACAAACTTTTTTGGGGGGAAAACTTGAAGAAGGAGAATCTGTAAATCTATTATAGCACTAAAGAGTCAAGAATCTTATGGCATCTTAAAAATATGTAATTGTATCATGGCATCAGGTAACTAGTGAGCTAATCAATGTATTGTTGAAAGTGCCATAGGACAGTTTTTTATGGCAGTGGCATAAATGTTTTCTTCTTGTCTATTATTAGAACAATACTAACTCAGGGCAAATTAATTATCTAGGAAAGCAGCAACAGGTATGTGGGATTGTGGTTCATTTCCTCACTTGCTGGCTAGAACTTTCATCTTCATCTTCTGACCATGCTGGCTTGATAGGAAATAGAGGATCCCGTCTTTCGCCTCCTGCTCCCCCTGGTAGACCTCCATCATCTGTGGATTCATTCTCCGTGGTGGAATCATCACGTTCCCCATCAGTTAGATTCAGGAGAGAAACATTAGTGCAAGCAGAAGAACGCTTCAAATTCAGATTGGGACTTTCACTGGTAAAATGGGGCTCAACTCTGGTTTGGGAAAAAGGGCATACATTATGCTTAGATCCAGCTGTTGACTACTTTCTTACTTACATAATATACTGCAGAGCGATTGCAGATAGCAATCTATAGCATATAGCAATCTATAGCAAAGAGTCTTTTGATGCTTCACAAAGCTCGATACCTAAGCTTTTGAAAACTAAGAGCAACCCTTGGCTGGTATCAGTTTTATTAACTTCTACTAAGCTTTCTAAACTCCTTTTATGAGAAAATAAATATCAATATATGAAGATATGAAAACAATATGAAATCCTAGCTCACCTCTCCCAAATATGATGTTTGTATGTATGTGTTGGTCTTCAACATCCTCAGTTTAAGGGATTCCTATATTGAAATCCTGGAATATTCTTCTGGAAATTTTGAGAATTGAAATCCAACACATTGATAGGGTATCTAATCTTATTTATTCCATCACTTACAGCCTGCCAAGTCAACACTCTTTGGGTGACTTACATGAGGTCATATTTATTTATCCAATAAGTTCAAACAAAATGGGGGAGGGGCAGACTGATCCAAAAAGATAGGGTAACTATCAAAAAAGCTCTCATCCCCATCATTTTTTGAAATCCAAAGAAGCTCCTCCGAAATAGGATGCACTGTACCTATTTGAAGAAGATGGTTCATAAAGCAAATAAAGGCTTCATAGATCAAAATCAGCATTTTATACAAGAAAATTCATTGTTAACCAAGGAAGAACCACAGCCCAATGTTATCCTATTGAAACAGATTGTGCTCCCAGCCAATGAGTACCAACTACAGTTTTAGGACATCTTCAAAGGCAGCCCAACTCAGAACATATTGGAACAATCAATGTTATAAGGATAACAGGGACTATTGCCAAGGTCTCCCATTCAACAAGAAATATAAAGGAAACACTAAACAACATTGTGCAAAGTCTTTTCTGGTAAAAGATTCCACCTGCTAATCAAATAGCAAGATCTCCATTTTCACACTAGCTTCATCAAAGAATGTGATCCTCTCTAAAGCCAATACAGGACCACAAAAGAAGCTCAGTTGTTTCTGAACAAGCAGTAACATCCTCTTGCTTTGATTCAATTTTACCTTGTTTCATTCCGTTCCATTCAATCCCTCACCTTTCATACACTGGAAGAAATGCATCTCCTGCTCAGTTCAAGGCTTGGTATCAGGAAGATATTATTGAACTCCAATCCAAGAAATGACCTTTCCCAGTGGTTTCATTTAAATATTAAATAGGATAGGGGAGAGAATGAAGTCCTGGGACACTGCACATAAAAATGCCCAAAGATTTCATTTCTTCTTTTGACATTACCAACTAGAATCACTCACTTATGAATCAGTGAATACTGCAGATTAGTGCTACCAATCCATCCACTCACACAGAGACCCATCTCACAGATAGTACAAAAGAGATCTAAATGGTTTCTCACAATGCCTGGCCAGAATTGTCAGCAATAACCGCTGTTGTAGTACCTGCTTAGATCAGATGAAGATTCATTATCCACTTAGCCCAGTGTTGGACTACAAACATTCATTATTTTTGGCCAGCTTTATGCAGACTACAAGTTCTGGGAGTTATAGTCCAACAAAGCTGGGATCTGATGAACTGAAGGAGAAAAGGGTGTTTTGTTTTGTAATCTCTTCCCAGCGGCCTTTCCAGATGCCTGGAACTGAATCTAAAACCATCTATAAGCAAAGCAGAAATGCCACCCTGCATCCCCTTTCCTGCTATATGTAGTGCACTGAATTTCACTTCTACCCTTCCTCCCCTCCCCCGGTCATTTACCCATGGAAAGAGACAGCTTTCTTTTTTTTGGGAAAGCCCTTGATGCTAGTAGTCTTTCCAAGCTGATCCTTGTTGCTCTGGGCTCGACTCTCAATGCTTGTCGGTGTGTCTCCAGCCTCATTTATTTCTTTGGATTGCCAGATAGTCTTCACCACAATGTTGGCCATTATAGGTTGGGGTTCGATATCTGGTATGAGCACAGATTTTCTTGCCTGTACCACACCAGGAAATATCTACTATCTATAAGCCAACTGGCTCTCCAGGCAGGGTAAGGATCTTCCAGCTGCTCTCATGACCTCACAATGGTTGCCACGGGGCCGCCAATCATATAACCCCACTCTTCCATCCACAATTTGCACCATCAACATTCTATGGCTTCGATGGAAAGAAAACTAATCCAAAGATGTAATGCTGACACTGAAGGAATTGCATTGATTGAGTTGAACAAATACCGTACAATTAACTGCTCTTTTATACCTTGTACAGGAAGGCAATGTCTAGATTCAACTGCTACACTAGGCTATAATTTGTAAATTTTCTATGAATCACAGTTAAGTAATCAGCCAGACTTACATACCACCCAGAGTGACGTTCACACTGCACAATGGAACTAAACCAAATATACATTATGGGTTAGCTATATGTAGGCTCAAATATTATATAAAATTTCAAATCAATGTATTTAAATGAAATTGTCTTTTTTATGCTTTACAAATAATCTGTCTATATGACTTTTGTGCTGTTTGCTGCTTCCTATCTCTTCCACAAGCTTCAAGGATATAACATCTATACAAATCTACAAAGATAAAGTATTCACTTGCTGTATTTTCCATATCTATCTAATTTCCCAATCTTCTGTCCATAAACTCATATGTAATCTCAAAGGGAATTTGAGAAATAAACTTTAAGATCATACATGATCTCATTACTTACAGTTGGAATACAATAAAAATTATAATATCCTCCTCCTTATCTTTATTTCCCCCCCCCCTTTTTTTGCATCCAGCTGGTGTCAGCATTTGTCAGTAAAGAATCATGAACTTAAAAGTCACAGCAGAGATTCTAGGTTGGGCTAAAAATGAAATCACACTATCAAAAGGTATTAGCCAAAACATTCTCTGAAATACCTAGCTATTTATTATGAGCTGTGGTGGCACAGTGATTAGAATGCAGTACTGCATGCTACTTCTGCTGACTGCCAGCTGCTGCCAGTTCAATTCTCACTGGCTGAAGGTTGACTCAGTCTTCCATTTTTCTGAGGTTGGTAAAAGAGAATCCAGATTGTTTGGGACAATATGCTGACTCTGTAAACCGCTTAGAGAGGGCTGTGAAGCACTGTGAAGCAGTATATAAGTCTACATGCTATTGCTATTGTTAAGCAAAACACATAACTCACAAACTATCCAAAACATTTAGATGATTGCTTTGGCAATGGGCTGGTTCAAATACAATGCTAAACCAAAGGCTAATATTGTCTATAGTGAATCAAAGGAAACATTCATAAGTTTGTCTTTCTTTTTGATCAACATGAGGTGTCAACTAACTACAACAGTTGAATTGATGCTTAACTATTGTTTACTGAGTCAACCACAACTGAATTGATACACATTCCACAATATATTTGGACCTGATTTTATCAAGTTGTTCTTACTTACCTATTGACAGGATTGTTGTGCTGGATATAATATGAGAAAACAGCTCCATACATGTCAACTTGAATTCCCAAAGAAAAGTCAGGATATGAATGCAATAACTATATTAATTAGTTAGTTTCCAATAAGACTAAACCATACACTAATATATTGGTTTTATCTGAGTAAATAAAAATCTGTCTATACCTTAACATAAATGCAAGCCATTATGTATTAAACAAAGCTTTAAACTTTCCCATCAGAATTATGCAAAATCAGACTGCTTCACTTTTTGAAGCTGTATTCAAGCAATATAGGGAGATGAATATATTTAAATAAATGAGCAAAACGCCAAAAATTTCCCTCAACTGACCTCCACCCTCCAACACGCCAAGGAAAGGCATGCAAAGGGTAACTCGAAATGGGAGCCGTTTTGTGCCCATCAGCAGCGTCGGAGTTTTCTTTGCCGGTCCGTGACTGTTTTATTGCATGCACGGGAAGGCACCGTCTCAGGAGATGCGGGACTGAGCTGAGCCGGGTAAACAGCAGCGGCAGCAAACCTGGCCACAAAGATGGGGGAGAAGAAAAAATGGGAGGGAATGGAAACATCCGGATGCCAGGAATTCAGGAAAGGTTGATGAGTCCAAATATTAAGGGGAGGGATGTTGGAGGTTGCAAGTGTGAACCCCCTTCTAGTTTTGCAAAAGAGACCTTGGGAAAGGAGGTGGAAAGTGGGGGAAGAGAAAGAATAAGCTGGATTTGGAGAATGAGGTGATGCAGTGAGAGGGGAGGAGGCCAGTTGACCGATTCGGTGTGCGGGCATCATCTATGCCCTTGAGATACATTTTGCAATTATTCATGCCAGTATGCTATATCGTCCCATATCTAAAGGCCTTAAAAGCACCCAATATAGCCCCAAAGTAACCCGAAAAACTAAAGTTGATCGCCCAACCGGCAACGTTGACTAGAAGAGAGAACCACTACCCCCCACACGCCCTTGATCGTTGTGCCTTCTACTCTCAAAGCCAATTGGCTGGAATTTGATGACGGCCCCCGTCGCTCTTTCCCAGGAAAGGCAGCTCGGTTTCCAAGCCTCTTCTCCACAGCCTTTCTTTTGCCGCCGTTCCACCGTCAGCCTTTTCAGCCAATGAGCCACGGAAGGGCTTGGAGGACGTGGATTTCTTGCCCAATAACAGCTTTCAAGAACCGTCCCCCGCCCAGCACCGACCGGAGGTTCAGCTTGCCGATTTCGCAAGAAGCATCACTCAGGTCGAGGAGGAAATGGGCGGGGCGGCCTTTGAATGACATTTCTTAAAATCTATCAAGATATTCAAACCGAAGGGGCACAGGGGGAGGCAGGCTTAGGCGGGCTTCTTGTGAACCTATCCCCAATGGAAAATGCAGAGCTGTAGAGGGGACTTATTTGACATTAAGATTCACCAGATCCAATAGGGAGAAGAGCAGGCGGGATTTAAACCTATTTACCAGAAGAAGGCTGGCTGCTGCGGCCTTTGAACTATGGTGCTGGAGAAAACTCCTGCGAGTCCCCTGGACTGCAAGGCGATCAAACCGGTCAGTTCTAGAGGAGATCAACCCTTACTGCTCTTTAGAAGGCCAGAAGTTGAAACTCAAGTACTTTGGCCACCTAATGAGAAGGAAGGACTCACTGGAAAAGAGCCTAATGCTAGGAAAGATTGAGGGCAATAGAAGAAGGGGACAACAGAGAATGAGATGGCTGGATGGAGTCACTGAAGCAGTAGGCGTGAGCTTAAATGGACTCTAGAAGATGGTAGAGGACAGGAAGGCCTGGAGGAATGTTGTCCATGGGATCGCGATGGGTCGGACACAACTTCGCAACTAACAAGAACATGCCAGCTAATGGACAAGGCTCTCTGTGTTATTGTCATTCAAGAGCCTCCACTTGGGTGTTTTGGTTTTACACATACACTCTCAACCTATTCAGGTTCCTCCAAATAGTATAAGAGAGGTCAGATACTTCAGCTTTATACTCCTTTAATGTTATTCCTTGCTTAATGGTCTCCTTCCTCTATTTTTAACATTTTTAATTCGATTTTGTTCTTTGTACCTTCAAGAATGCTTTTTCTTACCATAAAGTTGTTCCTTGGTCTCAGCGGCCTTGGGGCATATGTCCCTTTAGAGGATGTTCGAGGATCATTCTCTTGCTTAGTTCTCTCAGATTCTCTGCTACTTCTCTTCTGATCTTAGGTGGGGCAAGGCCAGCAAGAGGGTATATTTTCTCAATTAGTTTAGGGATGAGACAACTTATAAGTAAGCATACTGATGGCAGTATCAACTTGCTTCATGTGTGCAGATGCATCCCATACTGGAACAGCACACTGTACTCTGCTGCAGAGATGCTCAAGGCGAAAGCTGATGTACACAATGTAGATGGTTGAGCTCTCCATGTGTAGTTTATCAATTTCCTGATATTGTTCCTCAAGCTGACCTTGGCTTAGTGTCCAGGCAATGCTGTTTAAAAGAAAGTGTCCTATCGAGTGTTATACTGAGATACTTTGGTGTTCAACAGTGCTATAGTTGGTTCCCTTGTCACTTAGTATCCAACTCTTCCCTTGCATCTCAGTTTTGGAGCACATGGAGATGGAAAGCACACACTTGAGTCTTCTTTGGGATGGGTTTAAGTAGTTGGTGTCAGAACAGCCTAATGCTACCATAAGTTTCCCAGCTATATGATAAAAAATTGATCCTTGTGCAGCCGCTGCTGTATTGTCCACATAGATGAATAGATGTGTGTTGTTGGGGACTGGTTGTTTGTATATATGTTATACAGTGTTGGAGATAATACGCTTCCTTATGGCAGCCCATTCTTCTGCATCCTTCATCTACTGTTTTACCATTCAGTCACATAAAATCTATGATTCTGGAGGGAGCTGCCAATGAGCCTTGTAAGCTTATTATCTCCAGTAATATTACCAGAAAGCCACTCCAGTTATTAGCTTTGTTTCAAAACCATCCTCAATATGCTGCATAAGGTTTATAATTTGGCCACATGATCTCTCTGGTCTAAACCCTGTTTGCTCCCTTATGATCTTTGCGTCAATGAATTTTGAGTGCCTTGTAGAGGTGGCAGAGGAGTGATACAGGTTGGCAATTTTTTGGATCGTCTGAGTCTTTTCCAGGTTTCAGTAAGGCAGCAATTCTAGCCTGCCTCCCCAATTTCAGGACCTTAAATATGGCTATACAGTTGTTCATCAATTGCAGGAGCCGCTCCAGAGTATGGGGACCGAGCTGCTTTATATGTTCTGTTCTTATGTCATCAACACCTGCTTCTTTATTCATTATCATAGTCTTTATGATTTCCTCCAAATACCACAAAAGGGGTATTTAACCCCTTGTTTGGATGGCTTGTTTCCACACTTTTTATCTTTCGTTTTTCTATTCTTCAGCAACTGGCTAGCTACTTGGTCTGCTGTTACATCCATATTTTATTTTTTTATTTATTTTATTTTTATTTTTAAAATTTATAAGCCTCCCCACTCCCGGAGGACTCTGGGCGGCTAACAATAAAAACACATAAAACATAACAAGACAAACAGTACAAGAACAGTCATCCAGGGGTCAGATTTTATAAACCCCAGGCCTGCCGGAAAAGCCAGGTCTTAAGCAACTTATGGAAAACCAACAGGGTGGGAGCGGTCCTAATCTCCAGGAGGAGCTGGTTCCAAAACGTGGGCGCCATCACAGAGAAAGCCCTCCTTCGCGGCCCCGCCAAATGGCACTGCTTGGCCAACGGGACCTGAAGGAGGCCCAGCCTGTGGGATCTAACTGGACGAAGGGAACTATGAGGTAGTAGGCGGTCTCGCAAATAGCCTGGCCCTGAGCCATATAGGGCTTTAAAGGTAATAACCACCTTGAATTGGACCCGGAGACCAACAGGCAACCAGTGCAGCTCATGGAGGATAGGTGTAATGTGGGTGTATCGAGGAGCACCCGCTATCACTCGCGCGGCTGCATTCTGGACCAACTGTAGTCTCCAAATACTTTTCAAGGGTAGCCCCATGTAGAGCGCGTTGCAGTAGTCCAGACGTGAGGTGACAAGGGCATGAGTGACTGTAAGGAAAGCCTCCCGGTCCAGGTAGGGTCGCAACTGGTGCAACAGATGAACTTGTGCAAAGGTCCTCCCAGCCACAGCCGTCAAATGATGTTCCAAATTCAGCTGTGGATCAAGGAGGACACCCAAGTTGCGAACCCGCTCCGAAGGGGGTATATTTTCCCCCGCAAGAGTCAACACTGGACAGTCGACATGATCCTTGGGAGGCAACATCCAAAGCCACTCGGTCTTGTCAGGATTGAGCCTGAGTCTGTTAACCCCCATCCAGACCCTCACGGCTTCGAGGCAATGGCCCATCACATCGGCCGCTTCACTGAGAGAGCTCGGGGAGGAGATATATAACTGGGTATCATCAGCATACTGATGAAACCTCACCCCGTGCTGTCTGATGATCTCACCCAGCGGCTTCATATAAATGTTAAATAGGAGGGGGGAGAGGACCGACCCCTGCGGCACACCGCATTCAAGGGGCCTCGGGGTTGACCTCTGCCCTCCCACCAGTACCGATTGCGACCGGCCAGAGAGGTAGGAGGAGAACTACCGTAAAACGGTGCCTCCCACTCCCACCCCTTCAAGTCGTCGCAAAAGGATACCATGATCGATGGTATCAAAAGCCGCTGAGAGGTCAAGTAGCACCAAGGCAGAGGAATAACCCCTGTCTCGGGCCTGCCAGAGATCATCCATCAGCACGACCAAAGCGGTTTCTGTGCTGAAGCTGGGCCTGAAGCCAGATTGAAAAGGGTCTAGATAATCCGCTTCATCCAGAGACCGTCGGAGCTGGAGCGCCACCACTCTCTCTACAACCTTCCCCAAAAAGGGGAGATTGGAGACTGGACGGAAGTTATTTAAGTCAGCCAGGTCCAGGGTAGGCTTCTTGAGAAGGGGCCTCACAACCGCCTCCTTCAAGGATTGCGGAAAAGACCTCTCCCTCAATGAAGCGTTGATCAACACCTGGAGCCAGCCTCGTGTCACCTCCTTGGCAGCCGAGACCAACCAGAAAGGACACGGGTCCAATAAACAAGTGGAGGCGCTCATTGCTCCCACCGCTCTGTCAACATCCTCAGCGGTCACAGACTCAAATTCATCCCATAAAACTGAGCTAAGACCTGCCCCAGTCATCTCAGAAGGCCCTGCCCAATCGGAGTCTAGGTCTGTCTGAATCCGAGCGATTTTGTCTGATAGGAATTGCACAAATTCCTCCGCTCTACCCTGAAAGGGCTCCCCGGCTTCCCGAACGTTAAGTAGGGAACGGGTCACCCTAAACAGGGCGGCGGGGCGAGATTCTGCAGACGCAATAAGTGCGGAAAAATTGGAACATTTTGCCGCTCGTATCGCCACTAAATAAGTCCTAATATAGGCTCTTAGAAGTGTCCAGTCGGATTCGGAGTTACTAGCCCTCCAGCGTCGCTCTAGACGTCTCTTCTGACGCTTGATTTTATTGTGGTTTTGTTCTGTCTCCACCTATATTTTTCAGGAGTTTCCAAGCTTCTCTGCTGTTCTGTTTCATGTCTAGGTTCTCCACTAATGCACATTGGTTAGTGCTTGCATCAGCTCTATAAATAAATAAATAAACAAGCTAGGGAAGGCTGACTTATTGACTTCTCTGTCAATAGAAAGCACCGCAGGTTTGAAAAGCAGCACCTCTGCTCAATAGGCTGTGAAAATGTTTTGTGACAGATGAAACGAGGGGCCAATCAAATATGTTTAGGTCAGTTTGGTGCAACTAGACAAAGTCCAGGCATGGAACGCAGCATTGCTGAGGTCCCAATCCACTATCATGACTCTGCCAGCCATTTCCAAGGAAGATGGGATGCAAGGCCTGGCCGTATTTATCTCTGATGTCTGAAACTGTAAGTGATTGTAACTAAGAGGAAGACACGCAGGCAGAGCTAAATGAATTTTGTTTAAAAAAAAGACGATTTCATTTAAATAAATTGGTTTGAAATTTTTAATGATGTTTGGGTTTCACATATAGCTAAGCCATAGTTCAACATGATTCAGTTATATCTATGCAATACTTTTGAGGTCAGCATTACAGCTTTGGATTAATTTTCTTTCCATTGAACTCTATACCGACATCATAGAATGTTGGTGATATAAATGGTTGATGGAAAATTGGAGTCACATGATTGTCAGCACCATGGCAACTGTTGTGAGGTCATAGGAGCAGCTGGTAGATCCTTGCCCTACTTGGAGGCGCTCTGGATTATAAGTGATAGATGTTCCCAGGTACAGGCAAGAAAATTTGTGCTCGTACCAGATATCGACCCCCAAACCAGTAATGGCCAACATGGTGAAAACCATCTGGCAATTCAAAGAAATAAATGAGGCTGGAGACACACCAACAGGAATTGAGAGTCAGACTCAAGGCAGCAAGGAGGAGTTTGGAAAGACTGCTAGTATCTCCCAAAAGAAGAAAGGTATCCCTTTCCATGGGTGAGTGATCTGGGAAGGGAAAGAATGGAGGTAGAGTTCAATGTATTTGTTGTAGCAAATTTTGTACAGGGGTGTGAGTATGCTAGTAGCACATCTGTTTGCCTACAGATGTTTTCAGATTCAGTCCCAGGGATCTTCAGGTGAAAAGACCAAAGCAGATGATGCAAAAAAAAAAAAAAAAAAAAAAAAAATCTTTTCCTCCAGAATTTGGAGAGTTGCTGCCCTCAGATCCCAGCTTTGCTGGACTATAGCTTCCAGAATTTGTGGCCTCATGGTCAGTATGAGAATAATGAGTTTCTAGTTCAGCATTAGGCTAAGTAGATAATCGCATCTGATCTAGAGCAGGTACGATATAATAATAATAATAACCATAACCATAACAACAACAACAATAATAATAAAGTTGGAAGGGACCTTGAAGGTCCAGTTAACTCCCTGCTCAGGCAGGAAACCCAATATCATTTCAGACAAATAGCTGTCCAGTCTCTCGTTAAAAACTTCCAGTGCTGGAGCATTCACTGCTTCTGGAGGCAGGTTGTTCCACTGATTAATTGTTCTCACTGTCAGGAAGTTTCTCCTTAATTCTAGGTTGCTTCTCTCCTTGATTAGTTTCCATCCGTTGCTTCTTGTCCTGCCTTTAGGCGCCTTGGAGAATAGCTTGACTCCCTCTTCTTTATGGCAGCCCCTGAGATATTGGAACACTGCTATCATGTCCCCTCTCGTCCTTCTCTTCATTAAACTAGACATACCCAATTCCAGTAACTGTTCCTTGTATGTTTTAACCTGCAGTCCCCTAATCATCTTTGTTGCTGTTCTCTGTACTGGTTTCATCATACTGAAGCCACGCCCACTCCATTGCCAGCAATGCAAAAAGAGTCACGATACGTCGCGACCTGCCACATGACATCCATGTTCTAGAGTGATTCCATCAAATCAAATTGGTTTTTTGTTCCAATAACATGCAACTTAAAAGCTAGTAAGCCCTTCTGCATACTTTGTGCTGATTCAAGTTCAGGAGCTCACACTTTAGTTTACCCTTTTTAGCAAAACATATGAATCATTGCTCCTTTTTAAAAACTCATTTCTGATTTCTATCCAGGCAAGTGGGAGAAAAAAACTCCTTCCCATTATTTTCTTCATTTTCTGGTCCAAATTATAGTTCTGAAGAAACATCCAGGTTTTCCATACGTATGGCTGTTAAATACTGCTTTCTTAAGTGAGACATTTGTTCACTCAGCTAGATTAGAAATTGCACCTTAAGATGGTTGTCACTGAGATCTCAGAAATCCTGGCTTTGTATGTGCTTGATTTATTTTTCCCCGGTGACTTTTTCTAAATGTAGCCTTTTCTATAGACTTTGAGCTAACTTAGAATCCTACAGAGTGGCTGAAACAGTATCTTACACAGTCATTTGCACTTGGTTTGATATTGTGAACTCTGAGGTAGCAGACAGGGTCCTCTGTGACATTAATTTTGCCATGAGCAGCTTGAATTCCTCATCCAATTAAACTTTTCAGTAATGTTTTGTACAACTGACCATGAAAGTTTTTTGGACTATCTAAGAAATGGATAGATGTGATGGTGGGTGGGTGGCATTATTCTGCAGTGGTTCCATTTTTTGGTTGTATTTGTAATGTCAAGAGAAGACAACAGAAGTGACACTATATGGCATTTGAATGTACAATGCTCTAGGATTCCATTCTCTCTCCTCTTATCTCTCCTCTTTTTGTTATTTAAAGAAACCACTGGGAAAAGTCATTTGTTGATTTAGAGGTAAAGTTCAACAGTATGTACTACATTACACATAACGACACCAAACTTTATAGCCTGAACAGAGCAGGAAATGCAGAGAAATTTTCAGGTGGGGTAAACTGAAGCCTCTTGATGCGGGTGAAGAAGGAGAGTACAAAAGTTGGCTTGAAACTCAATATTAAGAAAACCAAAATCATGGCATCCGGCCCTCTCAATTCCTGGCAAATGGATGGGGAAGAAATGGAGGTAGTGACAGATTTTATTTTTCTGGGCTCCAAGATCACCTCAGATGGGGACTGCAGCCAAGAAATTAAAAGACGCTTGCTCCTGGGGAGGAAAGCTATGGCAAATCTAGACAGCATACTAAAAAGCAGAGACATCACCCTGCCAACAAAAGTGCGTATAGTCCAGGCCATGGTTTTCCCAGTTGCAATGTATGGCTGTGAAAGTTGGACCATAAGAAAGGCTGAATGCCAAAGAATTGAGGCCTTTGAACTATGGTGCTGGAGAAGACTCCTGCGAGTCCCTTGGACTGCAAGGTGTTCAAACCGGTCAGTCCTAAAAGAGATTAACCCCAACTGCTCTTTAGAAGGCCAGATCCTGAAGTTGAAACTCAAATACTTTGGCCACCTAATGAGAAGGAAGGACTCACTGGAGAAGGGCCTAATGCTGGGAAAGATTGAGGGCAATAGAAGAAGGGGACGACAGAGAATGAGATGGCTGGATGGAGTCACTGAAGCAGTAGGTGTGAACTTAAATGGACTCCAGAAGATGGTAGAGGACAGGAAGACCTGGAGGAACGTTGTCCATGGGGTTGCGATGGGTTATAGTTAATTGCGATGCAATTAACAACAACAACAAAACTGAATCATAGCATGAGGATGTTATTGCTTGTTCAGAAACAATTGGTCTTATTTTGTGCCCCAGTGTTGGCTTTGGAGAGATTCACATTCCTTGACAGAGTTAGGATAAAAATAGGGATCATTCTGTATGATTAGCAGGTGGATTATATTACGAAGGAAGCCTTTCCCAAGTGTTGTCTAGTGTTTCCATTGTGTTCCTTGGGAATGAAAGACTTTGACAGACACTCTTATCCTCCTTGCCTCAACATTGTTTATTCCAATATACTCTTCGTGGGCTGCCTTTGAAGATTACTTAAAACTCAAGTTGGTGCCCATAGGCTGCGAGCTGAGACCTGCTTCAGCAGGGTAACATTGGCCTGTGAACTATATATTGGTTAACAATAAATTTCCCTATAGAAAATCCTTATTTTATTCTATAAAACCTTCCCCCTGTTGGGCTATGATACTTTAGGAACCATCTTCTTCACATAGATGTTGTGGGTCCTACCTGGGAGGGGCTTCTTTGGAATCCACTCCCCCCCCCACTTTAAGAAGTAATGGAGATGGGAGTCTTTTTGATAGTTGCCCTATCTCTTTGGAATGGTCTATTGCTTAAATTTATTGGTAAAGGGATATGATAACATGTAAGTCACCCAAAATGTGTTAACTTGGCTGTAATATATAAATAATGTAATACATAAGTAAAACCAGATGTTCTAACAATGTATTGGATTTCAATTCTCAAAATTTCCAGGACGATATTCCAGAATTTCGATATAGTAATCCCATAAGTTGGGGATGTTAACAACAAACACAAACTTAGAAAGCATCATGCTTGGGAGAAGTGAACTAGGATTTTGTCTGTCATTATTTTCATATCTTCATGTATTGACAACTGTTTGCTCATGAAAGGAGTTTAGAAAGCATGGCAGAAAAAATGATAAAATTGCTACCAGCCAAGGGTTGTTTTTGGTCCCCAAAAGTTTAGGTTGCCAAGAAATATGTTAGCCATTGAGGCATCATGAGGCTCTTTATTGTAGTAAATTATCAAAACTACCATAAATATATTCTGTAATATATTGTGTAAGAAAAATGTAGTCCATTATTATTATCTAAGGATAATATGTGTGCTTTTTCCCAACCCAGAGTTAAGCCCCATTTTACCAGTGAAAGTCCTAATCTGAACTTGAAGCGTTCTTCTGCTTGTACTAATGTTTCTCTCCTGAATCTTACTGATGGGGAACGTGATGATTCCACCACAGAGAATGAATCCACAGATGATGAGGGCTTGCCATGGGGAGCAGGGGATGAAAAAAGGGATCTTCTATTTCCCATCAAACCAGCTTGGTCAGAAGATGAAGACGATGCTTCTAGCCAACAGGTGAGGAAATAAGTCACAAGCCCACATACCTGTTGCTGCTTTACTATATCATTATATTGTTCTGAATTAGCATTGTTCTAATAATAAACAAGTAAAAATGTTTTTCCTCCTTTCCCCCCAAAATAACTCTTGTTGTTGTTGTTAATTGCGAAGTCGTGTCCGACCCATCGCAACCCCACGGACAACGTTCCTCCAGGTCTTCCTGTCCTCTACCATCTTCTGGAGTCCATTTAAGTTCACACCTACTGCTTCAGTGACTCCATCCAGCCATCTCATTCTCTGTCGTCCCCTTCTTCTATTGCCCTCAATCTTTCCCAGCATTAGGCCCTTCTCCAGTGAGTCCTTCTTCTCATTAGGTGGCCAAAGTATTTGAGTTTCAACTTCAGGATCTGGCCTTCTAAAGAGCAGTCGGGGTTGATCTCTTCTAGGACTGACCGGTTTGAACGCCTTGCAGTCCAAGGGACTCGCAGGAGTCTTCTCCAGCACCATAATTCAAAGGCCTCAATTCTTTGGCGCTCAGCCTTTCTTATGGTCCAACTTTCACAGCCATACATTGCAACTGGGAAAACCATGGCCTGGACTATACGCACTTTTGTTGACAGGGTGATGTCTCTGCTTTTTAGTATGCTGTCTAGATTTGCTATAGCTTTTCTCCCCAGGAGCAAGCGTCTTTTAATTTCTTGGCTGCAGTCCCCATCTGAGGTGATCTTGGAGCCCAGAAAAATAAAATCTGTCACTACCTCCATTTCTTCCCCATTTATTGCCAGGAATTGAGAGGGCCGGATGCCATGATTTTAGTTTTCTTAATGTTGAGTTTCAAGCCAACTTTTGCACTCTCTTTCTTCACCCGCATCAAGAGGCTAAATAACTCTTATGGCTCTTAAAATAATGTGATTATCCCAATAGCTACTGCTTGCCATCATAGTTATTTGTTTAAGTGTATAAAATACTAGTCTCTTTAGTGCTACAGTAAATTAATAGGTTCTCTTGCAAATTTCCCCCCAAAACATTTGCACTCTTTATCTACTTGAGGTCTATATGTCATTTGAGTGCATACTCCATTTAAAGATGCTATTTTTCATCTTTCCCTAGTCAACGGAAAGTGTCTGTTTTGTTGGAACATCTAGTCTTATCTGTGTCTATTATTTCAGATTTATCACATTGTCTCTTCCATCCTCCATATCCAGAGGAAAAGTAAGCTGGTATTGAGATACAGCAGCCAAACTTTAAGCCAAACACAGAATTCATTACTGGTGTTTCTCTAATTTCAGGAATGCTTCTACAAGGCATGCTGGATGTCTGCCTGAGGAGCACTTGATTCAAGAGCCAAAGAATCATAGTAGTATACATGGAGGCTGTACTTTTTAGCTCTATGGTGGACTTTCTGTAAGGTCCCGGAAAATAATTTCATTGTGAGCTTCCAATAACACTCATAAAATAATTCCAATGTCTTTTTGTTGGGCCTAGCAATTGTTTGATCAAGCAACTTGGATGCTCATCTTAATTTGCTTTTCTTTTTTTTTTTTATAGATATTTTACTGATTTTTTAAGTATAACAGTCTCCAGTGCCTGGTGTACAGTGTGTTCTCTTGGTTTATATTTTAACAAGAAAAAAAAGGACAGTAATAATTAATTAACAGTCAACAATGATTAAATTTTATAATCCCATAATATATTAATAATACATTTATTTGATCTTCCCTTCTCCCATTTGTATTTTCCTTCTTCAACCTTAGCCAAAATATAATTCTTAATATTTTCAATATATAAATGATTAGGTATAGACATTTTTTATATTTATACAAATAATAATAATCTCTTTATATAACATTTTTTTCAGCTTATATTATTCTCATAACCATCATCTCATTAGTTCAGCATGCATCCTATTTTTATAATTTCGCTTAGATTCCCTTATATTCAATTCAATTCTTATCAGCCATAATTTCTTCATATTAGTCATCTAACTGTCTAAATTTTCCCATTTAGGTACATCATCCCAATATTTTATGTCACGCATTATAAAAATACTATACTTTTTATCTGTCTTATAGTATCTAGATATAATATCCTTTTTAATCAGTTTATATTTTACTTATATATTAATAAAAGTTACATCAACCTACTATTTTAACATTTAATATATTATAAAACATACTATATTACTTAAATCTCATTATCCTTCTTGTTATAAGGCCCCTTTATGTTTGAAATTCTCTGTTCTTTTAGCCATATTCAAACAAATGTTTATTCATGTAATAGTCCATCTGTTAGGGCGAGTCAAATCTTTTGTGTCTGTCTCTGATCTTCTTCTTTTGCCAAGTAATTTCCAAGTTGATGTAGTCTACTTACCCAACAGTTCCTGTATTTTTTACAAATGTTGTTGGGAATACAAAAGATGAAGTAAGTAAGATAAATACTTTCTGTCTCCCAAACTTTGATGATTCTCCTGATAATTCCATTTTCCTTGTTGTATCAGAACCTTGTAGATTTTTTCCTGTTTGTGTCAAATTGTAATTCTTTTCCTTTGTTATTTCATCAATTTGATCATGCTCTTCTAGTTTGTAATCCTCTGTCTGATTTGTTTGTTCCTTTGTTGTTATTTCCTGGGTATTTTTTAATTGTAGATTTAGATGGAGATATGCTTATTTAAATCATCAAAGTTGTTTCAAATTTTGTCGTGGTTTGAATCTATTGTCATTTGTATTTGTCCTAACATTACATATATTTTCTCCGGGAAAGTATTTATCTTGCCTTGCTAAGCTAATTCCTTTAGGAGAAAATATTGTATGTGGCATCCTGTCATTTTTTGATGTGTATGTGATATCCATGTTGTCTCCCTCCTTCAAATAATCTTTCATCAAAGTTTTATTTCAAAAGTCAGTTTATCAGTCAGTCAAAATTACAGATTTAGTATATTAAACTAATTTAAATCCTTCCTGCAAATTCTCCTCTAAAAGATTAGCCAAAAAGCCAAAGTTTTTTTTCCATAAACAGTTCTTAGGTTTAAGCAACAGTCCAGCTGTCTTCAAGATTATTTGCAATTCAAAGGAACAACTTTTTCTTTTTTTTCTGGGCATTCTGCCAATTTCTGAGTCCTTATTGTTCTATTCTCTGATTCTTCACTAGATGTCAGCAGTTATTTCTTTTTTCAGTTTTTCGTACAACCAAAAAGTTATTTTTATTATGTATTTTTATAATCCTATTAGAAATTTTTTGACAGTTTTTTAGTTCCTAGATTTGTCCAGACTGAAATATTTTAAATTAAATTTTAGTATATATCTTTCCACCTTTTATGTTAATTCACCATTTCCCTTTGTAAGGGAATGGGGAGATAGTCCCCTCCCTTCGCTTCTGGAGATTTTCTTGCTTTGGGGATCTTTTCAAGGATTTAAATAGTAGATAGAAGAAAGAAGATCAGTACTCTCACCAATTCTAAGCACACTGTTCACTGATGTTTATGTTCGTGCTCTGAGACTTTGGCTGCAAGCTGCTTGGGTAGAGGCTGATCTCACACTAGCCTTTCTCCTGTCGGGTTCTGGGGGCTTTCCCCGGATCAAACGAAGCGATTGCCGTCGCTTTGTGATCGACGGGGCACCCCCCCCATCACAGTCACCTCTCTGGGGCAATTTCGGACCCATCTAGGGTCCCCCAAGCAGGAAGAAACTAGCCGTGGCGAGCGGAGGTCCGCTCTCGCGTGCCCATGCGCTGCAGATGCAAAAACTGGAAGTCCCTTAGTTTGCTTTTCTTTTAATTTATTGATAACTTCATGTTCTCCCCAATTCCCAATAGGGGGCATTTTGCATCTGTGCAATCAAAAGATAGCCAGAAGTATTTATACATATATTTTCCAAATTTATCATTAGTAAAAAAGAGAAATGGGAGAATTTTCAGCTTCCTCCGTGCCCCAATTTCTTGAAAATAATTTTATAGAAAAGAAGATACACAACATTGAATACAAATCCATGTGAGCTCATTTCTTTTGCTTGCTTGCTTGCTTGCTTGCTTGGCCACCTGAGTTTCTCCCCTCTCCTGAAATTTCTTGAAGGAAAGCTGCCAAACGGTGACAAAAGCTGTGGAGGATGCAGAAATTAAGACCAGCATGCTAGAAGAAAACTCAGCCCTCTTGGAGGTGAGACAGAAGGTGCCCATTTTTACCCCTTTCTCTTTGAAGTCTTTCCCTTTTTTCATCTTTGTCAAGGGATGCTCTTTCCAATAAAAGAAAAAAGTATGAAGCTTTTAGCAAAAGAGAGCCATTGTCTACCAGGCATTAAGGGGATTATAATTCAGATCCAAGGTCAACCATTAAAACTTGCTCAGGGTTACCTATGCACAAAATGATTGTTGGAAAATTTAGAAAAGGAAACTGTGTGGAAGAGAAATAAGCTTCCTCAACCATGCTTGATTCCTTGTGGCAAAGTTTTTTTTTTTTTAGCAACAGTATGAAACGGTTTGTTATTATCTTTTACGTTCTCTAAGATTTTGTTTTTAATTTCTCACTCTCACCAGCATTATGGAGGGATTAACTTTGGACTGGCTCTGAAGAGACTGTAGACCCACACCTGTAGACACACATATGATTGGTTTCTTCCAACCATATCTCTTTGAGGGGCTGGGCTGACCGAGGGAGGGCCTGGGGGTCTTTCAGTCCCCTGAAAGGGATACTGCTAAAAGAAACCAGAAGAGTTAGAACTAAACTTGCCAGTTTGAGTTTCTCATTCAAAGTTGGAGTAGAAATCTAATTAACCATCATGGTTATTTATGGTCATGTGATTTCTTAGTGGGTTATCTTGAGTATTATATGATTGACTGTCAACATAGCTATGTTCAGTTAGTTGCTATCCTCTGTAGACTTCTAAATAAAAGGTGGGGAAAGGAGGAGGAGGAAAAAGATGGTGCAAAGTCTCCATCTTGTCCATCTTCAGGGTTTTGGCACAACTGTCCCCTTTTTTAAATGCTGTAAGTTTCTGCAGTTTGTCCCTTTCATTTACCTTTTTATCAAATGCAAATGGTTGCAGATAGTTTGGATTCCATCACAAAAAAAGAACATAAAACCGCATTCTTCTGATGATTTGCTGAGTTGTATTTTCTAAAGGTTCACTTTGAGGTGAAGGATGTCTTTTAGATGAACAATATGTTCCTCCTCTTGCTTTAGCCCAATTGTGTACCACATCAGCAGCCAAGCCAAGGTGACCAATTGTTCCAGCAGCCCATTCGGCAGGAAGGAAAGGAAATGAAGAAACAGAACACTGAAGAGCAGCCTGTTTAATAAGATAGTCGGAATCACGTAATTGGAATCCTGGCCCAAGCTTGTTGCAATGCACATAACAAAATGGACAGGATTTAATCAAGTGATCACAGCTGCCTCATTGACTTATTTGACCCATGACCCTAAGGGAAATTAAAGTAATCAATACACACACACACACGCAAAAACAATTGCCACCAAGGATAACTTTTTATTTTAGCCTTTCTCAGGTTGGCATTCTCCAGGTATATTGGAAAACTACAATTGGAGTTCCTAACTAGCCTAGTTATATGGTTGGAAATTAAGAACATTGTAGTTTCTTACATCTTGATGTTAGGTTAGAGAAAGGTATTTTGTTGCCTTTGGTGCTCCCTTTTATTTTCTTTGTGGATTTGAACTCTGTAGAGTTTTACTGTATCAGATTGCTAATTGGAAAAGAGAACAGCATATAAATATACTGAACGCCCCCAAATTAATCTTATTCTTTCCCTTCCCCTACTTTGCTTAGGAGAAACTGCATAACTTGCAGCACCAGGTTCAAGTTGAAGACTTTCGTTGGTAAGATCTCACGTTAATTGCTGGAACAGGGATGGCGATTGGGGTCTCCAAATAACTTTTGTACCTCATAAGTAGCATGGAGGCAACATCCCCAAGGTTGCCCATCTTTGGGGAGAGTGAACTTCAATAGTGCACTGCTGCTTTGGTATCTCTCTGAGATGAGATTGGAGGGGTGGAGCCTTGATTTTGCTAGATGTCCTCCAACCTGGTCTTTTTCTATCACATCTCACTTTAGGAAATGGATGCTGGAGCTGGCCCAGAAGGAGGTCTTGCGGCTATTGGCTCAGCTGGGGATACACTTGGAGGGAGTGCTTCCCCAACGGGAAAGGACACAAGTGGAACAAGGCCAAGCACTCAGGATGCTGCGGGAGGAACTGGATGAAGTTTCTGCCACGTATGTGCTTCTCTTGAGCAAAGAGGCTCCCTTTTCTTGAAGCTGGATGGCCATGTCTCTCTTCCAATCTCCAATTCTCTTAAGTCCTTTTGAGTTGTGGCCTCTTATTACCAGTGAAAAAAGTATCAGATTTAAGAGATGATGGAGTCAAGAATAATCCACTGTTTACTATTCCGTAGAGCTAAGATCTATGTGGCTGCAAATTTGCATCTCTCTGAGCTGTTACAGGGCTTTGAATTTGGAATCTGTGAATGTTTGCCATTTTACTGTCGCCGTTTTCCTTTCTTCTCATGCCAGGGCAAAGCGAGCATCAATATCACTGACTAAGCTCCGTGTAGATCTGGATGGGCTCTGGCAGGTGAATCCACTCCTGGAAGATGTATCTCAATATCTTGGAACATTCAAAAACATAGAAACATTCAATTGGCCTCCTTCTACTTGTGCTAGATGTTCCAGGTACCTAGTTCAAACTTCAGGGTCAGAATTGAAGAATATATGCCAACCTGATAATGAGAATCAGAAGGCTAGACTAAGGATGGATTTGTAGATTAGGGCAATATTAAGTTTGATTTCCCTGAGTTCATGGAGGCCAGTGACAATAAACAATGGTTTTCTTAATCACAATTTATTAAACAAAGCATAGCCGTAGACATACTGTACGACTAATTGAGCCTGGAATTATAGTCATAAGTCATGACAGTCATTAAACAGGTCACCATCTGACTGCACCTGATTTTACAACATTTTTTTCAGCCAGCCATCCATTTCATAGGCGGCTTCTCTGAACTGCTGGCCATGGGCTGTGGAGCTCCAGAGTGTGCCTGTCGCGGGGCCGGCAGGCTGTGGTTGCTGATGGACATTGTCGGCCCCCATGCACTCGCTGGCTTCTGTGTGAGGGAGCCAATGGTGTCAGGCAGCAGCCGCCCTAGACCATGCCTCGCCTTGCCCTGCAACAATGGCACCCCCACCCTGCCTCGCCTTGCCCAGCCTCACCCTGCAGGACGAGCCTCCAGCCCACTGGCCCACCTGCCAAAGACCCCCTAGATCTCCCCCAACCCTGCCCAGCCCCCACAGGCATCCCTCCCCACGAGCAACATTGAGGTGACCATGCCCAGCTTGGCCACACTCACCCAGTCTGCCATGATCGTAGCCATGCCCACCCAGTGCGCCACGCCCACCTGGCATCTGGCGATAAATAAGTGGGTTTTGGGTTGCAGTTTGGGCACTCGGGCTCTAAAAGGTTTGCCATCACTGACCTATGCTTTGTAATCCCCAAGGGAGCCAAAAGCTAAGATAAAACCAAACTTACCATATTATGGCTTAGAATGATCGATTGACTGATTAAATCAATTTAATAGCTTTCCAGTTGACATATGAACCAGAGCAGTTTACACCAATAGAAAACAAGTAATAAACCCTTCAACATTAAAATACAATAAAATTAACTTTATCAACCAAAGTAAATCCAGAAATGGTCAGCTGGGAGAAAACCTCCATACCCAATGTCTAAGGAAAAGACAGGTCTCAGGCCTTTGAAAGATATGGTCAGGGCCATCTGAATTTTGGGAAGAGTGCTGTGTAAGAGGGCAGGCACAGTGAAAAAGTAGTTCTGGGTGCTCCAAATAAAGCAACTTAAATGAGGGGTCTCTGAGCATGACTACCTTTGTCATAGCTTATTGCAGTAATCTCAAGTTTGACAATTTTATGCTGTATGGCAGTGATGGTGAACCTTTTAGAGACCAAGTGCCCAAACTGTAACCCAAAACCCACTTATGCATCGTCAGGTGCTGGGTGGGTGTGGCCCATTGGCTGGCTATGGCCAATTGGGTGGGTGGATTCCATTGGGTGAGCATGGCTGCGGTGGTAACGACAGACTGGGTGGGACTAAAAAGTTCAGTCAATCAATTCCAACTTTGCAAGATCTTTTTTTCCCCCGCGAGAAGTTGAAATTGACTGAACCTTTTTTTTTTTTTTTGCACACGGTGGTGGAGGCCTAAAGCAAAAAGGTTTTATAAAATCCAGCTGAAGGCCTAGAACTGGGGCGATGGCGCATGTGCCCACAGAGAGGGCTCTGAGTGCCGCCTCTGGCACCCGTGCCATAGATTCGCCACTGCTGTATGGATCTCAGTTCCTAGAATCCCTCACTTTTTTAGAATAGAATAGAATAGAATAGAATAGAATAGAATAGAATAGAATAGAATAGAATAGAATAGAGAACTGGAAAGGATCTTGGAGGTCTTCTAGTCCAGCCCCCTGCTCAAGCAGGAGAATCTATACCTATCCAGCTTGATATTGCCTATCAGGGTGAGAAAGCCTATCCAGCTTGATATTGCCAAGGGTGAGAAACATTCTCTTATTGGATGGACATGATGAATGGGAACAGTTACAAACTAAGTTTTTTTCTATCAAGTACTACCCTCCCAAAAACTCCTTACTTAAAAACAGTCCATAAACAGTATGTTAACCCAAAACACTGATTTAGTTTATAGATTTCCTTTCATGGACCAGCAAGTAATTTCAATTTTCCAGTTCACAAAAGAGAAGGTTCGGCATTACAGAAGCTAATTTGACTAATCACATGAGCAGTTAATTGGCTGCTGCTGAAAATTGAGATTTCTATAACATCCAGTATCTGGCATTGGCTTTATATTCTTGACAACATCTGTTTTTCATTTCTTTGGAAAAGGTCAAATTGCTAAAGCTTATGATAATGGCAAGTATGCTTGGAAGAATGAAAAGGACTTGAATTTTAAATGGCTTTCTAAAATTCTCTTTAAGCTTAGAATTTTCACACCTTCTCCTCTCCTCTCCCCTCCCCTTTTTTTCTCTCCTGCTAACAGTATTTTTTAACCCTCTTCGAACTTACTTTTTTATTTCACTTCCTGGTTTATTTCCTACCAACAGCTACAGCACTGCAAATATAGAGGTGCTGCAAAAGATGTTTGAGAATGCAACAGCACCAATTTTGGAGGAGCTGAAGCAGCGGGCCCAATCAGAAGGTATATGCCCCCGTTGCCAGCATTTGCAGAAGACGATGACACAGTGACGCACAGAGTAGACTAAGCCCAGACTTTCCTGCCCCCAATAAAAAGATTTCAGAGTGAAACCTTTCTGGAGCATTCTTCTAACCTTGAGTCGATGCTGGCCAGATCATGATCTGGGAGATTTGGAGCAGATCCATTTTGATTATGTACAATCTGCAAAGCTACCTTTCCCTGAATCCTGTTCCATTATAATGTGACCTCAGTTCATCAAATTTCTGGCAGAAGTCTATTTCAAATATTTGACTTTGATAGAGTGGAGGTGATCTTCAGTGTGCAAAGCACATTTGTTTTTTCATTGCTTAGCTCCCTTCTTGCTAGGCTCATAGCAGTCCAAGAGTTAAACGCAGCCTCTGAAAGTCTTGAATGCCTTTCTTGAGCTCCTCTGGTCCCTATTGGCCAGTCATCATATCTCTCCACCCACCCCCTGAGGAGCGATATGGCCATCCATTCTCTGTTGTTCTGAAAGTCTCCATATGGAAATGCAACCAAAGCTCTGTTTTTGGACTATTTGAAAAATAATAGGTATTATCAGGATCTCTTCCTTCATCAAATGCCAAGGGAGAGGAGAATAGGAAGGGCATGAGCACAATGTTTGTGCAGACTCATTAATAGAACAGGAAAAAGGGAGGTCCTTAAACAGGCCTAGAAAAGAGACTTAAAAACTTTATTTATTAAATTCATATCCTATTTGCCAAAATGCATTCAAAGCAGTCAATTATCCTGAATTATAAATAAAAATTGGTGTTGTGATGAAGAGGTAAAACGAGGTAAAACAGATTAATAATAAAAGGATGTGTTGCTTCTGTGCCTTTTACTAAGGAAATCAGCAAGACGTTCAGGCAAATATTCTACCCCAGGAAGCCGGCATATTCCAGTGCTACCTTTGACTTCATTGAGCCTTTGTTACCTGGGGGAGGGTAACACTGCAGCAGCCGCAGAAGCTTGACTGAGAGGCAGGGGGCTGGCACAAAGTAATAGATGTAGTCCTGGAGGTCTGTGGAAGCTGAAAAGACAATCTGAAAGGAGAGGATACAAGCAGGGCAGCCCAGAGAGCCGGTCAGAATCTCCACATCTGGTCTATCAAAACAATCATATTCCCCAATGATCACTACGCCATTATCACAAAAATTTGTGGTTCGCAACTCCCTGAGTAAAATTAGCTATATCACAAGACTCAGGGGCAAACTGTAGGACGATAAATGGCCCTTATACCACTACTCCCAATTCAAGCCCCCAACTTCCCAAGCTACTATTATGGTAAAAAAAAAAAAAAGAAGACAGTTGTGTCGTTCAGCAAAAGAACAAAGAACTGTGTGCTTAGCTTTGGTAGAAAGAAGATGGAGAACACAAAACTCTTATCTATCCATATGCACTGTTGCTCTATCATTATATTGTATTTTGTCTGAATAAATACTGCATATACTGCAGCATGTGAATAATAAAGGAGCAGGAGGGAATGGAGTAGCTATCAGCCAGGAAGAGAAGCTGCCATTAATGGGGAAAGCTTATGGGAGAAACTCCAGAAAATCCTCCTCCATCTATATTAGTCACGATGTCTGCAACTGGTCCAATGAAAAAGCATACGAAAGAGATAGTTTGCATCCATCAAAGAAAGGGACTGAGTTACCTGGCAATAAATTCACAGATTCTCCAGCAGGATGGCTGTAGAGTCCAATGGTTGGGTTCTATGATAGCCTTCCTGCCTGGCAGACTGGGTAAAAACTTTGGCCACACCCTTCCCTTGGGCGTGACCCCAGTTCTGACTCAGTCTCGAAGCCCGTTAGCAGCTAGAAAATTAGCTCCTGACAAAAAGGATTACAATTAGCTTTAAAACCCTCTTCTCTCTGCCAAAATTTCAATTAGGTAGAAAACTCACAGGGAGGCGTTTTTTCCCATTTAGCTCGCGGCTCCGAGCAGCCGTCAGATCGCCGTTCCTGCAGGCGTCGCTTTGAGGAGTGGTGAGAGTATTGTAAAAAAAACAAAAATCACCGAGCGAAGCGGTGAGAGGCAGCGGAGGCATAGGGAGCCTCGGCTGCCCTTATCTCCCGGATCAGCTGAGGCGTGCAGAACTAAGCTCCAGGGCTAGTCAGAACAGCGGGGCCCAGGTTTTGGAAGGTTGCCAGCAAACGGCAAATCTTCCAGTACTTAACGGTCGGGCTTAATTTAACCCGTGACTCACCAGATTGCCCGGGAAAGAGCAGTCCGTTTCGGGGGCATCGTGAAAGGTTCTAGCACCTAGCTTCTGCCCCCCCCCCAAAGCCTCCTCAGCCAACGGAACGACTGTTGGAGCCAATCCACCATTTTGAGACTCGTGGCTCTCTTTGGCTGTTAACAGGAAGGCGTGGCCCTCACACAGACTCCATTTTGGGTTGTATCTCCTTTAGCCTCCATTTTGGGTGGACTCTTATAGCCTCCATTTTAGGGGCTCATATACTTGAAAGGGTTTTTCCACAGGAGCATGGAATAGAGAGACAGAGGGAGAGGTAGAAAAGAGTTACCAGCACACCCGGTGTCTGTCTTTACAGCCACAGATTGGGGAATTCATTCTCACAGCACTAGCAAACCATTTGCATTCTATCCGGGCCGTTGCAAGCGCCCCTGGTGAAGGAGAGGGAGGAAAATTTGAATTGTTCCACTGTTCTTCAAGGTGACCTTTAGTCACTGCTCCACAGGATCCTTCCTTGCAAAGGGACCTGTCTGTCCGGCCATTGTTTATTCTGTGCAGGATAGGCCTTCCAGGCCTCAATTATCTGCAACCGATCTGCGTACTATTCATTCCCCACCCCAGGTATTGCCTACTCGGGATACCTGGCCACAATGGCAGACAATGTCTCGCATTCAGCTATGCAGGGACCCCAATTCCCCCCCTCCCGCAACCAAAACGCAGATCCACAGAATCTGAGGTGGGGGGGAAGAAGAAGGCTAAAACAAAGCACCTTATCCAAAGGGGTCCATCCAAAACAGCTGAGCGAGAGGCCTCGAGGAGACATTTGGCTCTAGAAAGACAGTTTGCCAGGGCCCAGAAAACCAGTTCCAATGGGACAAGCATGGTTTCCCCTGCTCCATTGGTGGCCTCTATTACAGAACCTACTCCCCAGGAGGTTCTTAGAACTTGGTATCCTTCGGGGGAAACCAAACAGTTGGATTCCTCCCACTCCTCTTCACCTGCCTCCTCACCAGACCATACTCCCATTGTGGCTGCGTCCACGGACAAAACCCAGGAGGACATATGGTCTGCCCAATTTCAGGCATTCATGCAGGATGCCTTTTCCCAGTTCATGGCTTCTAAGGGCCAGGTAGCCTTTCAACCATCCCATAAGGGACCAAACAAGGCTCCGGCTACAAACATTTCTGAAACTTCCTCTCAAATAGGAGAGGGAGAATTATTAGACCTAGACATGTCTGATATGCCCCTCTCGGAGGATGAGGGGACCGCTCCTGAGCAGGCAACAAGCTCTGGCCTCTTCGATCCAGCTCTTCTAAAATCACTTTTGATAAAGGCAGTCTCTACGGTCAATTTGACCTCAGTTCAGGAGGAAAATCCTTCTACTAGCAAAGAGGCAAACCCTCTCTTTGCCAAGAAAGTTCCACAGGACAAGTACATCCCTTGTCCTGAGGTTTTCCGCACCACGGTAGAGGAGCAATGGGTTTCCCTAGCAACACCACCAGCACCTAACAGTGTGGAAAGGAAACTATTCAATGTTTCTCCTTCCTTTTCGGGCATATTAGATGTCCCTGCAATAGATAGTCCCTTGATATCATTATTCTCTACTTCTGCGATTCCAGGGGACATGGCGGAGGCCTTGAAACCAGAGGAAAAGAAATTTGAGCACTCCCTCTGTCGTTCCCACATAGCCGCAGCCTGGGCGGCCAAGGCGGCAACATCATCATCATTCTTCGCCAGGGCGTGTATCATGCGGCTGCGCGAGCTACAAACCACTGTACCTCCAGATCAGGTCAGAGCTCACCAAACTTTGGCCAAGATACTGGCGGCATCACAATTTATGGCGGATGCCTCACTTCATGCAACCAAGTATGTGGCAAGATCGATTGCAGCCACAATAGCCTCTCGCAGATTACTGTGGCTCAAAAATTGGAAGACAGATCTGAAGGCCAAGTGGCGTCTTTCGATGTCCAAGTACAGTGGGTCATTTTTGTTTGGGTCCATTCTGGATCCACATGTAAGCGAGAGTAGGGACAAAAGGAAAATTCTAGTCCATCCATCAAAGAAATTAGACAGGAGAGGCAATCAGGAATTCCGGAGGCAAAGTTTCCGCCCAGGCAACTCCTGGGACTGGACACAGCCCTTTCGATCAGGGCAATCCTGGGACTGGTCTAGAGGCTCACGATCCTTCTATTCAAGACAGGATCGTTCCCAGGATCGCCCAAACAGGGGAGCCAGAGGCCAGTTTCAGTCCAGGCGTTCCTTTAGAGGATCGGGAGGCCGACCCTTTAAACGCGCCAAGTGACGCCAGACAGGACACTCCCATAGGAGGTCGGTTAGGGAATTTCATCGAGGTCTGGGAGCAGACCACTACCGACGCCTGGGTCTTGGAGACAATCAGGCATGGCCTGACCTTGGACTTTTGTTCTCCCCCACCAGACCGATTCATCAGATGTCCCATCTCCAAAAAGGTACACAAGGCAAGGCTGATAACCTTGGCCATAGCACACCTCTTGTCAATTCAGGCCATAGAAAGGGTACCAAGGGAAGAGGAAGGAAGAGGATTTTATTCCATCTTTGTGATACCAAAGCCATCAGGAGGGTGGAGAGCAATATTGGACCTAAAGGGCCTGAATTATTACGTAACTTACAGGAGGTTCAAAATGCAGTCCCTGAAATCCATCCTAATCAGTGTCAGGAAGGGCGACCTCCTGTCCTCAATAGATCTCACGGAGGCGTACCTGCATATTCCCATCCACCCCAAATACCGAAAATTCCTCAGATTTACCTATGCACACCGGCATTATCAATACAGGGCACTACCCTTCGGTCTATCCTCAGCCCCAAGGGTATTTACCAAAATCCTAGCAGTAATAGCGGCCCACCTCAGGCTGATGCCGGTGCGTGTACAGTTTTATCTGGACGACATATTGATTCAATCCAGCTCACAGAAGCAAGCAAAATTAGACCTCCAGACCACAATCCGCGCTCTACAAGAACACGGATTCTCAGTCAATGTAGAAAAGAGCCATCTCACTCCCTCAAGGAAGCTACAGCACCTAGGAGCGGCGATAGACTCATCCCAGTGCAGGGTATATCTTTCCCAGGAGCGTCGAAGCAGCATCTCCAAGCTGGCTCATCAAATTCAGAAAGACAGGAGAGTACCTTTGATACAGCTCTCGAGGCTCCTGGGAAAGATGATATCTTGCATGGGCATTGTCCCATGGGCAAGACTCCACTCAAGGGAGTTGCAGTGGTTCCTCCTCCCCTATCAGAGGAGGAGCCTCAGTACCTCCAGCAGGAGGGTCTTGGTACCAAAATATGTACTGAAATCACTGAATTGGTGGATATCCCCCATGATGCTCAAGGGGAGTATATTCAGGGAACCGAACCGGATCACGCTCACGACAGACGCGAGCCTATTCGGATGGGGAGCACATCTGGGAACTCAGATAGCACAGGGCCAGTGGAATCAGGAGGACCTCACTCACAACATCAATTGGCTGGAGCTTCGGGCCATTCACCTGGCTCTACGTCAATTCTCCCACATAGTAACGAGAAGACACGTTCTCGTTCTAACAGACAACGTAGCAGCCAAGGCCCATGTCAACAAGGAGGGAGGAACACGATCCTCGGAACTAATGCAGGAAGCATCAGCTCTGGCTCGGTGGGCAGAAGCAAATGTGAGTTCCATCAGAGCAGAACACATCTCAGGGGAGACAAATACCCAGGCAGACTCCCTGAGCAGAGCCAAGGTGGATCAGTCGGAATGGCGTCTGGATCCGGCTCTGTTCGAGGAGATCTCCCGGAGGTTCGGACAAGCGCATCTGGACCTATTTGCCACTCCCAAGAACACTCAACTCCCCAGGTTCTTCTCCAGATTCCCGACTCCGGGATTGGAGGGAACGGACGCTCTCAGGTGTCGGTGGCCGACGCAACTTCTGTACGCCTTTCCACCGCTGCCATTAATACCGGCAACCATACGCAAGTTGATCCTGGAAGTTGCAGAAGTAATCTTGATTGCTCCACATTGGCCACGGCGCCCGTGGTTTGCCGACCTCGTGGATCTTTCAATATCACCCCCATGGAGGATTCCCCCGGACCGAGTAATACTCAGTCAGGGCAAACTTTTACATCCAGATCCTCAGTGGCTACAACTAGCCGCTTGGCATTTGAGCGGCAAAGTTTAGCCAAACAATCCTATTCCTCAGGGGTGATATCGATCATACAAGCATCAAGACGACCTTCGACAAACAGGATCTACGATGCTACATGGAAAGGTTTTTGCAGGTGGTGCGTCCTACTTCACCTAGATCCAACCTCAGTATCTATTCCCAATATTCTAGATTACCTATTGGAAGGACTTAATAAAGGCCTATCAGTCAACACTATTCATAGACAGGTATCGGCCCTCTCAACTGTACTTTCCTGTGACAACTTAACCTCTCTGGCGCAACATCCAGCGATTAGCGCCTTTTTGAAGGGTGCGGCCAATACTAAACCTCCTGTTATACACAGGTACCCGTCATGGAACTTGCCCAAAGTTCTTCAAGCCTTGACATCAGCACCCTTTGAGCCTCTTGACTCATGTTCTCTTTATCACCTATCGTTAAAGGTAGCCTTTCTAGTGGCTATTACTTCAGCGAGAAGAATCTCGGAACTAGCAGCACTGTCAGTGAGGAAGGATCTCTGCACCTTCTTCAAGGACAAGGTCATTCTTAGACCAGACTCTGCATTCATTCCAAAGGTAAACAGCATCTTCCACGGATCTCAGGAACTGATTCTTCCCGATTTCTGCCCAAAACCCAGACATAGACTAGAACAGAGATGGCACAAGCTGGATGTATGTAGAGCGTTGTGTTTCTACGTAAAGCGCACTTCGTCCTTCCATAAGACGGAAGCATTATTTGTTTCCTTCCAACCATCAACTATGGGAAAGAAGGTGTCATCTTCTACCATAGGTAGGTGGATCAGAGCCTGTATAGCCCTACGTCTCGCAGGCACTACCAGTGCCCCCACACGTGACTGCCCATTCAACACGCAGCGCAGCCACATCAGCTGCGTTGTCCACACAAGCATCGGTGGAAGAGATTTGCAAGGCCGCAACTTGGTCTTCTCCCTCCGTATTCATTAGGCATTACCGTTTAGACTCCTTTGCCGTAGCGGATGCTGCCTTTGGTAGAAGAGTACTACAGCAAGTTGTATCTGCTCAGGATTCAGTGGCCTAGACACTCCCTCCCAGGGGGACATGAGGGCTTTGGTATGTCCCAACCATTGGACTCTATAGCCATCCTGCTGGAGAAGGGGCATTGTCTTACCTGAACGCCTTTTCTCAGCAGGATGATGTAGAGTCCAAGCCCCCCCCCCAGGTATTAGGTCTAGGCAGGTATTGGACAAGGAGCTACCGTATCGAATCCAACAAACAGTTCTCACCTAAGTCAAAACTGGGGTCACGCCCAAGGGAAGGGTGTGGCCAAAGTTTTTACCCAGTCTGCCGGGCAGGAAGGCTGTCATAGAACCCAACCATTGGACTCTACATCATCCTGCTGAGAAAAGGCGTTCAGGTAAGACAACGCCCCTTTTCTGGAGAAATATTTAAACATTTCTTAAGTGAATCACTGCAGTGGTTAAATTAGTAACACAGTTGTTAAGTGAATTTGGTTTCCCCATTGACTTTGCTTGTCAGAAGATTGCAAAAGGTGATCATATAACCTGGGACACTGCAACCGTCATAAACATGAGTCAGTTATCAAGCATCCAAATGTAAATCACATGACCATGAGAATGCTTCAATGGTCATAAGTGTGAAAATGGTCATAGGTCATTTTTTTCACTGCCGCTGTAACTTCAAATGGTCACTAAATGAATTGTTGTAAATTGAGGACTACCTGTAATCCTGTACAGAAAAGCAAGAATGCTGTCTG
This sequence comes from Crotalus tigris, assembly GCF_016545835.1. Classification (NCBI taxonomy): domain Eukaryota; kingdom Metazoa; phylum Chordata; class Lepidosauria; order Squamata; family Viperidae; genus Crotalus; species Crotalus tigris. The sequence continues at coordinate 126,899 of NW_024097779.1, read as the reverse complement.
GAAGCTGGGAGAGAGTGATAGACAGGTATTTTCTTAATTATTCAAAGTTCCTGCTGAAATGTTGCCATTCTGAAATCTGAATCTCTAGGATACCTGAACAATTACCACCAGCTCTTCCTCTTCTTCCTCAAATTCTCACTCAACCCAATAGGGATCACTTTGCTTCTTCTCCAAAATTGATTATGCAGTAGAGGATTGTTCACCGAGGACCTCAATCAGATAGTGGAGGCTTTAACAGTTTCTTCTCAACATCTGTCTGAATGTTTTCCTGCTATTGTATTCCTTCCCAGTACTCAATTATTCAAAATCTAATGACCAGTAAGGAGGCAATGGTCATCCATCATGAACAGTATAGTCAATCCTGGCATCAGGTCTTCTTAGGTCCCTTCCAATTATATCTCTATGAATTTGCTATTGTTTTCCTACTTCTTTCTTGTGTTTGAAGTTATTCTATACTGTATTTGGTTAAATTGGTGGTTTGCATGAGTTCTTTAAGAATCTCAACATGTTATTTCCTTAGTGCTAAAAAGTAAAAAATAGTGACCCCCCCTCAAGGACTTGACTTTCCTCCTAAAAATTTAAAAGGACATTCCTGGGCCACAGAAAAATAAATCAAGGCAGTTCAGCAGATTGGTTTTCCTGCTTTGTGATGCCTATTTTTTTTTCTTCTTTCTGTTCCATCAGTCCCTCTGCTAAAGTTTAGATGTGATGAGGAAATAAAATTAAAAATCTATTTCTATTAAAAAATACTTTGAGAAACATCTATGGGCAGCAGATGTCCCACTGAATAAAGTGCCCAATATATGAGCAAATCCAAGAAAAAGGAGTCAAGAATTTCTGAAATTGGGTTTAGAGGTGACTTACCCAATTAGTTTTCTTCTGACTTACTTTCTATCATGGTTTCCATTTCCTTCTCTTGCATAGCCCATTTCCAAACCTTCTTCTTTCCCCAACTATGCCTCTGCAATGCAAACTATTTGGCTTTGAATGTGCTTTCTGAAGAAACAAGGGATTCCTTCAAAAAGCAAGATGGCCCAATTCCTACCTGTCATGATGGAGAAAAAAATGTCTTTCAAATGATGGGAGACACTGAATCCGCCTGCTAACTAATTAGCATCTGGTAAGGAGTGGTCAGTAGCTGGAATAATTCAAAAGTGTTGATTCCTGTCCCTACGGTAACCCTGGACATTCTGAGATGCAAAGAGAATTTTCAGAGTAGAATTTGATGATGTAAAAGTGATGTCACTGCAGAAGGCAAGGAGCACATCAGTGATGGCTATCAAGAGGTAAGCTTGGGAGGAAAGAAAACATCCAGTCCTTCTGATGACTCACCTTCTCTGGTAGCCAATCTTCACTTTAACAGAAATGGGAATAAGCCTTCATTTGGGCAGTAGATCACTTCTTTATTCCTTCAGCTTTCCTGAGTGGGCAAAAGTTAGCAAACCTCACTTTGTTTCAGCTGCACAGGAAGAAAGGAGTTTATAACCACACAGTTTACAACAATTTTAAAACACTGCATTTTAAGACCATTTTAAACCATTACTGAAATGCTATAAAGTAAAGGGTTTATATGTTTCACAATCGATGCAGGAAAGGCCTAAGAGACTGAGTCCCCAGCCCAACACCCATTGATGGTTTGGTAATTATAACACTGCCTACATTTCACAAGAAAACATGGGTCCCTAAATGTATAGTTTTCTAGGTCTATTCTGCAGATCTCTGGATGATGGCAATATCCAAAGTCTAGTTAGATGCTAGATTCCATCTGGCTGTACCAAGATAAGAACAACATGTGAGTTTTAGATTTATGAGCTGACTCTCCAGAGGTCGTCACTGCAGTTTTTTAAGTTCTCATCTTCAAAAAAGGAAAAAAAAATGGATCCAGGAAATTACAGACCTATCAGCCTAACCTCAATTCCTGGGAAGATTCTGGAAAAGATAATCAAACAACGAAATCAGCGAACAAAATCACTACTAAAAGCCAACATGGGTTTGTCAAAAACAGATCATGCCAGACAAACCTTATTGCATTCTTTGACCAAGTGACAAAATTAGTGGATCAGAGGAATGCTGTGGATATAATTTACTTGGACTTCAGTAAGGCATTTGATAAAGTAGATCATAACCTACTACTTGATAAGATAGAAAAATGTGGGTTAGACAGCATCACCACCAGATGGATTCGTAGCTGGCTGACCGGCTGTACTCAGCGTGTGGTCCTCAACGGAACTGCATCTACATGGAGGGAAGTGTGTAGTGGGGTACCCGGGGCTCTGTTCTAGGCCCAGTGCTCTTCAACATCTTCATCAACGATTTGGACAAGGGGATAGATGGGGAATTCATCAAATTTGCAGACGACACCAAGCTGGCAAGAATAGCCAACACTCCAGAAGATAGGCTTAAGATACAGGAGGACCTGGACAGACTTGAACCCTGGGCGCTATCTAACAAAATGAAATTCAATGGTGAAAAAAGTAAGGTTCTACATTTAGGCAAGAAAAACCAAATGTACAGGTATAGTATAGGGCAGGGCTTTTCAACCAGTGGTACGGGTACCACCTGTGGTACATTGGCACCTGGCACGTGGTACACAACCATCCTAGAAAAGTGGTAGCGGGGAAGGGGAATGGGAGCGCCACCGGGCAGGCAGGCAGGTGTCTTGCTCGGCTGTGCCTTGGGGGCACTTTTTTCAATGCCATTGTAACTTCGAACAGTCACTAAGCAAACTGTTGTAAGTCAAGGACTACCTGTACTTTATCACTTTTTTCTTTCTTTTTTTTTTTTTTTTGGTCATCAGGTTTTTGACACCTTGCTAGGCGACTGGTGGTACTTGGATATTGCCATATCCTAAAAGTGGTACAATGGGTGAAAAGGTTGAAAAGCCCTGGTCTACTAGTACCAGCGCATAGCCATATCTGGAAGAGGATATATTTTGATGCAAAAGCAATCTTTAAAGCTCCAGAAGCATGTTGTGCATCTTCATTCCAAATTGATGTTTTTCTGAGCAATGGGCAAGGCCACAGGTGCAGTGAAATCTACAAAATAATGTATATATTTTCTATAATAATTGGCAAAGCCAAGCAAATGGTCTTGGCAGGGCATGTGGTAATTAGATATCCCTGGACCTCACAGTATAAATACAACTCTCTCTGCACCTTTGAGCCTTTCCCGTTTCAGTCAATTGAGGATGAGCCCCCTAACCTATCTCTGAAGATGTATGTTCAGAGATAAGCATCGATCGATCGGCAGGGAGATTTAGGCTTGACAACATGTTGTTGCTTAAGATCCACTGTAAGCACCCATTGATATGAAGACACAGCCATATTGGTTCTTTCAAGAGACCTGGACAGTTCCAGCTAGATCATTTAAAGTTTCATCTATCAATCTTCTTTAAATTGATATGTGCAGCATTATTCTGTCAAATTCTTAGAAATTAATTTAAATGTACTTATATATTCAGCCACTGAGTGGCATCCTTGTTTAAGTTCCCAAATGTGGTGATTCCTGCTTTGAGTTTTTATGAGATCTGCATACATAGCCTCAAACTGATGAATGACTTTGGCACATTTGTCCAGCAGAGGCTCAGTAGTGGTGTTGCAACTGCCCCCCCCCCAAAAACATCCTCCACACCACCTTCTGAGATCCCATATACAAAAATCTGAAACTTACACAGGGGTTATATGGCATCAGACAGAATTCACTATTTTTGGAAGATTTTTTTTCCTTCAATGCCTTTAGATTTCTTGTCCAAGAGAAAGCCTGATGTTTAGCTAACATTTTTCACATTGTTTTACTGTCCTACACAAACATTAGTGCTATTATGCTCCCTATAAAATATGAGAACAATTATTCATAGGAAAATGGATACAAATGATAAAAAGAGCAACATAAAAGTGCACAGGAAAATCACTCATTGAGGACCTGGTCAAAAACCAGTTAGTTAGTTAAACCAGTTAATTAGTGTGGCACTAATTAGCTTTGAGTCACATTTAGACTTGAAAAAAAATATACAGGCTTCACTCATCAAAATCAACAGGGCCAGGAGAAAACAAAATTTAATTTACATTTATCATTACAATTAATATCACTGATTGTTCCCTGTCAATGTAATAACTTTCACTTTCAGTCACATTAAATCTACCATTCAGCAGTAACAGAATTGCTCAGGAAAGCACATACAGTATTTTCAGAGGCTGCATTTAACTCTTGGACTATGAACTGAATTCCCTGTATGAGCCAAGGTGAGAGGAAGAAAAGCTTAGTGACAAAGCAATTGTGCTTTGCTCACTGAAGATCACAGGTTCATCTTCCAATCTCTCAAACTATTTTTAGTAGTGTTTAGACCAGTGGTTCTCAACCTGTGGGTCGGGACCCCATTTGGGGTTGAACGACCATTTCACGGGGGTCGCCAAACAACGCAGTCCGCCATTTTTCCCCCCTTTTCCTTAGCTGTGCTACTCCCTTTTATTCTATTGGCTTTTGAAAGCCAATAGAATAGACTCTCTTGAATAGAGTCTAATTCTATTGGCTTTCAAAAGCCAATAGGAATTGTCCAGGCTGTCTCTGCCCTGCTGAGCCCGCCAAAAGTCCCATTCTGCAAACGGTGCTGCACCAGCTGAGTAGTTCTCGACTTACGACCGATTGAGTAGTCCTCGACTTACTACCGGTTGGGGGTTGCAGCATTAAAAAGGTTGAGAACCACTGGTTTAGATAAACTTCTGCAAGAGATTTTGGTGAACTGAAGTCAGAATAGAATGGGAACAAGATTCAGGATATGGCAGCTTTGCAGATGGTAGATCCATAGCCAAGGTGAATTTGCTTCTAGACTTCCCAGTACATGGCCATCTCAATCTGGCCTGCATCCACTTAGGGTTAGAAAAATGCTCCAGAAAGATTGCACTCTGGAAACATTTTATTGGGGGCTGGAGGGTTTGAGGTTAGTCTATTCTAGACATGTCAAGTTTGTGACATCACATGATGCTTCGCAACGTATCGGAGCTTTTTCCCCTTTGCCAGCAATGGGATGAGCGCGGTTTCCTGGTTTGACACCCTTGGTCTACTCTGCCTCGCTGTGCCATCGTCTTCTGCAAACACTGGCAGCTGGGGCATATGCCTTTTGATTGGGCCCGCTGCTTCAGCTCCTCCAAAATGGGTGCCATCGCATGCGCAAACATCTTTCGCAACACCTCTGTATTCACAATGCTGTAACTGTAGGTGGGAATCAGGAGGTGAAAAAAAGGAAAAGGAATGTCATTTACACAGTAAATTTATACAGTCAGTAAATGTAGAAAATATGATTGGTTAAAGTCTTGAAAGAGAGAAAAACAGCCCAGGTACAGCATCAAGGAAACTCCCTCCATGCAATGTCAGAAGAGTGCAATTTACTGCACTGAAAATAACATAAGATATCTCAGGAAGTGAGCTTATTTAACATAAAGACAACAAAAAAGCACTGTCAAAATTAATATTGCTTTAGGACAATTTCTCCTTTTTCCAGAACTGGCAAAGGGGGTGGGGGTGTCAAAATATCATTAGAAGAAGGAGGTAGACAATAGGTATGAAACATCTAAGCTGGGAAGAGAGTTTTAAAAAGCAGCCATTTTAAAACCCAGCTCTTCTTGCTTCTTCTAAACATGCATGCCAATAACATGAGTTTTAGCAACTTGAACTTTTTTTTAAATAAATGAAAACAGATGTTCTCAGGAAACTAAAGCCAATGCCAGATACTGGATTTTGTAGAAAACTGCATTTTTCAGCAGCAGCCAATTAACTGCTCATATGAGGTCAATTTACTTGTTTTTGTAATATTGAACTGTCTCTTCTGTGAACTGGAAAACTGCAATTACCTGCTGGTCTATGAAAGAAAATCTATGACATCAAATCAGTATTTCTAGGTAATGTATTCTTCATGGATTGCTTGAGCAAAAACAAAATTGGATAATCCTTGATAGAAGGATTGTAGCTATTCTGATACATCATGGCCATCCAATAAGAACACATTTCTCAACCTTGGCAACATTAAGATACATGGATTTCAACTCATGCTCAGAAACTGTGAACTGGCTCAGGAATTTCGGAAGGTGGAGCTTAAAGTTGCCAAGACCTGGCTTTTTGCCCAAATACTAGATGGGAGATTTTGTGCCATTTGATTGTTTGTAGATTGGCTTTGGTTGAATGAAGTTACTTTGGGAATTTTAATGTTGGGAATTTATTACATATTGTTTTCTCTTAGTATACACTGCCCTGTGTCAACTGGGAAGCTACTAAATTGATTTAATCAGTTAATCTATCATGCTAAGTCATACTATGGTATGTTTGGTTTTATCTAGTTTATACCCAGTCCAGCATTTCATCTGTCATGCCAAAAACATTTCAAAATGTACTGTCACAATTGAAAGACAGAATGCCAAATTTCTATGGTATATTTTTTTGAGTAAAAAAGGGAAAGTAAATCTGGAAATATAAGCCAGAGCTGCAACAGATGAAATATATTTTTACTCTTAACAATTTCCAGTCAGAAACACAAGGAAACCTTTCTGGTACAGCATACTTCTTCTGGGATAAGCAAGTCACTGGAAGACCTCCTGCAACCACCAACAGGTGGGAAGTCAAGCAACAGTACAGGCCCACCTGTGGTTTATGCCTTACAGGCATAAATCAAGGACTATCTGTAATGCTTTGTTTAATAAATTGTAATTAAGCAAATAATTGCTGGTTTTATGACATTTCCCCAAATGAAATCAAGGGAATCAAGCCTATGCCCTAATCTCCACATCCTTCCTTAGTCTAGCCTTCTGATTCTCATTATCAGGTTGGCCTGTATTCTTCAGTTCTGACTCAGAGGTTTGGACTAAATACCTGGAACATCTCTAGCACAATTAGAAGGAGGTCGGTCAGATGCTTCCATATTCTTCAGTGTTTCCAAGATGCCGGGATATGTCTTCCAGGAGTCCATCCAGGTCTGACTGGACCTGAGTGAGAGACACTGATGCCTGCTTTGCCGTGGCATAGAAGGGAAACGACAGCAGCTGTAAGTGAAATGGCAAATTTCCACAACTTCCAAATTCATAGCCCTGTAACAGTGCAGAGAGATACAAGTTTGACCGCCTCGTAGAACAGTAGGCTTTCTTATCTCTGGAGCAGGTCTAGAGATTGGAGCAACCTCATTTTAAACAGTCCTCTCACATCATAGGTTGGCAGAAGAAAAGTGACTTCCTGGTTTGGGGTATTTGTGTTTCAGGAGAGGCTGCAGACTCCCTGTTTCTCTGCCTTTTATACTCTTTTACTCTTCATTATTATGGGGAAGTGGGAGAGCTAGATGAGGGATTTCATCTGGAATTGGTATTTTTCTCAAAAATACAGTGGAGGACTCCCACACATCCTGTTTTCCTGAATCTGATATTTGAAATTTTCTATTATCTAATACTTTTGAAGCAAAAGACGTAGAATTAGATGTACATTGTTACAGAAAACGACCTGCTGAGGAAAAAGGCAGAAACAAGAGATCATTGGCAGATTAATGAAACTTGCCCTTAGAACAGTGGTTCTCAACCTTTTTAATGCCGCAACCCCCAACCAGTCGTAAGTCGAGGACTACCCAACCGGTCATAAGTTGAAGACTTTCCCTGCCCGGGAGCGCCGCACATGCATGGTGCCGCCCCCTGCGCTGGCCGAGGCGTAGCTGGCAAGCGGCAGAGATGGCGTAGGCCGACCACCGGCTGGGCCACCAGCTGGCCCAGCCCAAGGGAGGTAAGGCACCCGCCGGGCCCCATGCGCGCCAGCAACCCTCCCTGCGCCCGCCGGCCTCCCACCTCCCACCCCTGGCTCTCTTTTACTTACATTTTTAGTAGTTGCTCAGCAGGGAGAGGTGGAAACTTCCAGACAGCTTGCCTTCGCTGCAGACAACTTGCAGCGCCATTTGCAGAATGGGACTTTTGGCGGGCTCAGCAGGGCAAAGACAGCCTGAACAATTCCTATTGGCTTTTGAAAGCCAATAGAATTAGTCTCTATTCAAGAGAGACTGCGTTGTTTGGTGACCCCCGTGAAATGGCCGTTCGACCCCAAATGGGGTCCCGACCCACAGGTTGAGAACCACTGCCTTAGAAGATCCACAAAAATTAGAGAGATTTACTTTTTAAAATAAAAAAATACAGTGATCATTTACAGGGCAACAACGCACTAACAAATAATATACTAACATTATCTACAGAGGTTTAGACTATAATACTTCATCAATACAGTGTGGATAATGGAATTTGTAGTCAACTTTCCTAAATCATACCTCTACAGTGAAAAAACCCTATTATAAATATGTAGGGAACAAACACCACTACAAAAACTTGCTATCGTTATCTCATTAAACCTCTAGTTGTACTGAAAAACTTAGCTCTATGGAACAGTAAACAGTGGATTATTCTTGACTCCATTATCTCTTAAATCTAATAGTTCTTTCACTGGGAATAAGAGGCCACAACTCAAAAGGATTTAAGAGAACTGGAGATTGGAGGAGAGACATGGCTGTCCAGCTTCAAGAAAAGGCAGAAACTTCATCCAGTTCCTCCCGCAGCATCCTGAGTGCTTGGCCTTGTTCCACTTGTGTCCTTTCCCGTTGGGGAAGCACTCCCTCCAAGCGTACCCCCAGCTGAGCCAATAGCCACAACACCTGCTTCTGGGCCATCTCCAACATCCATTTCTTAGAGTCAGTACGATAGAAAAAGACCAGGTTGGAGGATATCTTGTTGATTCCTGAAACATCCTCCCTGCCCTGCCATTCTTACCTCAGAGAAGTACTAAGAGATGAGAATTGGACCTCTGGAGTCTCTGCAGATGGCTGACCTTGGGGATGTTGCCTCCATGCTACTTATGAGGTACAAAAGTTATTTGGAGACCCCAATCGCCATCCCTGTTCCAGCAATTAACGTGAGATCTTACCAACGAAAGTCTTCAACTTGAACCTGCTGCTGCAAGTTATGCAGTTTCTCCTAAGCAAAGTAGGGGAAGGGAAAGAATAAGATTAATTTGGGGGCATTCAGTATATTTATATGCTGTTCTCTTTTCCAATTAGCAATCTGATACAGTAAAACTCTACAGAGTTCAAATCCACAAAGAAAATAAAAGGGAGCACCAAAGGCAACAAAATACCTTTCTCTAACCTAACATCAAGATGTAAGAAACTACAATGTTCTTAATTTCCAACCATATAACTAGGCTAGTTAGGAACTCCAATTGTAGTTTTCCAATATACCTGGAGAATGCCAACCTGAGAAAGGCTAAAATAAAAAGTTATCCTTGGTGGCAATTGTTTTTGCGTGTGTGTGTGTGTATTGATTACTTTAATTTCCCTTAGGGTCATGGGTCAAATAAGTCAATGAGGCAGCTGTGATCACTTGATTAAATCCTGTCCATTTTGTTATGTGCATTGCAACAAGCTTGGGCCAGGATTCCAATTACGTGATTCCGACTATCTTATTAAACAGGCTGCTCTTCAGTGTTCTGTTTCTTCATTTCCTTTCCTTCCTGCCGAATGGGCTGCTGGAACAATTGGTCACCTTGGCTTGGCTGCTGATGTGGTACACAATTGGGCTAAAGCAAGAGGAGGAACATATTGTTCATCTAAAAGACATCCTTCACCTCAAAGTGAACCTTTAGAAAATACAACTCAGCAAATCATCAGAAGAATGCGGTTTTATGTTCTTTTTTTGTGATGGAATCCAAACTATCTGCAACCATTTGCATTTGATAAAAAGGTAAATGAAAGGGACAAACTGCAGAAACTTACAGCATTTAAAAAAGGGGACAGTTGTGCCAAAACCCTGAAGATGGACAAGATGGAGACTTTGCACCATCTTTTTCCTCCTCCTCCTTTCCCCACCTTTTATTTAGAAGTCTACAGAGGATAGCAACTAACTGAACATAGCTATGTTGACAGTCAATCATATAATACTCAAGATAACCCACTAAGAAATCACATGACCATAAATAACCATGATGGTTAATTAGATTTCTACTCCAACTTTGAATGAGAAACTCAAACTGGCAAGTTTAGTTCTAACTCTTCTGGTTTCTTTTAGCAGTATCCCTTTCAGGGGACTGAAAGACCCCCAGGCCCTCCCTCGGTCAGCCCAGCCCCTCAAAGAGATATGGTTGGAAGAAACCAATCATATGTGTGTCTACAGGTGTGGGTCTACAGTCTCTTCAGAGCCAGTCCAAAGTTAACTCCTTCTCGGAGTCCTAGTAGACAATCGCCTAAATATGAGCCAGCAGTGTGCTGCCGCTGCCACTGTTGCTAAAAAAAAAAAACTTTGCCACAAGGAATCGAGCACGGTTGAGAGTGCTTATTTCTCTTCCCCGCAGTTTCATTTCTAAATTTTCCAAAATCATCTTGTGCATAGGTAAGCCTGAGCAAGTTTCAATGGTTGACCTTGGATCTGAATTATAATCTCCTTAATGCCTGGTAGACAATGGCTCTCTTTTGCTAAAAGCTTCATCATTTTTTTTTTATTGGAAAGAGAATTCTTTGACAAAGATGAAAAAAGGAAAAGGCTTCAAAGAGATGGCAAAAATGGGCACCTTCTGTCTCACCTCCAAGAGGGCTGAGTTTTCTTCTAGCATACTGGTCTTAATTTTGGCATTCTCCACAGATTTTGTCACCTTTCCGCAGCTTTTCTTCAAGAAATTTCAGGAGGGGGAAGAAAGTCAGGTGGCCAAGCAAGGAAGCAAATAAAAGGAATGAGCTAACATGGATTTGCATTTAATGTTGTGCATCTCCATTTCTATAAAAGTCTTTTCAAGAAATTGGGACACGGAGGAGACTGAAAATTATCCCATTTCTCGCTCTCTTTTAAATAATAAATTTGATTATTTGAAACTCTAACAAAGGAATAGTTCAATATCCATTTTATTACAGCATTGGAAAAAAACAGAGCACCTCAATAACTCTCTCCCACATCCAAATCTCCATGCTCTGGGATTATTTTTTAAAAAGAAAATTATTTTAATATTTGAAATTGTCCCTGTCATTTCACTGTATATATAATAAAAGCAAAAATACATCTTAAATTCTGCTTCAGCAATTCTAAAGGCAGCACTGCATCTCCTACCTTGTGTGCTCTGAGATATCTGGCAGCATTTGCCCTTTTTTCCTTATACTGTTTTCTTCTAGAGAAAAAATGTACTTGGCAAGGAGCTCTGCTTCAGCCATCTGGTTCTGCAAGTCTGGTCTTAACTGGCTTACAATGGAGCAATGCCCTCTTACAAACAATATCAAATTATGATAAAACCTGCATAGGTTCAGGCTACCTGATGAATCACCTTGTCCTGCTAGGACAAGCCCATCCTATTCAAGATGGCAGAGAGGGCCTACTTCAGATCCCACCAGTCAAAGAACTCTATCAGGATTAGAAAAAGAGTCTTCTCTACTGCAGTACTCATCCTTTGGTACATCTTACTGTCTAGGGTAGACATGTCAATGCGGCCTGCAAAGCCATCCTGGAAACAGTGAGGGAATGGCCCCCGCTGCCTTGGCCTGGCCCAGGCTGGCCGGGAGCCAGTGTATAATTTTGTAGTGGCCATCTATACTGAAACGCACTCAGTTTTAGCTCCACAAGGCCGTCTAGAAACAGCGAGGAACCAGCCCCTGCTGTGTTGGCCCCACCCCCTGGGTGTATGCTGGGGAGATGTCACCCTTTGTGAGGAATGAAGAAATGCACCATGCTTTGGTGCTTGCCCCGGTCCCACCCCCTTCTGCCAGAGACCCTCAGATCTGTCCCACTCCTGGTCAGGCCCCCACAGGCACCCTTGACACGAACGATGTAGAGTTGGCCATGCCCACCCAGTAGGCCACACCCACTCCATCTACGCCCACCCAGTAGGCTGCACCCATCCTGGCCACACACACCCCGCCCCCCCCGAGGGCAACCACAATACTGATGCGGCCCTTAATGAAATTGAGTTTGACACCCCTGGTCTAGGGTAACATCTGTCCACAGCCTCCTATCCTTTCATAAGAGCCTGAAGACTGATTCTGCTGGTTGACCTTGGGACCAAATGGGGGAAATTCCACGCTGGAGGTGGCTGTTGAATTGATGGCAGACTCCCCCTACCCCTTGACCTCTGCTCTCTACTCACCCATTTTTTTTTTTGCTATATTGATGTATATTTTCCTTTTGCTCCTTTTTCATTGTTTATTGTGTGAGTTCTATTATTTACTTCTGTTCTATTTACATTCCTTTCATTTTCTTTTTTATTATTGTAAGCTGTATAGAGTAGCCCCACAGCAGATAGACAGCAAATAAATTTAACAAATAAATAAATAAAATAATTATTGCATGTAGATGCAATAATTCTGAGACAATGCCTGTAGGCTGTCAGAACGATAGTTTAGGTGTTAATTCAAAAGTCAAGGAATCTTCCTTGACCTACAGCTCCTGTTGGAAGATACACCAGGAAGGTTTTTGCCTAGAGAAAAGAAGTGCCTACAAATTGGTTTGGAACAATTATGTTTGGTTTGTGGATAACTGTGTTATTACTATATATGAATTATTGTATTTACATGTAATGTATTAATTAAGGACTTACTGCAATGGATAAAGCAAAGGAAAACCCAGAATGTGATCTCACAATGCTCCAGGTTGGTCTCTGAAAGCCTGGCAGATTTTACATAGAAAGCCGGATCATTCTGCCTAAACAAGCAGGTAGGAGCTTGACCAAATTTTGGAGCAGGGTCTAACAGGACTCTAGTTTTGTAAATGCGAGCCCACAGCTTATGCACCCAAAGCTGAATTGCTCTCAGAACTTGCTCCCACACTACTTGGACACCAGCAACCAGGTTTTCCAAGCAGAGCCCAAAGAGTAAAGCCAACCAAATGAAGCAAAATTAAATCTGATTTCACAGGATGGACAGAATTTAGCTTCTCTTCCTTCAAATTGGCCAAGTGAGTCAGACTGAAGCATTCTTGCATTGGTAGCCTTAGGAAAGAGACTAATTCCACTCTATATCCCTGCCTATAAAAACAGAAAGAGAACGGTGAACCTGGAAGTCTAAAACTTCAGGTCTAAAGTAACCTACAGCTTCCAAACCTGCAGATTCTGAAGATGGCCCGTAACCTTGGATGTCTTCTCCTTGAGGCTGCTGTTAGAATCCTTGGTTAGTAGAGATCACTATTACCCACTTCCTGCTGGGAGAGAGTATAAGAGGGAGCTGATCAAGCAAATTACAGTTACCACTTACTTCTGACTAATGCACACTTCCAGACATTTATTTAAGTTCCAATGCTTTTGAAATGGAAAGAGGGCAGCTGTCAGGCTTGCACAACCAGACCCACACATGTAGAATTCAAACTAACTATTTTATTATTCTATGTCTATTTCACAGGAATTTCCCCAGACTGGCAGCTTTGCCTAGGAAAGACAAGGCTCCAAGCATAGGAGGTATGGTTACCTTGTTTACATAATGAGTCCAAGCTAATTCCCTGCTTGAACCCTCCTCTCAACTGGGACAGCTGCTCTTCAGCATCATTTGAAAAACATTCTCAATATCTTAGAGACCTAGAAGAGTTTTTTAAGGGACCCAAACAATTCATTATTGATAGTTAGAATCTTGCAGTGATACAAGAGTCAATAAAATTGAAATTAAGCTTGTATACTTTTATAGCTGAGGAATCAAGGCAAAGGGGACAAAGAAATATTTGGAGCAATATAAAAGGCCATGCTTAGGTGTAGAAAGTAAATGAAGAAAAAGGAATGGCACAAACACATCAGTATAGAAGGATGACTGCAAGAAAATCTTCAAGAAAAGCTCTTATCAGGAAAAAAAATATAAATACATTGTTAAGTTCAGGATTGGTGAGAATATGAAGTTAACAGCAAATTAAAAGAAAAGCAAATTAAACATCCAAATTGCTTGTCCAAAGAAATGCTAATCCCAACATAAAGAAATAGGAATTATTTTCTAGAATATTATAGGAAGCCCACAACTGAATTATTTTCTGGGATGTTATAGAAAGTCCACTGTACTGCTAAAAATACAGTATTATGATCCTCTGTTTCTTGAATCAATTGCAACCTCTGACCAGACATCCAAGACACCCTCTGGAAGCATTCCTGAATTTGCAGAAGCATCAGTAAAGGATTCTTTGTTTGGCTTAAACCTTGGTTGCTATATATTAATACCAGCCTAATTTTCTTCTGAATATGGAAGCTGGAAGAGAGAAAAGCAGATATAGACAAAACTAGAAGTTCCAGCAGGATTGACCTTTTCTGTTCAAGGAAAGATGAGAGACTTGGGAATAATATCTTTAAAGTGGAATGTGGACTGAAAAGATATATAGACTCAAAGCCCATCAAGAATACAAACTTTGGGGTGGAGTGGGGGATTTGTAGAAGGAATACCTGTTAGTTAATTATAGCACTAAAAGGAGTTTTATGCACCTCAAAAATAAAAATCATGGTATAAAGTAGTAGCTCTAGCAACTTAATCAAGCTATTATTTAAAGTGCCGTAGATACTTTCTGGGGGGAGGTGAGGGATTTTTTTTTATTTGTCTATTATTAAAACAATGCTTCAGGGTTGGATACTTAATTGACAAAGCAGCAACAGGTAAGATATGTGCAACTGTGACTCATTGCCTCACGGGCTGTCTGGAAGTATCATCTTCATCTTTTGACCAAACTGGCTTGATGGGAAATAGAAGGGGCGTTGTCTTACCTGAACGCCTTTTCTCAGCACGGACATGGAGAATCCACCAATGGGTTTAGACTGTATTCCTGCCCAATCAGATCAAGTCAGCCAAAGTTGCCACGCCTGTCCTGGACCATAGAGATCCCAGTCTTGATGCGAGCGTAGCCATTGACTGACAGCAAGACGTTGTGGCTCACAAAAAAATTAACTAACTAACCCTAGGTCTGATAACCTACAAAGGTGGGACTGGATTCTCCATCTCCGTGCTGAGAAAAGGCGTTCAGGTAAGACAACGCCCCTTCTCCAGCACTGGAGATCAAGAATCCACCAATGGGACATACCAAAGCCTACTGTCCCTGAGGGTGGGTAGTAGACTGGTCCGGTGTGGCCCTTTGATGTAAAACTTGTTGGAGAACTCTCCTACCGAAAGAAGCCTCAGCCGAGGCAAACCGATCAATTTTGTAGTGTTGTATAAATGGAGATGATGAAGTCCATGTAGCCGCCCTGCAGACATCCTCAATGGGTGCCTGGGTGGCCCATGCCGCAGAAATGGCCGCTCTCTGTGTAGAGTGGGCCGTGACCCCTCGTGGAGCCAGCAATGACTCAGCTTGATATGCCTCAGCAATGCACTCCCTGATCCACCTGCCAATCGTGGAAGAGGAAACCTTCCGCCCCATGGAGAAAGAATGGAAGGATACAAAAAGGGCTCCCTATTTGCGAATGTTGCTGTCAGCAAAATATAGTACCTAAGTGCCCTGTGGACATCCAGGCTATGCCATTGCCGTTCCAGTACATGTGATGGATTGGGGCAGAAATCCAGCAGCACTATTTTCTGGGACCTATGGAACAGAGAGTTAACCTTTGGGATGAAAGTAGGGTGGAGTCGAAGGACCACCCTATCCTGGTGAAAAAATGCACAGGTCATCCCTTGTAGAAAGTGCTGCCAATTCTGAAATACGGCATGCCGATGTGATTGCCACTAGGAATGCCACCTTGTGGGACAGGTAGTGGATGTCGCATGTCCTCAGGGGCTCAAAGGGAAGCTTGGTAAGAGCCCTAAGGACCCGTGGTAGTTCCCATGAAGGGTACCTGTGTACCGTAGGAGACCTGGAATTAGAAGCCCCTTTAAGGAAAGAGCGAATTAAGGGATGATGTTCCAAGGACCCCACCGAGTCAAAGGTGAGGACCGTGGAAAGAGCAGCAACCTGTCTGTGCAGCGTGTTTGTGGCCAGGCCCTTCTCTAGGCCCTGTAACAGACAGTCCAGAATATGTGGAACCGTGAGTTCCAAAAGTGATAAGTGACGGCCAGAGCACCATGATTGGAAATTCTTCCATGTGGCCTCGTATATCCGGTTGTGGAAGGACGATGGGAGGCCTGGATGACAATAATGACCCCCGGCGAGCAGATCTCCTGCATTAAGAGCGAACACTCAAGTGCCAGACGGCTAACTGGAGCCATTGGGGGTCCGGATGAAGGATGGTCCCTTGACTGAGAGAGACCTGTTCCGGAGGAATCCGCCAAGGGAGAGATTCCTGAATCTCTCTGCTAGGGAGAGATCCATCTGATCAGCGAACCAATGCCTCCTTGGCCAATAAGAGGCCACTAGGAGTATCTCTGCTCGCTCCTGAAGAAGCTTGCGGATTACCGTCGGGATAAGAGGTAGAGGAGGGAATGCATAAAGCAGACCCTGAGCCCATGGGCTCCAAAGAGCATCCGTCTGCTCCGCCCCTGGAGACGGAAACCGGGAGAAGAACCGAGACAGCGGAGCGTTGCTCGGGGATGAAAAGAGGTCCACAAGTGGAAGGCCGAAATGGTGACAGATCTCTCTGAAGAGTCTCGGGTGAAGACGCCACTCTGAGTGATCCACTGTAAGCTCTGCTCAGAAGGTTGGCTTGAGTGTTCGCCTCCCCTGAAATATGATCGGCCCTGATGGAGGCCAGATTGTGTTCTGTCCAAGAAACCAGTAAGAGTGACTCGGTCAGTAAGGCCTGGGATTTGGTGCCCCCTTGGCAGTTCACATGAGCCTTGACGGCCACGTTGTCCATGAGGACCAGTACATGACGCCCTTTCACCAGACTGTGGAAGTGAACGCAGGGCTAGATGTATAGCTCCTAGTTCTAGCCAATTTATGTTGTGGCGCAGGTCTGAGCGAGACCAGCGGCCCTGAGCCCACTACGGACGCAGGTGTGCTCCCCAGCCGAATAGACTGGCATCTGTAGTTATCACTATCTGATCTGGTTCCCTGAAACATAACCCTCTGAGCATGGCGGTTGATCGCCACCACATGAGAGAACGCACCATCTGTGCTGGGAGACTTGTTTGTCGTTGGGAGGAACTGAGGTTCTGTCTCTGAAATGGGAGCATGAACCACTGTAGTTCCCTGGAGTGAAGTCTGGACCAGGGGACGATTGCTATGGCCGAGATCATTTTGCCTAACAGTTGGAAAAGACTGACCAATGTTACTGACCGCCCCCCGTGTAATTTCAGGATGGAGTCTCTTATGCTGTTCCGGAGTTCCTGGGACAAGTACACTGACACTCCACTGTGTCTATAATGGCCCCGAGATGCAACAGTCAATTTGTGGGGAACATGTGACTTTTTGGAAAATTTATGGAGAACCCATGGTCTTGGAGTAGTGTTACTACCAGTTTGAGGTCCACCTTTGCGGACTGGATGGACGATGACTGGATTAATATGTCGTCCAAGTAACATTGCACTCTGACTGGTATCATTCGTAAATGAGTTGCTAGTACCGCCAGGATTTTGGTAAAGACCCTGGGAGCCGACGAGAGGCCAAATGGGAGCACCCTGTATTGGAATTGGCACCCTTGTATGCAAATGCGCCTGCGGCCAGAGAGGAACAGACTGAAGAGAGCAAGCTACTGAGACAAATGAATGGGAATACCGGCTTGAATAAGCTTCGGGGCTGCAGCTCCCAAAATAGTAAAGGTCCCCTAAAAGGAATCTGAGCATGTCGAGTAAAGGGGAAAAACACCCCCCACCTACTGTGCAACAAATCACCGGAGCGGCAGCCACAAACTCCAATCCCAAGGGAGACCGATCTGAGACCGGTTTAGAAATTAACCTCTGCGATTCCACCGGAGCCTTAATTAATTCTGGGACTCTTGGGTAAGAATTATTGCTCGGTTTGGAAGGAAGAAGGAAAGGAAAATGGAGTTCCCTCCTGGGCACTCAATTTCTGTTCCCCCTCACTCAGGAATCTGTTGAAAATTTGGAATTTAGGATGTTCCTGAATGGATTAATTGATAACAGAAAACAATTCTATACTAAGTACAGCCTAGCTCAGCAACTGTGAAAAAATCCACCAATGGAGACTGTACCTGCCTAAGAGCCAAATCTGCACGTTTGTCCTGGGCGAGATCAAGTCAAGACTGGGATCTCTATGGTCCAGGACGAGCGTGGCAACTTTGGCTGACTTGATCTGATTGGGCAGGAATACAGTCTAAACCCATTGGTGGATTCTCCATCTCCAGTGCTGGAGAAGATCCCTTTTTTCGTCCCCTGCTCCCCACAGCAGGCCTCCATCATCTGTGGATTCATTCTCCGTGGTGGAATCATCACGTTCCCCATCAGTTAGATTCAGGAGAGAAACATTAGTGCAAGCAGAAGAATGCTTCAAGTTCAGACTAGGGCTTTCATTGGTAAAATGGGGCTCAACTCTGGGTTGGGAAAAAGTACATTCATTATCCTTAGATATAATACTGGATT
Source organism: Crotalus tigris (assembly GCF_016545835.1). NCBI lineage: Eukaryota > Metazoa > Chordata > Lepidosauria > Squamata > Viperidae > Crotalus > Crotalus tigris. Next base: position 108,493 of record NW_024097779.1, on the reverse strand, counting down.
ACTTAAATAACACATTGAAGAGAGATAGATATAGCAAAGAACTTTCTAATGCCTTGATGTTAACATATTCTTTGGTAACTTAAGATTTTGAGATTACTGTATAGAAATCTTAGAAAATTATACTGAAAATTCTGAGAATTGAAGTCCAAAATGTTGGGGAGGCATCTGGTCTTATTTTTTTATTGCATTATTTATATTCTGCCCCCAATTTTAACAAAATTTTGGTGACTCACATAAAATCCTATTCCTCTCTACAATAAATTCGAATAGTAGAACAGGGAGCAGACTGTTCCAGGAGATAGAGCAACAGTAAAACATGTTCCCATTCCCCTACCTGAAGTGGGAGAGAATTCAAAGAAGTCCAAAGAAATAATACAGCACCTATTTGAAGAAGGCCATTCATAAAGTAGCACAGTCCAAATCATGAAAGGCTTTAGCCTTCAGCATTTTATACAAGGAAATTTGTTCATTAATGCAGAAAACATAGCATAATGCTGCCCTGCTGAAGCGGATCTCAGCTCACAGCCTGTGAACACCAACTACAGTTTTTAGATCATCTTCAAAGGTAATGAGAATAAGAGTGACTATTGCCAATGTCCTCCACTTCCAAGGAACACAGTGGAAACACTAGGCAGCACTTGAGAAAGGCTTTCCTGGTAATAAAATCCACCTGCTGATCATATAGAAGGATCCCCATTTTTATCCTAACTCTGTCAAGGAATGTGAACCTCTCTAAAGCCAACACTGAGGCACAAAATAAGACCAATTGTTTCTGAACAACCAATAACATCCTCATGCTATGATTCAGTTTAATCTAGTTTCTTGCATCCCATTCACTCTCACTTTTCACACACTGCCTGAGGATCTCTTCTGCATTTCCTGCTCTGTTAAGGCTATAAAGTTTGGTATTATTATATACAGTACATATTGTTGAACTCTCACTCTAAACTAACAAATGACCTTTCCCAGTGGTTTCATTTAAATAATAAATAGCAGAGGGGAAAGAATAAAGTCCTGGGGCACTGTATGTTCACATGCCCCAAGGTCTCACTTTTCTTCTCTTGATATTACCAAATATAACCAACCACTCACTTATGAAAGAATGGAACCACTGCAGAATAGCACCACTAGCCACTCATCCACATCCACACCCATCTCTTAAATAGTCCAGAAAAGTATCTGATCAATGATACAGAACATTACTGAGAAATCTAATTGAACAAGGACACGGCCCAACTAAATTCATCCCACAAGAGCAGCTGAAACAGTTTCTGTACCACACCCAGATCTGAGAAAAGTGAAATGAAAGAGATCCAATTATCCACTTTATCCAATATTTTCTGCAACTGATACCCCATTATTTTCTTCATAATCTTCCTGGGGGAAAAAGAAGTCTGGAAACGTGGCAGAAGTTATCCAATACAAGCAGTTCATGAGCCACCTTCTTCAGGAGATGGAGAATACCACTTCCTCCCTTAAGGTAGCATTAACTCCCTCTCAAATATAACTGCAGATGCATGCGTACAGAGGAACTAGTGGAGGATGAATTCAAACTGCCGATGGCAAAATTAATGTCACGGAGAACCCTGTCTGCTACCTCAGAGTTCACAAGTTCAAATCAAGCCTCAAATGATCTTTTTAGATCAGTAATTCACAACCTGTGGGTCGGGACCCCATTTGGGGTCGAACGACCATTTCACGGGGGTCGCCAAACAACGCAGCCCGCCAGTTTTTCCCCCCTTTTCCTTAGCTGTTCTACTCCCTTTTATTCTATTGGCTTTTGAAAGTCAATAGAATAGACTCTCTTGAATAGAATCTAATTCTATTGGCTTTCAAAAGCCAATAGGAATTGTCCAGGCTGTCTCTGCCCTGCTGAGCCTGCTGCTGAGCCTGCCAAAAGTCCCATTCTGCAAATGGTGCTGCACCAGTTGAGTAGTCCTCGACTTACAACCGGTTGAGTAGTCCTTGACTTACAACCGGTTGGGGGTCACGGCATTAAAAAGGTTGAGAACCACTGTTTTAGATGCTGTCTCAGCCACTCTGTTGGAACCCTAACCCATAAGAAGTCTTACTTCAAAGTCTTTAGGGAAAGTTATGTTTAGGAAAAGTCACTGGAAGAAATAAATCAAACAAATACAAAGCCAGGATTCTTGAAATCTCAGTGACATACATCTTAAGGTACAATTTCTTATCTAGTTGAACAAATATCTTATTTAAGAAAGCAACATTAAGAGCCATATACACAGAAAACCTGTATGTTTTTCCAGCACTATACTAGGAACCAGAAGATGAAGAAGAGAATGGGAAGGTTTTTTTCCCCATTTGCTTGGGTTGGAATCAGAAATGAGTTTTTAAAAAGCATAGGCAGAGAGCAAAGACTCATATATTTTTCCCAAAAAGTAAACCAAGAGTGTGAATTCCTGGGCTTGAATCAAGGCAATGTATGCAGAAGGGTTGACTGGCTTTTAAGCAGTGCCTCTGCATGTTGTTAGAACCCAAAACCAGACCATGCTAGAAACAAGACAATGCTGATGTGAGATACTACCTGCAGGCAAGATGGTCTCTCCTGTCTGGGTTAATAGCAATAACCACTATTGCAGTACCTGCTTTAGATCAGATGAGGTCCACTGCCTATTTAGCCCAGTGTTGAACTACAAACCTTCATTATTCTCAGCCAGCTTGATTATACAGGCTAAAAATTCTGGGAGTTGTATCCAATAAAGCTGAGATCTGAGGGCAGCAATTTTACATGATCTGAAGGGGGAAAAGATTTTTTTTTTTTGTGCATCTTCTACTACTAGAGGCCTTTTCACCTGGAAATGCAATGGACTGAATCTGAAACCTTCTAAAACCACATCTGAACAAAGCAGATGTGCTACTATGCATTCTGTTTCCTATATGTTATCACATGCTGCAGCTATTGAATTCTACCTCCACCCTTTACCTTCCCGGGTGACTCACCCATGGAAAGAGACAGCTTTCTTTTGGGGAGGGAAGCCTTTGATGCTAGTAGCTTTCCCAATTGATTCTTGATACTCTGAGCCCGACTCTCAATCCCTACTGGCGTGTCTTCAGCCTCATTTATTTCTTTGGACTGCCAGATGGTATTCACCACAATGTTGGCCATTATAGGCTGGGCCAATATCTAATATGAGCACAAATTTCCTTGTCTGCACCTTACTAGGGAACATCTATTATCTACAACCCAATTTGTAGGTAGGGCAGGGGTCTTCCAGCTGTTGTCATGACCTCACAAGAGTTGCCACCGGGATCCATATATGCCAATTTGAACTCCCAAAGAAAAGGCAATGTTGAAAGAAAAATCAGGGTCCAGTCCAATCCAAAAATAAACAAAATGGAGACTGCTTTAGAAAGAAAGTTCTTGTTTATTTTGTTGCCAGAAACTTCAGTGATAGCAGCATGTTTCTGGAGTGGCTGACAAAATGGGAGCTGGGAGTGGTGGATTTTTATACCTCCTTTGGGCTTTCTGTTTGGAGTTGTTCCTATGCAATGAACTTTGACCTGAGGTCCAGTGTGCCCTTTTGGTATTCTAATAGTGGTGGGTTAATCCTATTATATCCTAAAGGCCATATCTTTAGATTTTGGGTGGGGGGGTGGAGATTTTAAGGATCTTTGTAATCCCATCAGCTCCTCCCCCCCCCTTCCTGAATGAATCACTAAAACTGCATTTCTAAAAGCTGGTTTCTGCTTGGGGCAGAGAGACTTGGGGGGTGATTTCTGCCTAAGATTTTCTATTATTCTTTTGGGAAAATATAATATTCTGCCTTTTTTAATATCCCCCAAATAATTCCTTCTCTAGGAGGGGCTGTTGAATGATATGAATGCAATAAATATATTCATGGCTAGTTTCCACATAACACTAAATCATAATTTCTTGTATCTTAGTAAATGATACCTTAGCATAATATACAGACCATGCCATTAGATGTCAAACAAAGCTTTAACATTTCATCTTAGCATTATGCGTTAATCAAACTGTTTCAGTTTTCGAAGCTACATTCAGTAACTTAAAGGCTCTATGTAGCAAATAAGCTAAGCCAAAGGTTTACACGTGCCTAAACTCATACTCTCATGGAAAGGAGAGAAAAATGATTTAATAAAAGTATTACTGGGAAAACATTTCTCCACTAGGAAAAAAACTAAATGAATGGGAAAGAAAAGGAAGTAGAAATGTAGTCGCTGGAGAATATTGTGGCCCATCCTAAAAAAACCGGAATATACTTGTGGTTTTAGTCCTAATGAAATAAGAGTTACACTGGTTCTTTCCTTAAGTAAATTCTGCCCTTAAAGGGGAAAGAAAAATATTTTGAGGAACTGGAAGACAGAAATCGCCCTCTTTTACCGGCCGCCCTTGATCGTTGTGCCTTCTACTCTCAAAGCCAATTGGCTGGAATTTGATGACGGCCCCCGTCGCTCTTTCCCAGGAAAGGCAGCTCGGTTTCCAAGCCTCTTCTCCACAGCCTTTCTTTTGCCGCCGTTCCACCGTCAGCCTTTTCAGCCAATGAGCCACGGAAGGGCTTGGAGGACGTGGATTTCTTGCCCAATAACAGCTTTCAAGAACCGTCCCCCGCCCAGCACCGACCGGAGGTTCAGCTTGCCGATTTCGCAAGAAGCGTCACTCAGGTCGAGGAGGAAATGGGCGGGGCGGCCTTTGAATGACATTTCTTAAAATCTATCAAGATATTCAAACCGAAGGGGCACAGGGGGAGGCAGGCTTAGGCGGGCTTCTTGTGAACCTATCCCCAATGGAAAATGCAGAGCTGTAGAGGGGACTTATTTGACATTAAGATTCACCAGATCCAATAGGGAGAAGAGCAGGCGGGATTTAAACCTATTGACCAATCCTTTAGAAGGCTGACTTATTTCTGTCAATAGAAAGCACCGCAGGTTTGAAAAGCGGCACCTCTGCCCAATAGGAAGTGAAAACGTTTCGTGACGGACGGAACGAGGGACCAATCGGATATGTTTGGGTCGGTTCGGTGCAGCTGGGCCAGGTTCGAGCGCGGAACGGAGCATCGCCGTGGTCCCGATCCTCTATCGTCACCATGCCGGCCGTTTCCAAGGGAGACGGGATGCGGGGCCTGGCCGTATTTATCTCCGATATCCGAAACTGTAAGTGATTGCGACTGGCAGACAGAGAAGGATCCTTCAGAACCGAGAGAATCTTGTATGCGCACGGGGGAGGGGGGTGGGGGAATTGGACCTTGGGGAGAATTCGGGCGGGTTCCTCAACGAGAGGGTGGAAATGGCCCGTGATTGTGCTCGGCGGCGGAAGAGTAAGTGTGGTGATGGGTTTAGTGGGGGGGCTAGTCGACTGAAGGCAAAAGACGAACCTCGGGGAGAGACTTTTACAGCGCGATTGTCTGCTCAACGGGGCTTCGGAAAAGAGAAAGCAGGTAGGCTGGGGGAAGGCGACCTAATGTCAGGGTAAGGACGAGGCTGCCAATCAACAGACATGCCCGCCGTTTGGATAGGTAGAGAGGTTTGTCAGTAATTGGAAGAGGATACAAGTTGAGTAAAGATGGCACAGTCAGTAAGGATACTGGTTAATTGAAGGCGTCCCCATATGAACATGGAGATAATTCAACCTGAGATTTGTGTCTGCTATGGCTATTTTGTGTAATCCGGAAATTTTTATTATTTTATTATTATTTAAAGAGGGTGGTGGGGAGTAAAGCAGAAAAGTTGTTTAGAGAGGTGGAAATTGAGGATCATGGCCATTATAGGGAAACCGGAGTGGGTGGAGAATAAAAAAAGGGTCCTGAGGTTTGCTTAGGAGTAACGTCCCATCTATCCTACTTCCTGCTGCCTCCATATATATAAATATAAAAGATATTGCTTGGAAGTAGACAGCTGTCACATGACAGATGGATAAATACAGTATACTTGCTAACTGCCATAGGCTGGGCATGTAAATTTGGGGAAAGATTGTATGTATTTGGGAGTCTCTGTGTGAAGTCTTAAAAAGAGCTCTTGGACCTTTGCAGAAGGCCTTAAAGGTAGGTTTACTATATTTGATACAAAACTCCTTGAAATTACTTATCTGTACAGTATTTCTCATTGCTAGCAATCTGGATTTTTGCAGCCTAAGTATAAACCTTACTGCAGGGATGTTACTACAAAATAAGAGATTGCTGGTCAGAATCTGCATAAGAGTAAGAAAGATTGAGGAATTCACATTGTTCTATGGAAAACAAATTATATTGGGGAAGGCTTCTAATACTATGGCATTCATGTCCCATTAATATGTTTGAAACTGGAGAAGTTCTAGTTGTCATTTAAGTCAAATGGGTGAGCCTGATGGAGTGTGGTTAAAACATATATTTCTAGCTTCCTTCAGTAACGCTAAAAAAAATATCCAAGTATTGGCTTTGATAGCATATATTCAGGTCCTTATTTTTCAGAAGTGCTTCTTTAGTCATGAAAAAAGCTCTAATGATCAGGAGACCCAAGGGTGTTATAGTATACTTTAAACGGAGAGATTTTAAGTCATATCTAGATTTTTCTATTTAGACCATTTGGTATGGTTATTTCATTGTGGCTGAATACTAATATTACATTTGTTTGAGTCAATCTTTTTTCCCCTAGTTCCTTCTTAGGAATTCTTATCATTGCCCCCACCCTTCCTTTTTTTCAGCGGTGTTAGTTTTGCAAGAGTACTACATGCAAGTAAAGCTAAGTAGCAGTTGCTAGAGCAGTTTTCTGTGGAGCAGAATCAACAGAGCTCACACAATCTTTTTTAGATTCTGGCTGGCTAGTTTTCCTTTAAACCAGGGATGTCAAACTTGCAAAGTCATGCGACGTGTCGCGATGTATTGTGACTTTTTTTGCCATTGCTGGCAGTGGGGTGGGCACAGTTTCAGCATGATGCATCTGGCCCATGGGCCGGTAATTTGACACCCCTGCTTTAAACCATCCCTGCAATTCAATGAAAAAGTCTAGATGTAAGCATGATAACTCCACTATTCTGGAGAACATTAAAAGCTGATTTGATTACGTAGGTAGTTGTAGTTATGTTGCAACAACTTCTGTATACTGAAGTCATTCTGTAGCTAATGTCCAAGTGAATTGGCCTAGCACCAGCAGACCATATAAGCCAATTTGCTTGGAGGGAGGCTTTCCATGTCTGGGATTCTTGGCCTTAATGCCAACTAGCTTTAATATCTCCAAACATATTACCAGAAGACACTATAACTCCATTGTGATGGTAATGCACATTCTTTACATTTGAAAGTTTCAGCTAAAGTAGGATTAGGCATTCTTGTGGTCTCCAGATTTCAGGTGATATCTCCCATTATTCCCAGCCAGGAATTATGGGAATTGGGAAGGGATTGTGACACACTTTCAGAAAGGTAGTGTCCTAAACCTAAAACAGCCAAAGTTTGTTTGGAAAGGAAGGTTCTGTAGCTTTAACAGCTGTGGGGAAGATGATATTTTGTTAGATGCAGCTTGTCATGTATAGATTGCTGCTGCCAACATTTCTTTGTAAAAGCAGCAATTAAAAATGAAGAAACCATGTCCTTCTTGTCCAATGCCCATCCCAGGTTTCAGAAAATACTCTGTAAATAAAGATATTTATAAATGAATAATACCTGATTTTTTTTTCTATTGTAAGAGTAGCAGATATAATCAGTAGAAGTCAGGCATATATTTTTCAAGGCCTCGGGGTCCAAATTTTAGGATGATAAGGGAGATCTTTGAGTCACTGAACTAGCAGAAATGGGTGCTGGAATTTGTGAGAGTAGAGAGAAATTTCAACAGAGAACAGATCAGATTGATTTAGACTTTATATAGCAGCAGTAAATGAACCAATAAGAAGGCAGGGAAACATTGAAAAATATGTGGGAAGAGCTATGCTTAAGCTCAAAAAGCTAGAGAGAAGGCTGCATCTTAATTTTACTTAACACATTTTTTTGGATAGAGGAAGATGCAAGAGGCCTAACAAAATTGCATGAGATCTGATGGCAACATAACTAAGGAATTTCAAACTGGGCTTAGAACTTTCTGATGTACAAGAAAGGATAGCTATGGTGAAACTGAGGCCCTTGAAAGCTTCTGTGAAATTCCTGTTGGAAGAGCAGGATGTGATAAATACAAAAAACACATTTTACAGATCTGATGACCACTAATTCCTGGGGCATGGATTTCTTTAGATATGCATTCATATATTCTTTGATCTTCTTGTAAAGTGGAATCTAGATATTATTGAATTCTAACTCAGATAAGCGTGACTATAAGCCAATAGACAAGGATTATGGGAGTTATAATCTAACATGTTCTGGAAAAGGAATTTCCCCACTTCTGAATATAGTTGCAGCTATCCAGAGAGATGAACAAAGAGCTCTTACATTGCCTGTTCTTAAGGAACTGCAATTCTTAAGCAAAGAAAAGTTGGCAGGCCTCAGATTCCCTCAACAGAGTGCTGTTGGGGCAAAAGGAGAGTGTGATTTTTGTTTGAACATCCAGGAAGGAAGGAAGGAAAGAAGGAAGGAAGGAGTGTGAGGAAACATAGCTTTCTCTTTTTAGAGGCCGATTTCCCTGCCCCAAGATAGAGAATAAAAGTAGTAGTGTTTGGATCATTTGCTTTTGGCAGGTTGAAGAAGGAAGCATGAGGTTGGGTTCTGATGTCTTCTTTGGTCATCTTTCTTTTATCTTTGGAATACGCATGCCAGGATATAAACGTAAAGAAATATGATGGCCTTGAGAGGATCGCTTCCATGGTATGATGTAAATAATAGCACCTACCTTGTGATAACTCCAGTTGCATTGTCAGTTAACTTGAAATTCAAGATGAGGGCTTAATGAACTAATAAGAGAAAAAACTGCAGGCTAATACATGCATGCATCTCATTATTCTTGTTCTTTGTATGAGAGGCTAATTTATTAAATTATGGTTTAAAGTTTATTTCTCGTTTGAATTGGCATTTTAGGACATGATTCTATGATTGGATAGGTGTGTATTTTTTTTGCTTTCACTGAGAGAGGAATGGATGGGTTAAATATACTAGTATGTTATTTCACACTTAAAGGCAGATGGATCTACTTTCTTTAATTATTTTTGTTTCTTAAATTATTATTTTTCTCTTCTGAAGAAATCTCAAATCAAATAATATTCCCTCCCATTTGGATCCTTCACTTATTTTAGGCACAGCTTTTCCCACTATTAAACAGATCATGCTGTACTTGTTGGTTGCATGATGTTAAATAAGGGAACCTAACAGAAGAAATGGAAGGGAAGATATGGCAATACTAATTCAGTAGAAAATATATTGCTAAACTATTTAAAGCAAAGGGCTCAAAGCTTTACTTCCATTGTAGAATTTAGCAATTTAATTTTTTTCTACATTCATTTAAAGAAAATCCAAAGGACATTATGTTCTATTATTGATGAATAGAATTGTTACCAGTCTCTACTGGCACCTGGGTTTATTAAAATTGTACTTTTTAACTTAAAATAGGAATACAGATGTGGCTCCTACAGTCAATTTCTCTGAATCAAGTACTAACTTTCTTTCTCTTCCTCCAAAGACATCTTTCTTACTACTTAATGGTTTAAATCCTGGACAAGGAATCACTTTTTCCCCCATGTCCCACAGCCAATATGCCTCATGTACAAAGCAGCTCCATCCTAGGAGCATTTAGGCATACAATCTATTTATTTCAGCTCTCATCTACTGAGCTAACTTAATTGTGGACCACTTTCTGACTGTTAGGGCAAATGTTCCCATAGCCTCCCGGGAGCATTTATTCTCCAGGTTTGCTAGATATAGATCTGTTTTCTCTCTTTTGTGTAGCAATGTTGCAATGGTTTTTGCAACCATCCAAGAATGGGTGCACTATCCATTGCTCTATTGAACTGATGTCTAGGGGTTATCACCTCAGAAAATACCAAGGGACTCTAAAATGTAGAAGATCCACAACTAGAAAAAATGATTTTAATTGAAAAATGGCCCCATGGGATGTGTACACACTAAGACTTTTCTCTGAATTTTATTTATTTATTATGCTTTTGTGCCTCCCTAATATAATTTTGTTACAACAGTTTAACACACTCTAAAAGTTATTATGAAAACAATTGAAGAAAAGTATACAACATAAAAACAAAACAGTATGGATAGCAGATAAAGATTGGTTAAAAAAGTGTCACAGCATAACATTTCAGATATGAATATAGTCATGAATCACATGTATGAAAAAATATTAAAACATCTTTGGCCCAGAAGGATAGTAGGTACCAGGCCTGACTTACTTGGTAGGCATCCATAGCCTGGGACAAATACTGGGATTCACTAGAATCACTGCAGTGGCATCTACTAATTGCAGACGAGCATGTCCCTGGAGTAGGGCTTTTGAGGATGATCTTACTAGATGAGTAGGAATATATGGAAAGAGATTTATTTGTACACTGTCATAAACATCTATAAATGTTTGCAAGAATAGACACCAACACCTTAAATTGGTACCAGAAGCAAATAATACCATTCCTTCCGCCTAAATATCTTTTCACTAGCTATTGCCAAACAGTGGCTTGAGAAGAATGTATTTTGATTGAAGAAAAACAGTACAATAATGCAGACTGCCTCTTCCTGCTCTGATCAAAAATCTGAGTCCCCTGTAGCTCCTGGTTTTAGTATGGCAGCCATCTTTGAGAGGGTACTTCCAGATACGTGGGAAGCGCACGTGGCTACAAATTCTGGAATTATAGACCAATTCTTTTAGAGGAAAATAGGCTGGGGAAGTTTTTGCTTTTTCATTTATTCAAGAAGCATATGTGGCAGTTTGTCATCAATTGTTGGCATTTATTTTTCTTCATATTTATTTTCATTGTCTCATGCAGTGAACATTATGCAGAGACACAAATGATTGTGAATGGAGGTTGGGTATTGTTCATGTTTCATTCCTTGCTTCTCATTTATAGGTAAGAGTAAAGAGGCTGAAATTAAACGAATTAACAAGGAGTTGGCCAATATCCGATCCAAATTTAAGGGTGAGTTCTTGCACTGCATTTTTTTCTCCTTCTCCCTTTCCCCCCCTTTTACTTTTTTGCAATATAATCCAGCTTTTTCTCACCACAAATTCCTGCAGCAGCTCTATCAGTGACTCAGTCCAGCTTATTCACTGTCTCTTGTTTTTGTTCTCTGACTCCCTTGACAACCAGGCTCCTCTCTAGCACTTTTCAGGCTGGTTTAAGCACTATCATCTATCTTGTATTATACATGTCACTGATGCTTCGTACAAAACAACTGTATGTAGCAGGTCTGTGGGCAGCAGATGAAGAATGGCCCTGAACTCAGGGTTCAAATGCTAAAAAGCTAACCTGTTCCAGCAGGAACAATGAAGTAAAGTAGAAAATATCTGATTTTAGATAGTATTGACTGTAACAAACCATAATGATGTCAAAATGGTGAGATGCATTTAATAACATCATCTTGCACATGCTATAATTACTGGTATCATACATTTGACAAAAGTAGTTTGTGCATTTTGTGTAATGACATCATTACATGTGTGCCATCATTTGCTCTTCCTGTGGATGCTTGTAATACTAAGCTCTCAAATTGAACTAGGAGTTTCCTGTCTTTTCTCAGTCTAGGAGTTGCTTGTGTTAATACTCTACATAACAGTAGCACTATAAAGTAAATTCCCATCTAATGAAACTCAGTTTTCTCCCAGAAGCCATTTCCATTTAGCCAATTAGATGCAACTCTGTCCCTCGTTGATCTCAATATTAACTCAATTTCCATAGATCTGGGATTTTTGCAGCACAATTCATATTGTTCTGGAGAGGAAATCCTCTTCCATCTCCTTCTTCATCATTCCATATAAAATAAGACACAAGTACTTCAGCGTGGGTTAACAGGATTTAACAAGTGTCATTTTGTTGTTATCTCTTATCTTAAGGTCAAGATACTAAAGCAGGGAACTGGCTTCTTAGAATGCACACTTCAGCTGCTCATGCCAAAGGGGTAGCTAAAAGAGGGAATAAGAGCTCCAAAGGAGAAAGGAGCAGCAAGTTCAATTATTTCAGACAAAACCTTCTTAACCAAAGTAGACAGCTCTACTCTTAAAAACTAGCCCAACATAAAGAGAGTGAATTGACTTGACATACATAGATACATACATACTTACATACATATGCTAATTCAGTCTTCAGATTTCCAAATAACACAATGTCTTTATCTTTCTGTATTTGAATCTATTTCAGAGGTTTGGATCCAAACATCCATCTCCATAGATGTTCAAAAATCAAGAGATTCCTGCTTTATGTAGTCCCTTTCTGCAAATCTTATTCTTCTTCCAAACTAATCACAACCATGTTACCGTTATTCTCTTTAAAAAATTCTTTAATGACATATATGAAACAGTTATACTGTTTCTAGCGACATTATCTAGAATTTATAAAGGCATTCCAAAGTATGTTGGAAATATGAACAACATGAAGGGACATTCTGTTGTGGGTGGTAGGCATATACTATAAAAAGCTAAAAATGTTGGATTCAAATACATATGTTGATACATAGAATTTAAAGATTAATATTCAATAGAAGACAGAACTTTGATATATAGAATTTAAAGATTAATATTCAATAGAAGACAGAACTTTGATTTTAGGACCAATGAATGCATACTTTAAAAGCTTTCAGAAAGTCTATTTCAATATATAATTATTGTTGCCAGATTATTATATATATATAAATATAGAAAGATTGAATATTTCCCACTGTGGAAGACCAGATGGGAAAAATTCACAAAACTTGCTGAGATGACTAAACTAACTTTTTAATTAGAGAAAGATTATTACTATATTGACATTCATCAATTACTGGAAATCCCTTATCAACTTTTTCTTTAAAAAAGAAAGTGATTTTATGGCTTTTGTGGTTGATGATTAGAAAGAACAAGTTATAGAAAGAAAGGAATTATAATGTAATCCTAGAGAAAGAGGTTTGATTAAAATTGTATAAATAATTGCAAAGTGTAAAATCAGAAACCACTTCTTTATATTTTTCATGTTTCTCTTCTTTTATTTTTCTTTTTTCTATTTCTTTTTTTAGTCTCTGTTTTTCCTTTTTTGTTTTCCTATATTTACTGTAGTTTTTTTCTTTGACTCTATTTCTTATTATATATAAAATTATTTTAGTAAGCATTATTAAAAAAAGAAAAGTAATAATGAATAAAAGGGTACAAAGAAATAGAAAGGAAAAAGTTATAAAGATCTTCGGATCTTGTTAGCAATTACTTCAGATGTGGAAAGCCAAGAATGACATGGGTAAAAGATCAAAACAGTTTTTTATTGTATGCTTGCCCTTAGACCAGTGGTTCTCAACCTGTGGGTCGTGACCCCTTTGGGGGTTGAACGACCCTTTCACGGGGTCGCCTAAGACCATCATAAAACACATATTTCCAATGGTCTTAGGAACCGAGACACCGCTTCTCTATCCGTCTCCAGGCAGATGTACTTATGCGGATCAGTTACACATGTGTAGAGAGCAGCTACTATGTAGAAAGCAGTGTAGACCCATTTTAGCCTCCCACTGGTCGTCTTCTCTTAGCCACCTGACTTGATGCTCTCGGACACCATCCTCTTCTTTCCACCTATTCAGTTCCGTCTCCGTTTAGCGCTGAAGTGGCGCCTTCTTTAAATTAGGTGCCCAGGCAGCCGCAGCTCCTGCTCTGAAGCCAAGATGGACGCAACCATTGGCAAGCAGGGAAAGGAAGTCGCTGAGAGCAGCTCCACCCACGTGACATGTGCAGAAGCAAAATGGACGAGTGATTGGAGCTGCTGTCTCTTCAATCCTCATTATGAGCAAAAAGAATCAGGTTTCGTATGTGAAGCCAGCCGAATCCACTTTGAGTCGTTTCAAAGAGCGAATCGGCTATCGGGAGGGGCCCACTGTAGATACCAAGGTAACAGCATCTAATTCCCTCTCCTCTTTTTCCGTTCCTTTGACCCCTCCTTTCCTTAAAATCCATCCCCGGATCCTTCGTTCAGCACGAGGTGGAAAGTGGTAGCCGCCCCACCTATTCTCTACCAGTGCTGCGAGAAAGAGCTGGCAAGACTGGTGTCTGAATTTTCTGAGTTGGGACCACACCTGAAATACTGCATTCAATTTTGGTCATCACACTACAAAAAAGATGTTGAGACTTAGTTGCAGAATTTGGGTTTAGCTAGTCTAGAGAAAAGAAGGACTTGTGGGAGACATGATAGAGTATTCCAGTATTTGATGGGCTGCCGCAGAAGAGAGGGTCAATTTATTTTCCAAAGCAAGAAACATTCCATTTCCAACAACATAACTTTGTGAAACAGGGTTTTCCAGCTTGTTGGTTATCAAGTCTAAATACAGAAGTAGACTTGTTGTGGAAGATGATCTTCGTTGTGCTCTTGCAAAGAGTGCCCCGAGAATTTCTGATCTGGTGAGAAAGAAGCAATCTCAACCTTCGCATTGACATTGGCTTTTTATACATATTGTCGCAAAATATAGCAATGTAGTTTACTGTTGTTTTATTAAGACTGTTACCCATGCTACACCATGCTTCAAGACAAAATTTCATTTATTTGTAATTAGAAATAAATATTTCACAATATATAATTACATATGCTTTAATTATGTTCAATTTGTAACAATGAAAATACATCCTGCATATCAGATATTTACATTACGATTCATAACAGTAGCAAAATTATAGTTATGACGTAGCAACGAAAATAATTTTATGGTTGGGGGTCACCACAACATGAGGAACTGTATTAAAGAGTCGCAGCGTTAGGAAGGTTGAGAACCACTGCCTTAGACAAAATCTTGCCAAGCTAAAACATTGTTAAATGCCAAGAAGAAAATAGGGGGATCCTCCGTTGTTTCCTATGTAGCATCGATTCAAGTCTAATATTTCCCTTTACTCTCTCCTCTGTTAATTCAGTGGCAGATTTTACCACAGTCACAGTCACATATACATTTATATTTTACCCTCTCTCCAAGGTTATAATATAATCTCATCCCTTCCAAATCATCAAACACATAAATTATGTTCATTTTTTCTTTTTTCAGCAAAAACTCTATGAGCGGTTTCCAGTCACTAATAAATGTAGTAATTATCCATTCTCTTATCAGACAAGTTACTTCTGCCATCAGTGCTAATTCTGTCATCTTCACCAGCCATTCCTCCATTGTGGGTATAATTCACTTGTGTGTCTTTAAATTCAAAAATCTCTGCCTTTTTTACAAGTCCAAAAGGCAGGATAAATTGACCTTTCATATTTTCCATATTTCCAACATAGGTTTGAAGAACTTTCATACATTCTGGATAATTTTTATGGATTGGTGAACTAATGGGACATCATAAAAATTACCTTTTAAATTATAACATAATATAAATCTCAATCCTTTCAGTCACATATTTTCCTATTGTTTCATCAGTATATTATGTCCAAAGTTCTTAACCCATTTGCATCTAAATCATTTCCAAGAAAGAATACCTGGTTGTGATTTCTCTTGGTTGCCTTTGATCCCCAATGCTTGCACTTTCAAATGTTTTGAATGCCAACCTTTCCTTTACGCTCATAAAAACATTTAAGACAACTGTCAAAATTGCAGGAAAAAACACTACTGTTAGACAATCATAATGGAACAAAAGAATGATTTCTTGCCCCAAAGTTCAAGTTATACTACATTCATTTTTTTTTACTGTAAATCTTTCAATTATTGTTGGGGGTATGAGTTCACCAATCCATAAAAATTAAGGATCCAGTTGCTGCCCAAAATCGATCTGTAGATTGCATCAGAAATGTGTTTTATAATATTCCTGCAAATAGTTGTATTTTCTCATTGATGTGTACCCATATGAATGCATTCTAGTCTATAGATAGAAGCAAGCCCATTTTTTTTTTCATCAGAATGTAAGTGAATGGAGAAAAGGAGAACTCTGTGCTCTTCTCTACTTCATTGATCAGAGTAGCTAAGAATTGACAGGAAGTCAAGGCCTTTGCTGTTTCCCCAATATGATTTCTATAGTAAACAGAACTTCTAAACCCATTGGCAGCTTCATTTATGCCGTATCTGATGAACTAGAACTTTTCAGTCTTGGCATCCCAACCTAAAGGCAGAGAATCAGAATAAAATATTATGTGGCTTATACTAGCTTCCTCCAGATTGGGTCTCTAGAAGAGTAATAGAGAAAAGTAATCTATCAGGAATTTTGGCCACATAAAAAGGAAAACAAGATATTTCCTGTGAACTTGACTCCTGTTGAAAAAATGGCTTTCTGAGTGCTTGTAACAGAAGGTCAAGGTACTATTGTAGCTGTCCTTTCCCCCTCCCTGGTAGCTGCCTTGCAGATGCCTCTCTCCTTTCAGCAGGGCAAGTGATCTTCTCCTGCCCCACTTCCCACCTGTCACTCTCCCTTCTCAGGAGATAAAGCCTTGGATGGTTACAGCAAGAAGAAATATGTCTGCAAGCTGCTTTTCATCTTCCTGTTGGGCCATGACATCGACTTTGGGCACATGGAGGCAGTCAACTTGCTCAGCTCCAACAAATATACAGAAAAACAGATTGTGAGTAAGCCCAATGGTAATGGGATCTTTAAAAACAATCCTGAATTTTACTCACTCATTATTTTGATTTTCCACATGAAAAGTAAATGACACTTGATAGATTTCAGTGGAGGGAAAAAGCTATTAACAAATGTGTAAATTTATCTGGAAGATTCTGATTCTGAATTATATATTATATATAAATTATCCTATTCATCCCCCAATATTGTTATGCTGAGGTTTATTTAATCCCTCCAACAAACCTTTCAGGTTGAAGCAGAGAGGATAATTGACACACAAATCAGTCTGGGTTCTACTAAATCTAGTCTGACCTTCTAACTATACACCATACTAGCTCCAGGAATGCACAGTCAAATGGTGGGCTCATTGCAATATGCTCTGCCTAAAATTTAAGTAAACAAAACATAGCTGCTGCATATACATTTGCCTAAATAAGAAACCATATTGTGATTTCATGTGATGGCTTAGTTTACACGTATTATGGCAAAGCCTTTATTTCTGCAAGTTACTGAATGCAAAAAATCAAGTTACAGCACTCAGATGCACAACTCCTTCTAGCCTCATTTTCATAATCTTATGGATTATTCCCACCTTGATTGTTACTTTATGTGAAGTCAGCCTCAGAGGATAGTTGAGTATTCCATTTCCCCCTTTTTCCTACTAGTGTAACAAGATACATTTTTTGTCTTTGAATTAGGAGCCATTCTGATAAGTAGATGAGAAGTATTATTATTCTCTAATAAAGCTGTAGATGAGCTTGTTGAAAGTTGAAAAAAGGAAAAAATACTCCACATGCTTAGTCGGGCAGCTAATGAAAGTGCCAGAGGAAGGGCCTCTACAAACTTGTGTTCCATGGAGTAAATCAACATTAATTGACTAGCACGCTCTTATACTTTGGGGCATCTAGCCACCCTTACAACCCTTGTCTGCTAAAGAACAAAGTGATCCTTGGCATTCTGTTTGCCTCATTGAAGCAGGATTGCGGGAAATGTAATTGTTCCTAACTACAACTCCCAGCATTCCTGATCACAGCTATACTGGCTAGGCCTGCTGAAACTTGTAGTGCAGCAAGATTTGGAGGACCATTGATTTTCTACTCCTATAATAAAGATACGCCCCTGGTTGTCCTACAGTGCTTAATTTATCTTTTTGTTCTTTCTGTTCCTCTTGTATCTACTCCTCTAGGGCTACCTGTTCATTTCAGTGCTGGTAAACTCCAACAGTGAGCTGATCCGTCTCATCAACAATGCTATCAAGAATGACTTGGCAAGTCGCAATCCCACCTTCATGTGCCTGGCCCTACATTGCATCGCTAATGTTGGCAGCCGTGAGATGGCAGAGGCCTTTGCTTCCGAGATTCCCCGAATATTGGTGGCTGGGTAAGATAGAATCAGTATAGGAAGGACTTACGGAGTAAGAGGTATAGTTTTCATTATGGTATTTAGGCATATTAGAGGCTGATTTATTATGTTATCCACTACCATGGCATTATTTACACTATTCTGATCCCATCCCAGATCCTCCAGTTTCATTGAAGCTAAAATCCCCAGAAAGGAATAGCGAAAACTTCAACAACTGTAGTCTGGATATACCCAAAAGGCCTGGGTCTGGGCAGATTTTAGCAATGTTCTGTAATATCTGGAGATAGTACAACACCAAGGGACTCTCAATTGAAACTTTTGGGAATTGTGGTTCAGTAATATCTGAAAGGTCTCAATTGCTCATACTTCAAATTGAGGAAGATTACAAGAGATTCTCCAATTACAAGAGATTCTCAAGCAACAAGTATTTTCTCTATTATCAGCTGCCTGATCCTTTTATCTGGTAATGTCAAAGATTGGACCTAAAACCTCCCATTAGCAAAACATTATCATTGCTCTGATAAAATACCAAGTATCTGACCCTTTTGTTTGTCCATATTATACTTCAGTGATACCATGGACAGTGTAAAGCAGAGTGCTGCCCTCTGCCTCTTGCGCCTCTACAAGACTTCACCTGATTTGGTGCCCATGGGAGAGTGGACCTCACGTGTGGTGCATCTTTTGAATGACCAGCACATGGTATGTTGTCTCTTTCGAGTTCCCTTCTTTGTACCCTTGTAATTTGCATATGGTATAACCTCCCAATTTATTATCATGTAGTAGAGTCCCTTCAATATTAAATTCTTACTCCCTTAAATTCAGGAACCAAGCTATTAAAAGAGGTATACCCATACCATATATGTGAAAATTTCATTAATGTTAAATCTTCCTAATTTTGTGACTTATTGTATTCCAAATATCAAGTTTATTTAGTTAATATATAGTTTGACATACATTATGGTTACAGAAAATGATTTAATTTAATAAGATTAAATTAATAAGAACACAGGTTATAATAGTCAGACTTTTATATTGATCTTCTTCCATCTTGATGCCTTTCAGATGTTTTGGTCTTCAGCAATCATCATTCCCATCCTAGCTGCTGTCCTCACATAATGGTCACAATTGGGCCTGGCTCACTTAGCAATAGGTCACTAAGCAAAAATCTTGTCATTCCACTGTAGTTATTTCTTTCGCAGTAGTTAAGCAATTCACCTGTGATCATTAAGCAAGACATTACATGACCACAGTTTGTGATTTACTGCTAGTTTCTTCATTGGTCGCTTGTTATAGCTCCTTTAGAAGTGGTCTCAGTTTTCCATCTTTCTCCCTACACTTCCTCACAATATAGGGTGTGGTCACAGCTGCTGTCAGCCTCATTGCTTGTCTCTGCAAAAAAAATCCTGATGACTTCAAGACATGTGTCTCTCTAGCAGTATCCAGGCTCAGCAGGGTGAGTGAAGAAAGGAGAGCCAAGAATCCATTTCTTTGCTAAGTATTATTGCACTGCCATGTTTTGTTTCAGCATTATTTTAACATTTGTGATAGACCAAAGGTGCTTTTCCAAAAGACAACTGGACTTTCTTGTTTTTTTCCTTGAAAACATTTTTCTTCTCATCCAAGAAGCTTCTTCATTTCTAACTCAATGGTGGGGAATGGAGAGATTTATATTTTTTGCAGTCATCTGGTCATTAGCACTTTAAGGGTCAGTTGTTAGCTCTCTTGAGAGTGGTTAAGGCCACTTGGGGATTTATCTATATCCTCAGAGGCACCTGATTCAGAATGCAAATGAGTGTGGGTCTTCTTGGGACTACTGAAAGGACTGGAAACACAAGATAAGTGGTGTCGTATTCCTTCCCCTCTTTTGAGAAAGGGCTGTTCAATTTTAACATAGATGGCCTCTTTGACATCTCTTTCAAACCAGTGGTCCTCTCTGTCCAGAATGAGAACTTTGCTGTCTTCAGCAGAGTGGCCTTTGTCTTTCAGATGTAGATGGACTGTCAAATCCTATTCTGATGGGCTTGTTCTCCTGTGTTGTGCCATATATTTGTGAAGTGGTTGTTTTGTTTCTCCAATGTTCTGCATTGCACTGCATATAACATGTTGTTCAGTTTGTGTCTGGGTGTTTTATACTTGGGGTGGACAAGCTTCTTCCTTAATGTATTCTTGGTTTAAAGTGCACATGTATGTTATATTAGTTCAAAATCTTTCTGAACTTTTCAGATATTCCTGTAACATATGGAATGACAACATTGCTCCGTTTGATGTTCTCTTCTTTGTCTGTTATAGAGGAGTTCCTGCGGATCTTTTATTTATTTATTTATGAGACTTATATTCCGCTTTAAGTGGAAGCACTCTCCAAGCGGTGTACACCAGTAAGCAATGTATATATATATATATATTTACATTGCCCCCAACAATCTGTGTCCTCATTTTACCTACCCCGGAAGGATGGAAGGCTGAGTCAACCTTGAGCCGGTGAGATTTGAACCGCTGACCTGCTGAACACAGTCAGCTAAAGTGGCCTGCAGTACTGCACTCTAACTGCTGCGCCACCTCGGCTTTAAAGGTAGCTTTAATGAAGATCCAGTTGGGATAGCCACAAGTTCTGAAGGTTTCCTTGATGTATTTTTGTTTTTTTTTCTTTTCCCTCTTTGCTGGTAGGCAAACTGTCAGCCCGATGGTGTAGGGTTCTGCTCACTCCCAGTTTGTACTTCAGTGGGTGGTGAGAATCAAAATGTAGATATTGATCTCTCTGTGTGTGTTTTCTGTAAACTTCAGAGTTAAGCCTTCTGTCTTCCTTAATATGTATTGCACAGTCCAGGAAGGCCAGACTATTTTTCTTAACATTTTTCTATGTGAACTTAATGTTCCTGTCCACAGTGTTGATGTATTTGGTGAAGGCTTCCACTTTTTATGTTTTAATCTTAACCAGGTATCATCCACATATCTATACCGGTGAGTGGGTAGAATTCGTATAAAGGAGTTTAGGGCTTTTGTTTCTACTTCTTTCATGTGGAGTTTGGCCACAATGTGGGACCCCATGATACTCTGATTCAGGTGTCATACAGATAAACCCCCAAGTGGCCTCAACAATTCTCAGAGAGCAAACCGACCCACAGAGTGTCAGCGACAAGATGGCTGCAAAAAAATATAAATCCTTCCATTTTCCACCGTTAGAACTGAAGAAGCTTCTTACTGAAGAAGCTTCTTGGATGAGAAGCAAAATATTTTCAAGAAAAAAACCCAAGAAAGTCCAGTTGCCTTTTAGAAAAGCACCTTTGGGACAACCATGATCTGGATGATTAAGAATCTCCAAAGACATTTGTGATAGAATTTATGTTTCTTGGAAAACCATAATGAGCCTGGAATCCATTTTGACTAATTAACAGTAACGGTAACTATTTGGTTATAGATCAACAGGAGAATGCAGAAATTGCAGTTAATTAAAATAAAATACAAAATAAGGGAAATAAAATATTACATAAATATTCTAGAATGTCTAAAATATTATGGGGGCTTAGAAGCAAGTCTATAGCATCAGATGGAGACTACTGAGTAGTACTTGACTGAAGACAGAGAGATGAAGTCAGATTGATATAATAATAGCATTTTAAGATAAAGCAAATCAGAATGACCAGGTTATTTAATAAAAAGTGGAAACAACAACACCTGGCATGCTCCTGTGTGAATAATTAAGGTGTCTGTGCATTAAGCTGCAACATCTTAATTCTACAAAGAAAATACAGTGACTGTTCTTTTTTCCCCTTGTGCGTTCTATTATTCGTTGGGTGTGGATTGTCTGATACAGAGGTTGAGCTTAGATACCCAAAAGAAGGCAATGAGGATTGCAGACTAACTTGGGTGGATGACAGAGAGGACAGCATCTTAGTCATGGCTGTGATGAATGGCTTTATCCTCCCGTCACTGGATGGTGGAGGGACAAAAGGAGGAGGTCTTTGATATGGAGTCTTAATCATTTCCCTTGTTCAGAGCTATGAGCTTGCCTGCTTTGGAACAAATATCGACCTGAGAGCAGAGCAGCAGGTTGAGAACATGGACAGTTGCCTGTAGGATGTGGAGGAGGATTTCTTGGAGTTTCTCCCATAAGCTTTCCCCGTTAATGGCAGCTTCTCTTCCTGGCTGATAGCTTCCTCTATTCCCTCCTGCTCCTTTATTATTCACATGCTGCAGTATATGCAGTATTTATTCAGACAAAATACAATATAATGATAGAGCAACAGTGCATATGGATAGATAAGAGTTTTGTGTTCTCCATCTTCTTTCTACCAAAGCTAAGCACACAGTTCTTTGTTCTTTTGCTGAACGACACAACTGTCTTCTTTTTTTTTTTTTTACCATAATAGTAGCTTGGGAAGTTGGGGGCTTGAATTGGGAGTAGTGGTATAAGGGCCATTTATCGTCCTACAGTTTGCCCCTGAGTCTTGTGATATAGCTAATTTTACTCAGGGAGTTGCGAACCACAAATTTTTGTGATAATGGCGTAGTGATCATTGGGGAATATGATTGTTTTGATAGACCAGATGTGGAGATTCTGACCGGCTCTCTGGGCTGCCCTGCTTGTATCCTCTCCTTTCAGATTGTCTCTTCAGCTTCCACAGACCTCCAGGACTACACCTATTACTTTGTGCCAGCCCCCTGGCTCTCAGTCAAGCTTCTGCGGCTGCTGCAGTGTTACCCTCCCCCAGGTAACAAAGGCTCAATGAAGTCAAAGGTAGCACTGGAATATGCCGGCTTCCTGGTGTAGAATATTTGCCTGAACGTCTTGCTGATTTCCTTAGTAAAAGGCACAGAAGCAACACATCCTTTTATTATTAATCTGTTTTACCTCGTTTTACCTCTTCATCACAACACCAATTTTTATTTATAATTCAGGATAATTGACTGCTTTGAATGCATTTTGGCAAATAGGATATGAATTTAATAAATAAAGTTTTTAAGTCTCTTTTCTAGGCCTGTTTAAGGACCTCCCTTTTTCCTGCTCTATTAATGAGCCTGCACAAACATTGTGCTCATGCCTTTCCTATTCTCCTCTCCCTTGGCATTTGATGAAGGAAGAGATCCTGATAATATCTATTATTTTTATAGTATTCCAAAAACACTGAGCTTTGGTTGCATTTCCTTATGGAGACTTTCAGAACAACAGAGAACGGATGGCCATATCGCTCCTCAGGGGGTGGCTGGAGAGATACGATGAATGACTTATAGGGACTAGGATTCCTATTTATTAAGCTAACTGGCATCCCTCCAAAGTTGTTACTCTTAGACTTCATACTTTGTTTTCTCTGCAGAAGATGCAGCAGTGAAAGGACGTCTGGTTGAATGCTTGGAGACTATCCTCAACAAGGCTCAGGAACCCCCCAAGTCCAAGAAAGTCCAGCACTCCAATGCCAAGAATGCTATCCTCTTTGAAGCTATCAGTCTCATCATCCACTATGACAGGCAAGCATCTAAGTTGGTTTGGGGTACTAAACATCTATTAGATTGGAGCTGGGGAATGCATTCTCTTTCAAGGGCATCCACATTGGCAATGCCATTCTCTTTTGGAGGTGTGCTGTCCTCTATGTACCTCCAGAGCTGCATTCATATCCTGTTCTCCATAACACTCTGCTTCTCCTCAAAAATGCTCACTTTGTTGCACAACTAACTTTTTGAATAGCTCCATTGATACTGTTGATACATTGGAAACCTTTTGAAAGCTAAGTTGCAATTGGATAGTGGGGCGACGATACTTGTCTTTGCAACATTTGAGGAGGGGAGAATTAGCCAAAAGAATCCTCCTAAATGCTCCTCAGCTCAGAAGATCTTTTTTATAAAAGCAATTTGGTTTCAACTGATCATTACAAAGAAGCAGATTAAAAATTCTGACCAATTTGATCAAATTTTCCAATTTGTGGAGACGGAACAAGATTTGGCTTAGACATCAGTAGGCTAAACAGAAACAATATAATCTCTCTTTAGCCCACAGACCCAAAATTCTTCAGTATTGCTTTGATTGATCCAAACCTCTGGGGAAAAATATTGTGTGACTTTCAGGAGTTTCTAATAAATCCCAGCAGAGCCAGAGAAACAAATAGAACCATGAAAACCGAATAAAAAGAAGAAAGAGTGGTTTTATAGAATGAGATGGGTTGCTGGCACACTAGAAAAGTTGAGAGACTCCATAGTCAGGCTGAGCTACATACAGAATACTCCCTGCTGCACCTACTCTGGAATTAATCCTGACTTCTTCTTCTGCAGTGAACCTAACCTGCTGGTGCGTGCATGCAATCAACTAGGCCAGTTCCTGCAGCATCGAGAGACCAACCTTAGATACCTAGCACTGGAAAGCATGTGTACCTTAGCCAGCTCTGAATTCTCACATGAAGCTGTCAAGACCCACATTGAAACAGTTATCAATGCTCTAAAGGTCAGATTCTGAAATTGCATATGCAGAGCAAAATGAGAAAAGCAACTTTCATGGGGAGTGAAGTCATAAGACTGAGCGAGAGTGACTTCCCCAAATTTCTCAGTTCTGTTTACAGATAGTGAGGGAGAATGCAAGCTCAGTCACACAGCCATTTCCCAAACAAAGTTCCTTAGTAACTTCTCTGCTATTAAATGTAATTTCTATTAACAATGAATGAAACATTTATACTATGCGTCACAATCTTAGCACCTCATCCTGGATTGATGGTAGGCAAGATTAAAAGAGATTGCCACTCCAGCCTTAAATTACAAAAAAGAACAAACTATGAATCCTGAGTTGCATAAGGCATCCCAGCCTCCAACTTGTGGGTCCAAGATTGTACCACTAAAATTCAGTGGCAGAATTTTCAGTCATTCAATTTTTAGCTTTTTTCTCAGCAAATAATAGGTGAAAATACATCTGTTCTTTAATACTGCTTGTAGCCATCTCAGCACTACCTACAAGAATGGGCTAAAATTCTCATGCACTCCAGTGATTTTGTGTATGTGTATGTACGTACATATGTATGTATGTATGTATGTGTGTGTGTGCGTGTGTGTGTGTGTGTATACACACACACCTACATCTACATATTGCTGCTGTAATCTACAGGGATTCCTAGATGTTAACACATAATTCAAATATAACAAAAATTAAAATGTCCACAAGTGCTAAACTAAAACAAATTACACATTACTTCTTGTTAACTGGAGATAATGTTCTCTCTCTCAGGGCTTTTCAACTTTTTCACCGATTGTATTATTTTTAGAATATGGCAATATTCAAGTACCACCAGTCGCCTAGCATGGTGTCAAAAACTTGATGACCAAAAAAAAAAAAAAAATCCCGGAAAAAAGTGATAAAGTACAGGTAGTCCTCAATGCCCTTTATATCCTCTCTTCTCTCACCCCATTTAATATCTTCTCTCACCCCCTTTAATATCATCTCTTCTCCCACCCCCTTTAATATCATCTCTTCTCTCATCCCCTTTAATATCCTCTCTTCTCTCACTTCCTTTAATATCCTCTCTTCTCTCACCCCCTTTAATATCCTCTCTTCTCTCACCCCCCTTTATATCCTCTCTTCTCTCCCCCTCAGCAGGACCCAGGCCACTCCAAATCAGCTGGAGCTGTGCGCGCTGATCCTGCTGATCCTGGGCTCTCCGCAGGACCCAGGCAGGCAATGCCTCTCGCAGCTCCAGCTGAATTTGCCTGAAGACTGTGTGAGGCTGCCTGCCACCCCAATCAGCTGGAGCTGCGCGCACTGATCCTGGGCTCTCCGCAGGATTCATGCAGGCAATGTCTCGTGCAGCTCCAGCTGAATCTGCCTGAAGACTACATGAGGCTGCCTGCCACCCCCAATCAGCTGGAGCTGCCCATGCCGATCCTAGGCTCTCAGCAGGACCCAGGCAATGCGTCATGCAGCTCCAGCTGAAACTCCACCCGAAGACTGTGAGGCTGCCTGCC
Source organism: Crotalus tigris (assembly GCF_016545835.1). Taxonomy (NCBI): domain Eukaryota; kingdom Metazoa; phylum Chordata; class Lepidosauria; order Squamata; family Viperidae; genus Crotalus; species Crotalus tigris. Next base: position 82,627 of record NW_024097779.1, on the reverse strand, counting down.
ACTCTCAAGGCCACTGCCAATCAGCTGGAGCTGTGCTCTTTGATCCTAGGCTCTCAGTAGGACCCAGGCAACATGCAGTTCCAGCTGACTTTCTCACAAGCCTGTGTGGCACTGCTGCCGCTTCACCTCATCCACTATTACACTTTTTTTTACAGTGCTGTTCAACCCATTGTATGTGTAACACCTGCCAGGTGCCAACTTATCACCTGTGGTACACGTACCACTGGTTGAAAATCCCTGTCTAGTTAATCCCCAAATGACTTCAAAGAACTCAGTTTTAATCAACTTTGGCAAGATTACCAAGCTGCTCTAGCTTCTAAAGTAAGACTGTCTCATTGCTCCAGAGACATTAGTTTAAAAAAGTGTCTTCAGGACACAGCCCCCTTTCATCTCATAGGAGAACTACCAGTAGCTTTTTCTGGGAAGAATGCATCAGAAGTGTTGGTTTCAATAAGAGAAGCAGTCCTGCAAGTATCTGGCTGCCAAGACATGTAGTGCTTTATTGATTATAAACGGTCCTTTGATTTCACCTAGAAACATAACTGGAAATCAGCTTGCACAAGTAATAGAAGAAACAGAATCTTAACAGAAAGTTAAGTCTATAGCGAGCGCTGCTAGTTGAATCCTATAACTAACTACTACTTGAGTCTTTCTGACTAAAAATTCTTTCTTACTGAAAATTCTGTTTCATATACAGAATTTACGGTATCTAGATTTTAGGAACCATATTGCTGCATTGCCATAACCTCTGTTTCTTTTGTTGTCCTTTGGAAATTGTTATTAGTTTAATGATCAGAGAGTAATGGACTACAAAACTGAGATAAAGGGAGAAAATAAAGAGAAAATCCTATTGAAAGGGCTGGTCCATCTTTTAAATATGACATACTTTTAATTCTTTCTTGTATATCTAATCTTTTGCATTGATCTCATTAATGCATTTTGCGACTTGTATCTGCTTGAGTTAAATTGGAGGCGTAATTGGCACTTAATTAATGCTGGAGGTAAAAGGTCTTGTCTCTATTTAACCTCCATCTCCTTTCACAGACGGAACGGGATGTGAGCGTGCGCCAGCGAGCTGCCGACCTTCTCTATGCGATGTGTGACCGTACAAATGCCAAGCAAATCGTCTCGGAGATGCTTAGCTATCTAGAAACAGCAGATTACTCAATTCGTGAAGAGATTGTGAGTAGGGGTTGCCAACTCATTGGGAAGAGGAACTGGAAGATGAACCTGGGTATTTTCATCTCATTAGATTGCAGAGAAACAAAATGCCTGCCTCAACATGAAAACTGATATGGAGAGGGCAGACCAGTTGGGAGTTGACAGCAACATTTTATTTTCCTTCTGTCAGGTACTGAAGGTGGCCATCTTAGCTGAGAAATACGCAGTAGACTATAGTTGGTATGTGGATACCATCCTCAATCTGATCCGCATTGCTGGCGACTATGTGAGTGAGGAGGTGTGGTACCGTGTCATCCAGATTGTCATTAACCGGGATGATGTGCAAGGTTATGCAGCCAAGACAGTCTTTGAGGTGGGTGATCTTGACTTGGAACATTGGCTATCCCTTCTTACCTCTCTAGAGTTCTGAGGAGAAGGCTTTCTTTTCCTTCCTTTCATGAGTATGTGAGTCTGGCTATAAAAACTAGATGGATTGTCCATTCTTATTTCATTGTTCAAACATATGTGGCTGTAGATAAGAAATAAATGTCTTCAGGGGACACTTAATGAGGATTGAGCATCTTCAGTGTCTACAAAATGCTAAATATTTATTGATGCTAGGGAATGAAATTAAGTGTTCTAAAGTAGATTAGGGCTGATTGTGAATATTATGAATTTGAAAGGTATAACTATTGAGCTTTATACACATATAGTTTTGCAGTATGTTTGATGCTGAATATATATGATTCTGGAATGTCAGAGTTTATCAGTCAGTCTAAAAGAGTCTGAAAAACTTGAAGTTGATCTCATGGGATTGGTTAGGGAAAGAGCTCAAAGAATATCCAACCTGCTCTTCTTTATAAAAGCAATGATGTCATAATAAACAAAAAGAGAAGTTTATTCTCAAGTTGCATCTATCGAACTGCCCACCATGCACTGTATTTGCTTTTATTTTTCTAGGCCCTCCAAGCTCCTGCTTGTCATGAGAACATGGTGAAAGTTGGAGGCTACATCCTTGGGGAATTTGGGAACCTCATTGCTGGGGATCCCCGTTCCAGGTAGATAATATGAGAGGAAATGGATTGACCTGGGATAGGGGGCAGGGTGGAGTGAGGTGAGATAAGAGTGGCTTCTATGGGGGGAGGGGAGAGAGCAGATGCTAGGATTGTATTGGGAATTCAGAATTCCCAACCAGCCTGACTAAATAGAATTCTAAAAGCTGCAGCCTCAGGACATCAAGAGGGCTACATCATTCTCTTGTTTTACTTATTATGGGGCACTTAAATTAAGGAGGATTGTCCCATTGTTCTTTGATGTTGTGAGGAAAGCTTATGAAAATGTTTCCTTCACATTTCCTCACCTGAAGATCTCAGGGGCTCTGACTCATGTTGTCTCTGTTCTCCTTTTTCCACCAGTCCTCTGGTTCAGTTCAACCTCCTCCACTCCAAATTCCACCTCTGCAGTGTTTCTACTCGGGCCCTACTTCTCTCTACCTACATCAAATTCATAAATCTCGTCCCTGAAACAAAGGGCACCATTCAGGAAGTGCTACGCTCAGACAGCCAGATCCGCAATGCTGATGTGGAACTGCAGCAACGTGCTGTTGAATACCTCAAGCTCAGTTCTATTGCCAGCACTGATGTCCTGGTGAGGGAAGAACTGAGAGAGGGGCACTGATAGCCCCATCTCTCAGGGAAATAGATTCTTATTTTTTTCCTTATAAATAGTTGCAGCCATGATCTGAAAAGATCCAGAGAGCATTGGAAAAGAGAAAATATGAAACTTCTCTTTTGGTGGAATGAAACAAAGTGTTGCATTTTTGTACTTGGTCCAAAGCCAGTTTTTACCCTTTTACCTGAAAGTGGAATGGGCTAGGGTGGAACTTCAACTGAATACTGGCCTTTGAGAGGTGTGTTACAGTGATGCCTCCAAAGGAAGTGGAACTAAAAGTTCTAGCCTATTTGTTTCCTTTAAGGAGCAGAGATGGGATTGAAATGCATTGCCTAGAACCAATATGTAACATCCCAGAAAAGCATAAATGCAACTATTTGCAATGTTTGGGGGTTTTAAAAGTGCAAAATCACACTGCTGGGGGGAAGGGGGATTGTCTAAAAGAGATATATGGGAAACCTCCTATGATTTTCAAGCCACTTACTCTGCATTAGAGAAGTTCCAGGCAGGTGACTAGTCCATTGCAGAACAAACATCATAGAGAAAGTGGATGGCTGCACAGGACCGATATAATAAAGCAGATAGTTCTCATGCAGTGGGTGGTCACATTGTCTTTAGGATTTTTTTATTTTGTGTAACTCCCAAGTTCCAGTCTTTTCTCATAAGTACAAGGTTGATTGACAGGGCATGTTGGTACTTGTTTCCAATTTTCACCCTTACTGCGTTAGGCTACAGTACTGGAGGAGATGCCACCATTCCCTGAACGTGAATCTTCCATCTTGGCAAAACTGAAAAAAAAAAAGGGTCCTGGGGCTGGCAGTGAGTTAGAAGATGGCAAGAAGGATCCAAATTCTGAAATCAATGGAGGCATGGAGCCCTCGGCCAGCACTGCTGTGAGTGCAGGGGAAAAGACAAGGCTGGAAATGGAGAGTGGGGGGCTTGGAAGGCTGCGTAGAAAGAAAAGGATGCTGCATACGAAGTCTGTGGGAAGGAGAATAAAAAATAGAAAGCACAGGAAGTAAGAATTATAAGTTTTGATCTCTTGCAACCCTGTCAGATTATAAAGCAAGATTTTTCACACTCTACTCATTTCCTTCAATTTCACCAACATTTCAGTAAGTATGATACAAAATTTTAGTAGATGTCCTTTGATTGTCATATGTAATTTATTGTATCACCAATAGCAGCATTCTTTTCTACTCCTACTTGCTCTTTGCCAAAAGCTAAATTCATACCTCGGAGGGCAGACAAACGAGTTGTGTTATCTGCGGTTTAATTTCAAGTCTAGTTTGCATTTTTTATTCTTTTTACTGTTTCCCCTTGCCTTTCATGTCAACTAAACATGAAACTTTTGCAAACATTTTAACAGGATCATTAAATCCCAGAGTAAAGAACTGTAATGAAACTGATATGGAACTTCCAGGAATACTTTAACTGCAGATATTTTATCTTGACACAGCACAGGAGTAAAGAACCCAAGACCTGATCTTTATTCCTGTTCCTAAGGTAGAGATAGATAACTGAGTTCAGTTTCTAAGTGAGGATCCGGAAAGCACTTTTTTCTGCCCCTTACTGTTTTCTTTCTCTTGCAGTCAACGCCATCCCCATCTGCTGACTTGTTAGGTCTCCGAGCCACACCAGCGACTGCATCTGGTGCCCCTGCCAGCACTGGCAACCTTCTAGTGGATGTTTTCTCTGACAGCCCCTCTACCACAACTGGTCTGGCCTCTGGTGCAGAAGAGAATTTCCTAAGGTGAGATGGTGACTCAGGTCCAGGCTGTCTCTGCCCCAGCCTTCCTAAGAAACAGAACAGGATTGATGCATTGGATCAGCCTAAGCACATCTTGTTGTCAAGGGAGTGCCAATCTTTTCTAGACAACTTCTGGGAGCCAGAGGATACAAGAGTGATTGCTCTACCTATCCAGAATATAGGTTCTGATCTATATAGCTGTCATGGATGTTTGTGAGGAATGAATCATAGTGGTTGAGTGCCTTATTCCATGGAGAAAGTTCATCATCTGCTACCTAATCTGTGTAGCAGTTGATGGGAGGGCTTCTTGTGCTCGAAATCTTCATCCAAGAGTAAGAGGGATAAAGTTGGTAGATATATAAGTGCCTGTGTTTGTAATAATGACCATGTTATACATACATCTTTGGATAGAATAGGCAAGATTGATCTACAGGTGTTCATTTATAAGTAGCTTGGGAGTTTTGGGCTTCCTTTCTAAAGATGGGCAAGTAGCCCATGTCAGTTCTCATGGCCTTGCCTTGTTCTCTGTCTTGTGTGTGAGAGTCTCTCTCTCTCTCTCTCTTTCTGTCTTGTCTTTCTGCTGCCTTTTTGGAATGGTTTCCTCTCTCTTTCTCTCTCTCCTTTTCACACTTCTTACCTTGGATGAAACAGTGACTTGAAGACAACTCCTGAGAATCCCGCATCCCTATTGGTGGAGGCTGACACAGAGTAAGGGGTTGAATCTCTCTCTCTCTCTCTCCCTCCCTCCCTCTCTCTCTCTCTCTCCCTCCCTCTCCCTCCCTTTCCTCTCTCCCTCTTTTCCTTTCCTCTCTCTCTCCCTCTCTCAATGTAACATGTGATGTGTAGAGAGTCTCTATACAAGAGCTTATAAATGTGCTCTCTGTAACTTTGTCCCATTTCTGCTCCATTCAGTATCACTGCTCACCCATATGCTTAGAACTGCCTCCCAGACAGAATACCTGCTCCATGGCTTCCTTTTTTCCAAATTCTGCATCAGAATCCTTTTTTTATGAAACATTGGGGACATTTTTCTATTCCCCATGTTCACCTGGAAATAGCCAAATGTAAGCATGTACTACTCATAACTTTGGCATTTTCCTTCTGTGTACCCCTTGATTTCTTTATGATTTCCAAGATAAAATTTAGAATTAAGATTGCAGGAGCAAGAATCTGTCCATTTGGACATTAGAAACTACGATACACTTATAAAATAATGATTTATATAGAAAAGAGGTGAGTGGAGTGAGAAACACTCCAGGGCACTCTTGGTGTATTGCTAGATTAGGAGGAGACAGTCTTGCCATATGGAATATCTAAGTCAACCACAGTTGCCAAAAATCATCAGCAGGTTTCTTCTTAGTTGAGGTGAGAAAAAATGAACATTTACATAATGTAAATTTTACACGATGTAAAAAAGATGTTGAGACTCTAGAAAGAGTACAGAGAAGAGCAACAAAGATGATTAGGGGACTGGAGGCTAAAACATATAAGGAACGGTTGCGAGAATTGGGTATGTCTAGTTTAACGAAGAGAAGGACAAGGGGGGACATGATAGCAGTATTCCAATATCTCAGGGGCTGCCATAAAGAAGAGGGAATTAAGCTATTTTCCAAAGCACTGAAGGCAGGACAAGAAGCAACGGGTGGAAACTAATCAAGGAGAGAAGCAACCTAGAAATAAGGAGAAACTTCCTGACAGTGAGAACAATTAATCAGTGGAACAGCTTGCCTCCAGAAGCAGTAAATGCTCCAACACTGGAAGTTTTTAAGAAGAGACTGGACAGCCATTTGTCCGAAATGGTTTAGGGTTTCCTGCCCGAGCAGGGGGTTGGACTAGATGACCTCCAAGGTCCCTTCCAACTTTACTACTATTACTATAATGGTACTCCTAAAACATTCTTGACATTGTTATAGTAATAACAACCCCAAGTTCCCAACAAAACTGTAATATAAAAAAGAGGCCACCTATTTTATGTGATACCCACATATTTACTAAGTCCTTCCTTGCCTTCCACCCTGTAAAGAACAATCCTTACCTACCAGAAAGATGCTATAGCCTGTAGAGTTTGCAATCTAGAACTTTTCCTAAACCACCATTTGATCTAATCCTAATTTCTAACTGTTTCAAACTCCTTCTGTGCTTCATATGATCAAGAACTTCAGAATCCAGAACATTGAAACTAGAAAGTCATGAGCCTTTGAGTAGAAATGAGAGAGCCATTGGTTTGCTTCAGTGTGAAGTAGGGCAAATTATGGACTTCAGATATAGGAAACCTCTTTTAAGGAACTTGAGTCAGACAGTAATTCAGAATTGGGTTTCTTAGATTGAGAATAAATTGTGATATTTGAAGAAGTCAGGAAATCCAGATTATGCATAAGGATTTCTAGAATGAGAATCCATTTGAAGCAATGCTTTAATTAGGTCAGTTCAGAATTATAGAATATGTACCATATATTGGAAAAACTCTTGGTTCCCATGAATGTTGGACTTTTTTTTTTTCATTGACTTTTAAATGTGAGGAATGTGAATATGTATACTTTAGTGAAAATATAAAAACATAACATATAAAAGGTAGCTTGGCTCTCATCCTTTACAGCAGAGGTGTCAAACTGCCGGCCCATGGGCCGGACGCATCATGCGGAAGCCGCACCCTCCCCATTGCCACCAATGGCAAAGCTCTCCTCATACGTTGCGCGACGTCATATGACGTTGCGCGAGTTTGACATGTCTGCTTTACAGGGTCAGGAGTTCACATGTTGTTGGATTACTGCTTCAGTCCTCTCCCTAAAACCTAGTCTTGGGTGATACAAGTAGGAATCAAACAATATCTGAAAAGCTAGGATTTGGAACCTTTCCTTTATAGTATTTTTCAGGAATACTCCACAGTTCTCCTTCTGCCTTAGTACCTGCTCTGTGGCACGTTCTCTCTACGTTTAGATGCGTGTGGTTTCATTACCTCCTCCTTTTCTCTTTCTAATACTAACATGGTGCTATACCAGGTGACTCATCTTTTCTGCTCTTTTTCTTCCTTGCTGCCAACTGCTGGCCCCTTTGCTATGCCCCTTCACCACCACCAGCTCAGGGGCTGCTGCTTCTGTCTCTGAGGACTCTGCTTTGCCTATTGCTGAGGCTGATGAACTGCTTCACAAGTAAGATCCTGGGGTAGGACTGCAACTCCTGAATGCTGGGATTTGGGGTGGGGACTGGACTAAGTGCCACTCCCCTTTGACATATGTGTGTGTGGTATGGCTTCCTTTGGCCTGAAACACTGATGCTAGAAACCTCAGTCAACATCATTCCCTGTTGCATAATTTCACCTCCAGCAAGTATTCTCCAGATGGAATAGTTGGGAAAAAATTGGCCATCTTTGCATAGTAGATAAATTTTAACGTTATGAGCTTAAGGAATTAACAGGTTGAGCTGGCTATCTTAGTGGAATGAAGGGATGAATGGTTTTATATCAAAATTGGTAAATATGGGGAAAGTGGCTGGCATTACCAGTAGAAATGACATGTACCTTTACAAATAATGGGTAGTCTCTGCCTGCTTCTAATCAAATCTTCATGAACTATTGCAGGTTCGTGTGTAAGAATAATGGGGTGCTTTTTGAGAACCAGCTGTTGCAAATTGGGGTGAAGTCAGAATTCCGGCAGAACTTAGGTAAGTATTTCTAGAAGGTTGAGTACAATAGGCAAGTTCGGATTTGTTCAAGACTCTGAACAACCACATCTTTTGACCTTATATGAGGACAACCTTCTTTAAAAAAAAATGAATACATTATATACAAGAAATAGCCTTTTTTGAGTTGAAGACTGAAGGGTTATATATTCTGGTCTCAACATAATATTTTTGTGAGGAGCCAATATGAGGTGAACAGTTTTGTGATATCTAGTTTTGAGTCCTCACTCAGCCATGAAAAAAAAAAAAAATCCGTATTCGCTAAGTTGTTTGTTCTAGACAATCAGACAGACAATTAATGTATATGGCTGCCCATACTATTTGCATGTGATTCTGGTAGGCATACATAATTAAAACTAAGTTCAACCATTAAAACCAATTAAAAACTACAGTTAAAAGCTACAATAAAAAGATAAGAGATAGTGCAATCTAAACATCTACACAGCATAACCATTTAATGGGCTTCACATTTCCATGAGATTTCCAAGCCCAATGACACATCTAAGTTTTGAGAGTATTCTAGAAGGCCAGCAGAGTTAGGGCTTCTCTCACCTTGGGGAGTAATAAAGTTCCTGAGGGTGGGTGCCATGGCAGAAAAGGGTCTCTATTGACTCCTGCCAAATGAATCTCCTTGGTCGATGGGACTCAAAGCATACCCCTTCTGAGAGACCTAATGGGATGAGTAGATTAATTGGAGAGAGGCAGTCCCCCTACAGTGTTAAGCACCCCAATACTTTCCCCTTACAAAAAGGTACAGTGGTTATTGCTAAGTCTGGCCTGATCTTTACAGCCCTTCCCCAGACTCTATAGCCGTACCCCATCTTGCTTAAAAATATTTTAAATATTTTAAATCAACTATTGTGTGATACCTTATCAGATATTTCACTTATGGTGCACTAAGACAGGAAGGTTTTCTACTCTGCATATGTACCCATTATCTGCACAAACACATTTAATCAATAATGGGTTAATATTGAATTAATGCGTTTTTTTGAATTTGCGCAATCTGTTGAACAGGAACCAAACAGAATGGTTCATACAACTCACAAAGCAACAAGTAGCAAAAATGAATGAAGCCTAATAGCATTTTAAGATTTTTGTGTCTTACTGGTTTGGGTGAATCCATAGTCTTTAATTGTAACAATTGAAAAAAGAAAAGAACATTTTGCCTAACTTTCATAAACTTAAGCAAGAGAGAGAAAATGAGGAAAGGAACTGATAAATAGAAATGACAGTTTCTAGCACAAAGATAGGGGGGGGGGATGGCACAGCCCTAATTTAGATGTTGCGAGAAGGATGTATTCTTTCCAGTCTAACACTAACCAAATGTGACTGAATTCACAAATTATTTAATTGTTACAATTTGTGTGATTTATTTAAATTAGGCCATTTTTATTTGTAGATTAGTTAATCAATGAACGCAGTAACCTTTGATGGCACCACAGAAATATACTTTAATAATAGTTAAAATCTCAGAATAATGGGAGATATTTAGTCTCTCAAAATCACACCATATTGTTTTTACATTTACTTTGGTTTGGGGGTTCTCTTATTGATATCAGAGTCATTGCAATACCAACTCCAGACTTGTTTACTGTCTGAATTCAGGCACTTGTAATTAAATAAACTATGACATAATGCAGTGTATGAGCCACAGATATTCCATAATATATTACCATCCTTCCAGGTCGCATGTACCTTTTCTATGGGAACAAAACATCCGTCCAGTTCCAGAGTTTCACCCCAACAGTCAGCTATCCTGGTGACCTACAGAACCATATCCTTTTATGTATGGTTAGTGTTTGCTGGGGTGGTTTGCAAGTCCTCAGATTTTCTGTTTGTGCACTGCTCAGAAGCACTGGTAACCTTTTCCTTAGCCCAGTTCACAACTCAATATTCAGACAAAAGCAGTGGAGCCACTGGTGGAGGGAGGGGCTCAAGTTCAACAGGTCCTGAACATTGAATGCCTGAGCGATTTCACGGAGGCACCCCTTATCAACATCAAATTCCGGTATTGTTGCTTGATATCTCAGCCTAATCTTCAATTCTAAGGAAGAAAGAGTTCCTATATTTGAGTAATCAAAGGCATTCCAAAGTGGTTACGGTCAGATCTTTGTGCTTGAACAGAAAATACTGAAGAGTCAGAATCTGAAAAGCTGGAGAGGCTGGGCCAAACTAAACAAGCAGTACTTCCAATAATCACTAATTTGCATCTTAATCTTTGCCTTGACAAGCATTTGCTTTGCTTCATACCTGTCCCCAACATTTCCGTGAGCTGCATTTTGTAAAATTCCATCAGCCACAAATTTATTATATCATATTTCTACTAATTACTTCCAAGATATACTTAGACTGGTCAATATTCAAGGAAGCCCCCAACAGAAAACAATCCCCCAAACCTGCTTTTGCTTTTGATAGTCAGGGGCCCCTAATCTTAGGAAATGGATATGGCTAGTGGTTAATAACACTAACCTCATTCTTCTTGCTTTTACCCCCCTTTTAAAGTTGTCAATAATGTTATTAAATAATATTTATTTATTTATTTATTTTCAAATATTTATATGCTGCCCAATCCCAAAGGACTCAGGGCGGCGTACAAAGTTAAAACAATCATAAAACAATAAAATAATATGAACTCATGGGTCTGTTTGTCCTCATTTCTTATTTCTGATAGCTATGGTGGGACATTGCAGAATCTCACTCTCAAATTGCCTATCACTGTCAACAAGTTTTTCCAGGCAACAGAGATGCAGTCGCAAGACTTTTTCCAGCGCTGGAAACAACTCAGCTTGTAAGTTTTCACAATATGAAATATCTGGAAATGAGGATTCACAAATGATAGTTGTATATAGGTAGTCCTTGAATTATGACCATAGTGGAGCTTGCCCATTATGGTTGCAAGGGGTAATGGTCATTAAGCGAGATGATCTTGCTTAACAAACCTTTTTCTTCCTGATTTGGCTGTTAAACGAATGTGAAGGTTGTTAAGTGGAGCAGGAGATGCTTTGTAAGTGGACGAAACCGTGGGAGCCTAGAGTAGGCCCAAGCCTTCCTGTCCTGGCCTCCCAACATCTCCCCCATCCCGAGATATCCCATTCTCTGTTTCTTGCCCTTGAAATCCCCATAATCCTTGGGTCTGCTCTCTCTCTCTCCTCCCACTGAGTCCCCACAGTCCCTTTTTCCCCCAGTCAGGTCCCCATGGGCCCTTTCCCCCATCCACCAGAGTGGAAAGTCTGCAGTGCTGTGCAACCACAGTAGGTCAGGCAGCCATGGGGTATGATTCCAGAAGCAGCCACCATTTCTTCAGCAACTAGAATTCGATGCAGTTGTTTAGAAAATGGAAATAAAAAATATTCCATGCAGCCATTCATATTGCAGTGCTCCAGAAAGCTCCTGAAATCTTCAAAAGGCAAGTTTGTAATGAGTGACAGGAGCTAAAGAGAAGGCCCAAGTCCTACTGGGACGGGGGGGGGGGGCTGTGGGGACCTGGACCTGGAGATAGGTGGGGGAAGTATTGCAGCACCCCTGTAGTCAGTTATAAAGGCAAACAACTGCAGGAGAGTTGCAACTCTTATAATTCCAGAATGGGTCATAAATAACTTTTGGAGGATCCACCATAATTTCAAAAGGTCACTAAGCAACCAATCATTAAGCGAGGACTACCTGTGTTTGTGAGAGAAAGGGGGACATGAGGTGGGTTTGTTTTTTGGAGGGGTGGGGATATTTAGAATTTTTCAGCTGAATAATCAGTGAATAAGAATACACATGACCTTGGCAAAGTTCTGCCTTTTTTTTGTATTTTATCTTTACCTTTTAAAATTGCCACTGTGACTAAATGAATGGTTCCATCATCACCATGTATGATTGAAGTACATGGTGATGATGGAACAGGATAGAATACTGTTGCATGTAACAAGATAGAATACTAGAAAGACAGGACCTGAACTACTGATCTGATACTCTTCTGCAGGCCACAACAGGAAGCTCAGAAAATCTTCAAGGCAAATCACCCCATGGATTCAGAAGTGACAAAAGCAAAGGTAGGTTGTTTTGAAAGGCTATGAAAATTTTGCAAGCTTTTATTTCAGCATACCGTAAATGCCGGCGTACAAGGCGACCCGTTGTATAAGACGACCCCCGTCTTTATAGCCGGGCCGCATTCCTAGAACGTCGTCTTATATGCCGGAAACTACCAGTATTTCCGGCGTATAAGACGACTCGGCATATAAGACGACCCCCGTCTTTGGCGCCGATTTCAGCACTCGCGGAAGTCGCCTTATACGCCGGCATTTACGGTAATTAATTCACAGTTATTTTAATTTCAGATTAGAGTATGTCTAGTAATTTGCTCAGATGAGTGAAAATTAAAGCTTTGGATATTGTGATTATCCAGAGCAATTATGGAACACATTTCCTTCAATTGTTTAGTAATAGTTTGGGAATATTAGTGTATTATATTTAGGATTGTTGATTTTTTCACTGATCACCAGATTTTTTTCTTATGAAAATTGGCATAACTTCAAGCTAGAAGAGGCAGCCATTGTATAAATGTCTATGTTGCAGACTTCTGAGACAGTTTTTGGAGGTATACCTTTCTCCCATTATTAGCTTTCTATGAGGCGTGTAATTTGCAGTGAGACCCTCTCTTATGATTGTATGAATTGAATTAAGTAACAGTCTGTTCCTCCAACAGCTGTTAGGTTTCGGCAGTGCACTCCTGGAGAAGGTGGATCCAAACCCTGATAACTACGTAGGAGCTGGGATCATCCAGACAAAAGCACTACAGGTTGGATGCTTGCTGCGACTCGAACCCAATGCTCAGGCACAGGTGAGGGCTCCTGAGACCTCTGAGACTGAAGGCCTGAATTCAGGCATACAAGTTGGCACTGAAATAAAAGCATAAAAATTGGAAAACAGATTTCTGTGAGCTCTAAGTAAAGAAGTGATAGGAAATATATACTGCTCAAAAAAATAAAGAGAACACAAACGTATAGGATCCTATACGTTTGTGTTCCCTTTATTTTTGTGAGCAGTATAGATAAAACTGAAGATGAAAAGTTGAAAGCTTACCAAAGCACCAAGAAACTTAGGGACATAATGTTTAAGCTCTTTTTTTAAAACCAGCTTTCCTTCATCCTGCAGATGTACCGGCTGACCCTTCGTACCAGTAAGGAGTCTGTTTCAAAGCACCTTTGTGAGCTGCTCTCCCAGCAGTTCTGAGGCATCTGCCACACCATAGGAAGAGGAGGCCATTCCTGCACACTAGATGCCTCTGTCCATCTCATCCCAACTCTCTCCAAACCAGGGGCCTCCAAAAAGACTGTACTGCTCCCTGCCTGTTATTGTGATAACCTCTGTGTTCTCATTGCCTAGCCCGGGCCAGCATCAAGACAGATAAGCAAGGGGGGAGCAAAAGTATGGACCCTTGGTTGGACAAAATCAAATTGGGTTAGGGGAAGGATGCTGGGTATTGGTGCAGGGCATTCTTTCAGTAGTAATCATCCCCTTGGGCAAAAGGGCAATTTTTGGAAGAAAGCTAGCTTTCATCCCATGCTATAAACTGGTCCATCTCATTTTGGGATGAGGCTGAAATCTGTGGTCTTAATTCTTTACCCATTACCACTACTTTTATATGATTTAAGCTGGCATTTTAGTTTTGTTTACAGTATGTATCTTTATTTTCTCACCCATGGACTTTTTCCTTTCTGCTGAGGAAAGGGATAGCTTCTCTGGCTCCCCTTGAGCTGGCTGGTGGGGAATAGGATTGTGTGGGTATATGGCAAGGAGGGGGTATTCTTGTAGGCAGTTGTTTTGTGTTTCTTTGCCTTGTGTGTTTTCCCCAGGGATGGGGATGTAAATTCTCCTTTTCCTTTGCTATGATCATTCCAGTGTTACAGTTACGTGTACTTGTGGGAATGTAATTTTGACAGCAACTTGCCTCTTTCTTCAGCTCTAGAAGGAAACTACATGAAAATGAGAGGAAAAGAGACAATTTCTTTCCTCTTCTGCCTCCCCTCCCCATTGTTTCAATTCCCAGGAAAGAGTGCCTCAAGCAGTTACAAGAGTTTGGGAGATAGACTCTGGAATGCTGCCCTCCATGCATTTTGGAAAATAGAGGGGAAGGGTTGAGATCATGTTAGTTTGGGGGTGTTCCAGCTTTCCATGCTGGCCCGGGCTCCATGTTACTCTGCTGTGTAGGTGTTAACTAGCGCATCTTAGTTTATCTGGGTTTTGAATGCCTGTATCTATCTCCATGTGACTCTAATAAAACCGTGAGAGTGGGGGAGAGCCAGAATCAAGCCAGGCTGGGTCACCCCCACACCGCTGACTGATTTGTTGCATACTGCTCTTTATATGTGGACAGGGTAGAAATGGATAGAAAATAGTCCCATACCATACATTATATTTTCACAGTGTACCTGGCCCTAGCATTTGCAATAGATGTTCACCTAAGTTGTATGGAACTAGTTACATATAAGCTTAAGAATTGAGCCTCATCAGGATTCCTTTCTCCATACGGTGGAAAGTATGGAAATTCTGTCTTCCTTTGTGCAAAAACAGACAAATAAGGGTGACATCATAACAATGTTCCAATATCTCAGGGGCTGCCACACAGAAGAGAGAGTCAAGCTATTCTCCAAAGCACCTGTAGGCAGGACAAGAAGCAATGGATGGAAACTAATCAAAGAGAGAAGCAACCTAGAACTAAGAAGAAATTTCCTGACTGTTAGAACAATTAATCAGTGGAACAACTTTATTTACAACCATTATTGCCTACAACTGCATTCCAATCCCAATTAGTATTGTGAGGACTACCTGTAGTAATGGAGGAAGGCATCTTGAAAAGTCTGTGCTTTCCCCACTCCCACCATAGATAGTTTTAAAAAGTGTGACAATTAAAGTGGAAAACAATCATTTCAGTTATAGTCCTCTTAGAAAGCACAGTCTTTGCAAAATTCCACTTTCTCATTATTTTGCCCTTTGAGATTTCCAATACCTAAGGCCAAACAGTGTCATGACCAAAGTCTTTGGAGAGAAAAAAAATACTAGTTACTGTGATGACTCTCTCCCCCCTCCCACCCCTATACTCTTCAGTGTCCAAGATGCAAATTAAAGTCTCTCCTCTGCATCTGGCTGCCTGGTTTGGTTGGCTTAACTCCCTCAAGACCCATTAGACTATTTTAAAGTATGTAGATCAAAATGGCTCTACTCAGTATACCTTTTATTATACAGTGAAAAAAACTTGTATATGATCAAGGCTCTATGCATGTCCTAATGAAACAATGATAAGCAAATGCATAGTGTACAAACAGCTGGCTGTAAATAAGGGTAGTATTAATTTCAGTTAACATAACTCTCTTCCCTCTCCTCCACCGATTAATACACAGAGATGTCTTCTATTTGTAAGTGAATACATCAACTTTGCACATTGATTAGAATGCAGTACTGCAGGCTAATTCTGCCAACTGCCAGTAGTTCGATTTTGACCAGCCCAAGGTTGACTCAGACTTCCATCCATTAGAGTTTGGTAAAATGAGGATCCAGATTGTTGAGAGGCAATATGTTGACTTTGTAAAACTGCTTAGAGATGACTGTGAAATGATATATAAATCTAAGTGTTCTTGCTCTTGTTATGCTGAAATTTAAAAGGAAAATTTAGTTCTATAGTTCTAACTATCACAGTGCAGCTTGCATTCCTATTTATTTATATCCCACCTTTTATTATTTTTATAAATAACTCAAGATGGTGAACTTACATAGTATTTTCTCCTCTTTTCCTCACAACAACCTATGAGGTGGGTTAGGCTGAGTGTGAATGGCCCAAGGTCACCAGTTGGCTTTCATGCCTAAGGCAGGACTAGAATTTGCAGTCTCTTGGTTTCTAACCTGGTGCCTTAACCACTAGACGAAACTGGCTCTCAAGATTAATTGCTGAATTCTACATAATCACATCATGGTTATGGCTAAGACTGGCCCAAGCACTTTTCTTGATGTATAATGTATACTAAATTATCGAAGACAAAATTATGTAAGTGCATAATGTTCATTAAGTTATGAGAGACAAAATTCTTACCTACAGCTATTGTTAGCTGTATTGTCTCCTACTTACATAAAAGGGTAGAAGGAGAATGGAATTGCATTGAATTGTTCACTTTCGCCTGTTTCTGAAAGTACTTTCATAAATTCAAACTCCTTCTCTACAGCCTAATCATCAACTGCACAGAGAAAATTTCATTACAACATTTGAATGAAAAAAATGTCATTCTAACTATATTGAAGGGCTCTAACTCACCACTCCGAATTTCATTGGGTTCAACAAGACAACTCAAAATGCCGAATCTTCAGCTGTGAGAGCCTGTAGCGTGCAGGTTGCTAAAGATCGTAAAGCAAAGGTAGGTACATCTGTCTTCAAGATTAAGAAGAGCTGGTGCTGCCTCCCATGGATAACATAGGCTTTGTGCGTAGTGTAGACCATATAACAGTGCTGAGGACAATGGGAGAAACCAGCATGAAAGTCCTCCTGCAGAGGGACTGAAGAAAATATTTATTCATTTATTTATATTCCACCTTTATTACTTTTACACATAATTCAAGACAGTGAACACATCCAATGTATTTTCCACATTGTATTTTCCCCATAGCACCCTGTGAGATCTTTTGATTATGTTCTACAGGAACCTCTGAGGTTCATTTCATTTCCAAAGAAATGCAACAAAAAGATCAACTGTAGCATGCACTATTAGATATTAAAAAATACTGCTATTTATTCTAAAAAGTATCTCAACTTTCAACTATTTTAGTTTTATTAAAGATTATAGTGACTAATTTGTCATGTGCAATACAAGCACAAATTGGGAAATAACATGGTGCCTATTGATTCTTTTAGACACACGAGAGTTCTTCCAATTTTTATGAACAGTCAGATGTTTAAAAGCTCTATGCAAATATTTTTCTCAACAGAAAGGTGGGAACATACCTGTGTTTTCTTCTTGTTTCTCACAAGGAAAGTATAAGGAAGTAACTAAAACATAGAAAGAACGGAGGGCACGGAGCCGATTCTTCATGGACATTTCAGATCCTATAAGGAGATCAGGATGAGATTTTAGTAGGCCACCCTTTCATATGCCATAAATTGTCAGTGTTTTATGATTTTCAGAATTATTAAAATAGAAGGGGTCCTTAATTTATCCTCTAATATAAGATTGTATGAGCCATACCTTCAGTTGAAGCCCCATGAGGATGCACTGTAAAGAGGCTTTTCCTTTGGTCTTGATTAATTAGCAGTAACCTGTAAAAAATGAGCCCATGGCTTATATCTGGAGACAGAGTGGTAAAAGTATTGCCCTGAATGCCACAGGAGATTTTTTAAAAAGAGGACAGAAAGTGGTTTAACAGAGTTCACATCCTAAATGAAATCAGTTTCTTGGACTACCCAGAAATTTGAAACTCACCCCAGAACACTAGGAGAAAGGACAATGCCAGGTGGTAGGCATCTAGCAGGGCCTCTGGCACTTGCCTTCAGGAGATCCAGCAGCGGTTGCCAAAATTGATTAACTAGCTATGGAAAGAAAAAGCTTCAACAGACATTTGGCCCCAACTCTGCAGATCAACAGGCATCTTGTTACCCCTTAAGCAATCCCAGCACATTGAAATCACACCACTAAAAGTCAACAGCAAATGGCCACTATTGTTGATTTTTTAAAACTTGGCTGGACTTTAAAGGGTATGAGTGAGAGCAAAGGCCACCAAGAAATAAAGTGCTCCTATTCCCATTCTTAAAATCTCCAAAGTCAGATGAAAAATGTTATCATACCTCTCGCCCAGAAATTTGGGGTGGGGTATGTTGTGGCCATTAATCTGAAGGAGCTGAGCTGCACACTGTTGACCAAGCATGACTTTCATTAAGCCCATCATGTAAATCAGCAATGGACAACAAATAGAACAATAACTTTAACCAACAGTGTACTTTAGGAAAGGTGATAAGCTGCTCTTCTAGATAAACAGATCAGATACATTTGAGATACCACTCACCTCATCAGTCAGACACTGTAAGGAGGGATTAGGCCCACAGAGCAATACTACTTCCATATCAGGCACAAGCTGAAAAGTTAGGAAACGGTGGGGAATCTACTGGAACAAAGGGAGAGAGAAAAATTAGAAATATGGACTTGTGTATCCTCGGTTCCTCAAATTTTTAACCTGCTCACCGTGGGACTGCCTTGGGGAAGGTAAACAGGCAGATCGCGGGAAGTGTGTGGAGGAAGGGAATTTACAAGCCACACCAGTAGCATGGCCTCTGGGGCTGCAAGCTGACACCACTGTTCAGTTGCACATAAGATATGACCGCCCACAAGCAGACAACCAAATCGGGATTCTGCTGCACAGGCAAAGGCTTCTAAGCATTCCTGGATCAGGAAAGAACAAGAGAGCACTAAGATTTGTGTGTATGTATGCAAAGTAATGGATATAAGTTAGAATGATTAAAAACATTGACAGAAAAGATAATAAGAAGTCAGGCGTTATTATAAACTAGATGGGGTATCTAGAAAGTGGAGAGTTCCTTCTAACTCTTAATTATCTTTTATCCACTTCTTTCTTCAGTTTTCCATTTACTTTCAAATTATCTTGGTTTATTTTGGAAGGGAAATAAGAATGTAAGCAAAATACTATTTCCTGCAAATGCTAGAAATCTAGTCAGTAGACAAGGCAATTCCTCTTGATTGTGGGACATAGGCAAAGAGGAATGAGCACCTTTGTAACTTATAATTCTAGAATAAATTAAAAGACTAGTCTGCTTACAGAAGGATAACACGGGATTCATCATATAGCAAAGCAATGGTATTAATCTTCAGACATGTATCTCAAATCTGTACTTAGTTGCACAGTGCCTGATGTTGCCAGGACTATTCCAAATAGTATAAATATAGTGACTCTGAACAACCATTGACCTGCTGCATTTCTGTTATGGATAACTACATTCCATCTCTCAAACAATTTTTTTTCCAGAATAGGAGGCCTCACCTTCAGATATTTCTCCAAATTTCCCTTATCTCTCAATTTGTAACTCATCATCCATTATGAGATATAGATAAATAAATACAGATGATAAGGTGCAGCAAATGACGTTAGAGTACATACTATCAACACTTCCTTTACTTCCACTTATATCTTCTTGTGATTGAACAGCTACTGTACAAATCCAGAAAAGTTGTTGCTTTGGCAAGGAAGCAACAACAAGGTGTAAAACATATGTTCATGGCTGAACTAAAGCTTTAGGTTTGAAATACTCCACATTTCTAAGTTAATTTAAAATAAGTGTTTTGAGGGAGAAATTGTTCATAGATCTATTTTTTTAGAAGTATTTTTCCATCAGTTTCCAAAATCCCAGATGAAAGACTGAATGTGTTGAGTATACTGAAGGAGGAAGATAAAATTAGGTTGTCTCACCTGCAGAATTGCTCTGGAAGGCATCACAGTGCATTCCACACACTGGGTCAGATCAGCACAGCTTTTGCCTGGCTCCAGGAAACTGTCAATCAGTTTATAACATGACTAGAGAATTGTGCAAGAAATAATTAAATGGCCAAAGATTAAAATATACCAAACATTTAGTTTATTAGGTAATGAAATGAACAGTGAAAAATCTGCTACCACTAATTCATTGTCTTCTATTGCTAGAATTTCTTGATGTAATATAGTCCTGCATGCCTAATGAAGATATAAGCTGCAAGCTAAAGGCGGGTCATTCTAAGGGCAAAGAGTAGGCATAGAATGTTTCTCTATATAAGATTTGATACAAAAGCAACATCAGCAAGAAGTCTCTCAACTGATCAAAAAGTCTTTTATAGACAAAAAAATTTCCTAAAAAATGAATCCCTTGTTATCTCCTAAGTAAAATTTACTCTGCAGCCCACATTCTTGTCTTCCATTTTCATAATATAATATACACCTACTCCTCTGTTCATATTTCTAGTGACAGTTGGGTCAGACATTACCTTTAGATCCTTTTTGAGACGCTCAATGTTGTGAATATTTGTTAGTTCCTCCAGGCCCAGTACTAGTACCTGTATTAAAATACATCATGCCATTCAGATAAAGAAACAAGCCGTTGGGAAATCGGGTGAGTTTAGAAGGGAGAATAAGAGCACAGGAAGAAAGATATTTTCATACTTATCCTTAATCTTACAAATTTTTCCTGTAAAAATAGATTTACCGATCTTCTATATCACTGGAAAAAGAAACTCCAGATACATCATCATTTAATTTGCCATGATGAGAAAAATATGGCTTGTACAAGCTCATAGAATTTTTAAGCATATGCACATACATATACGTGCATATAATTCAACTGTTTTACTTAGAATTATTTATTTGCCCAATAGACTAGGTTTATCTTCCAGTTTCCTGTACAGAGATCATCTTTTGATCACTCACCATGGCATTGAAAACATTCTCAAGAAGCCTTCCAAGACTGAAGTCACTAGCATCTTCTTCTGAGGACAAGGCAATGAGGATGATGCTGGGAACAACAAACAAAAGAGAAATTGAAGAGATGTTTGAGTGCAAAACATTTGGAGCAAATAGACAGAAAAATATTTTTCCCATATTTTGCTGGTTTTCAAATTATGTAGAAGAAACCCAATATTTCTCCAAGGCTTACTAGAACTTGAAAATCATTAATAATAGATAAGATAGCTGCAAGAGATTGATAATTTCTAGGAATACTCTAACTCAGCTGGAATGTTCATAGTCAGTAAAAATTGCTTTATGAATATGGAAGAAGGAAAATAATTCTGTTAGAACCTTATCTTTCCATCTACTCTCTGAACAATGTTTATAACAACTCTGTAAATAAGAACTTATACCTCAAGTTGTTTTTTATTTCCTGCATTCCAATTTTTCCCCATTTTTATATTGTATATTTAAGAGCTCTGGAAACATATTTAGTTGAAAATATGAATAAAAACTGCTGATTTCATCTATGTTAAGCTGAAATAGTTGGAAGAATTTCTCTGCATATAAAGTACATTTTGAAGGTTAATAGAACTGGAAAATGAAATAAGATTCCCTGTTTACCCTTGTTTTCAGCTCTTTCTCATTTTAGCCATTCCAGTTTAGAACAGATGTCAGAAGTCTAAAAAAAGGCAGCATATATCTTGAGACACAAGAATAAAGAACAAATTTCTTAACCCTAGCCTTTTCTAATTCCTCCTCCTTAATTGAAATAATTGCACTTTGGTGAAAGAAATAGCAAAATGAACCTCCCTGAACCTAGGCAAACTTGTGGAATGAAAGAAAACCTTTCTCTAGACCAGTGGTTCTCAACCTTTTTAATGCTGCGACCCCCAACCAGTCGTAAGTTGAGGACTACCCAACCGGTCGTAAGTCGAGGACTACCCAACCGGTCGTAAGTCGAGGACTTTCCCTGCCCAGGAGCATTGCACATGCATGGTGCCTCCCCCGATGCCAGCCGAGGCATAGCTGGCAAGTGGCAGAGACGACGCAGGCTGACCACCGGCTGGGCCACCAGCTGGCCCAGCCCAAAGGAGGTAAGGCACCCGCCGGGCCCCACGCGTGCCAGCAACCCTCCCTGCGCCCGCTGGCCTCCCACCTCCCATCCCTGGCCCTCTTTTACTTACATTTTTAGTAGTTGCTCAGCAGGGAGGGATGGAAGCTTCCAGACAGCTCACCTTCGCTGCAGACAACTTGCAGCGCCGTTTGCAGAATGTGACTTTTGGCCGACTCAGCAGGGCAGAGATAGCCTGGACAATTACTATTGGCTTTTGAAAGCCAATAGAATTAGACTCTATTCAAGAGAGTCTATTCTATTGGCTTTCAAAAGTCAATAGAATAAAAGGGAGTAGCACAGCTAAGGAAAATGGGAAAAAAATGGCGGACTGCGTTGTTTGGCAACCCCCATGAAATGGTCGTTCGACCCCAAATGGGGTCCCGACCCACAAGTTGAGAACCACTGCTCTAGACTGTCTTACCATGCAATAAAAGTTATAATAATATCAATATGTTAGAATGCCTGCTTCAATAAGAAGGCCCAATGTTGTTGGAAAAGTTGGAAAATCTAAATAAAGAAAATAAAATTGAATTATGGCTATTTGTATATTAATGTTTTGATTTTACAGTTTATTCATGACAGAAGTAAGTAGTTATGTAATAGTCAATATTCCAGCAAATAAATATTGAATACCATTAGGATCATGTGTTATTTCACATAATTCCATGTTTATCAACAGCCAATGGGAAAACAGCAAAACCTAAAAACAGATTGTTACAGGCATATTTAATTCCATATCACACAATTTTCTCCTTCAAGAATTTTATTTGGTATGGAGAGGGCTAGAACACTTCATATTAAGAGAAATTCAGGAAATCAGAACCAGAAGGACCAGGATCAATTAAAAATAGTTGATTTGCATTGGATGAAGATATCTAGCATTCTGATTATTAGAAAAAGATTCTAGATATCAGTGTTGCAATTACTGAAGCATTGAATTTTTCAGTATTCTAAAATTGTTGATGCTAAGGATAAGTTCTAAAATCTGAAAGATCTTTAATTCTTGTAAAAATTAGCCAATAATCATTAATGTCTACTGAAGAAACAACTGCCTCCTAGAAACATGGCAACTGGGGGCATGCATATTCTTGATTCTGCATACCTATTGTGAAACACTTTCCACATCACCTGAATATTCTCTGTACGGGCTGCTATCAGCTGGACATCTAAATTGGACCCAAACATATGAACCCCATTCAGGGAGCCAATTACAGAAAAGGGTAACTAGGAAAGAAGAGATAAACATTAGTTTAATATTCATACAAGATCATAAAAAAAAAACAATGGGCAGCCAGGCAATTGAACTACCTATTTAGGTATTTGCTACTGTGTTTTTCTCACTTTTCTTAACAGAAAACTCTTAGCAAAATGAATTATGGCAGAGCCCTTGCCAAACCAGGGACATACCATAGCATAGCATAAGTTGGAAGGGATCTCGGAGGTCTTCTAGTCCAACTTTGGAGAATAGCTTGACTCCCTCTTCTCTGTGGCAGCCCCTGAGATATTGGAACATTGCTATCATGTCCCCCCTCATCCTTCTCTTCATTAAACTAGACATACCCAATTCTAGCAACCGTTCCTCATGTGTTTTAGCCTCCAGTCCCCTGATCATATCATTTTACCCATCCTCATAACCTGGATGACTTGCATTTTTAATTCTTCTGAGGTTTTTTTTTAACAGGCTAAGCTTTAAAAACTTTAATTTTAAAAAAATCTAAGTGTTTGAGCATTGAACTATGACTGTTCCCAACTAAACTACAAAACTTCTTAGACTGTTGTAGTAATGTAACATTTTGGTAAGCATGTATTTTCAATAGAAGAGAATATATGTAACTCATAGTTGAACTGTGGAAGTCCTTGTTGCGCTTTGAATTTGGTTATTTGGTTGCCAATTTCATTATGTCATAAGTGCTAGTGAGGGTGGAGTTTGCTACCTTTTTATATACAGTAACTTGCCCTGCCATAGTTGGTGGGGGTGTAGTTTTTTTCTTTGATTAGGATATTGTTTTCTGCTTGATTGTTTGTCTGATGTTGATCCCTGCTTATCTGAGTGTTGGCTTCTGGAGAACAGGGAGTAAACTCCACATTAACCACTGATATTACTTATTGGGTAACTGCAAGCAAACAACCCTGCTCAAAAGACATCGAGAACTCCACAAAACAAATATTTCTTAAAATAAATTCATTTACTATCATTTGGAACAAAAAGCAGGATGGATACCTCTCACCTGCTGCTTTGTAGACCCTCCTCTGCTCCTACAGTATAAGGGCACTCCACTACTGGCAGTAAGGCACAACAAGGTCACGGAATTCTCCGCCTCCTCCCACATCTTGAGACTGACAGTCTTTTTCCACACTAGACTGGCAGTGGGAGCAACTCTACCGAATGTAAAACTCCGCTCTTTCTATTCTTTTTGCCTAATATCCACCACATTCCTACTCTCAGAACTCATTGCCGCCATATTGAGTAATCCACGGTATGCCGGGATGTAAGCACACCCGATTCTATGGTAACAAGTGCTCATGCATGATTGGTTCTTTTCTTCTTTGCCCCCTCCCACCGGTCTGTGATTCGTTCACTCTTTCCGGGGAGGAAGGGGATAAGTAAAAGAACTCTTAATTATCGAGAGGGAATGAAAGATAAATTGACGATTCTTTCATGTGCGCATGCGTGCCTAAGCGGACCTGAAGGAAAGCGTTTCCTGTGGCTGTAAAACAAGTGAACTCTAAAGGCCGGATGTCTGTTTCGGGTACGGAGATGGGGGGGGGAGTACAAATGGGAGGGGGAGATAATTCAAAGTGGGAGAGGCATTTATTGAAGTGTTGGGGGGAGGGTGAAAGAAGATCCGAGTTCGAGGCACAAATAACCTTCCTACTTCTCCTCCATAGCCTCGTTTCAGCAAATCCAAAACAACCCCCTTCCTTTTTTGTGGCTTTGGTTTTAATAAATTAAGCTTTGAGAGTAAAATCAGAGCAAACAAAGCCTAAGCTGTTGCGGAATTAATATTTGTTTTTCAGTTTCTTAATTTACGGAACTCATTGTAACAACAATGTATTCATTGTACAGCTAATAGTCTGGTTGATTTTTAAAAAGGAGGTATATCCACGAGCGCCGTGTTAACAACTAAAGGGCATGGCAACTAGCTAGTGGCTATTGGAATAGCTCATGATGGGGGTAGTAAAGGTGAAGAACAAGAGGGAGTTAGTTATGTTCCTCCTTTCTTGGAGGCTTCTTATAAATATCTGTTAACTGCTCTGGGAATTAAATGTTGGTCTAAATCAACATTGCCCAGAGCCCTCCGTGTGTTTTGAACATACGGAGTGAAAAATACTGGAACTGATCAATTTTGGGGGGGTTCTCACTCATACTTCATAATCTTAGGCTCAGAAGGCTAGTTCTGTAATAAAGCAACATTTAGAGGTAAAGCTTTGGGTAGCAGGAATTTTTACTTTGAACAAATGAGGGATAATGATGCCCATTGTAGTTCATTTTGCCTCTTCTTACATTTGCTTCCATTCCATTTTCATTTATTAGTTTCCTACTTTTCTTTTTCTTTCACTAGTCTAATGTAAATAATTTTCTTGTCTAGAGATACTTCACTTATGTTGTACAGCATTCAGTCCTCTTTTAATACTGAATAAATACTCATTTATTTCAACCAGCTTTTGTCTTTAATATTTTGTTTTACTACTCTTCTATATTCTCACATTATGGTAGCTGAAGGAGATGGTGGTACCAATGCTGGACATGCCTGCTCAACCTATCGGGATGGTTTCTGATGTTGTGTTCGTTATTGAAGGCACTGCTAATCTTGGACCTTATTTTGAATCTTTGCGCAAGCATTATCTTCTTCCTGCAATTGAGTGAGTATTCAGAGTCTCTGGGTATCATTTGCTTCCCTTGATTTTTGTCAGCTGAGGCTGCAGGTAGAAAACAATGCTAGTAAAATGTGATTGGCTGTTATTGTGTTTTGTGTATACAACTTGTATTCTGACTTTAGTAAGCCTGGTTTTATGTATTCATAGTTTGTAGAAACTCTTCTGATGAAATATATATGATGCATTTCTATGTTGGAGTATGTTAGAACACAGTTGGTAGTAAAATAGAGGGCTCATTTTTTCTTAGTTGAAGAAAAGAACTTCAAATGTATAGAAAGAATAACCTTCTAGATTGCAAATGGTGAAGTCTCAGGCAGCCTAAAAGAAAAAATTGAGAATAAAATGAACATCCCAGATTAAATTAACAAACCCAAACTGATAATAGATTCACAACATTTAAATTAGATAAAACAATATATGCAGTGTCAAAGTAATCACTACCATTAGTAAAGTGAGGGAGTCTTCTCAGATAACAGATACAGAGCTTTCCAGCTATATACCATGTCCTAAGCCTGTAGCTAATCTAAACCAACTATCTTGTTACCAATGTTATAAAGTTTCTCCAATCAACTCCTTCTGCAAAAACCAGGAAGGCATAATATCACTTTATATGCCTCAGATAAGAAAATGTCTTAGGTAGCACTAAGAGCTTTTACAATTTATTCTTAGCTCTACCAAATTGGCAGGTGATAAAACATATTAAATAACTGAACCAGAATACCATTCATGCACTTTAATGATTTCAATGTATCCTGAGCAAGATAAAAACAAAAAAAACAGATGTTCGGTTTTGTCTATAAAGTTGTGCATGATACAGAGCCAGATTGTTGAGGGATTGCCTGGCTCCCATAAAATCTGATCAGGGTTGGTGCATTTAATTAAGTAGTGATCTCTTAGGACCCTATAAGGGTGCCTTCTATGTAGCAGTGCCTGCACTCTGAAAAAAGAGATCTGGATCTTCCCCCTGAGGTCCAAATGGTCCCCACAGTTGTTTAGAAAAGGTCTGAAGATCTGGATCTTAATTCACTCAGACTTTTGATGAGGGAAAGTAAGACCATATGTTTCATCAGGCTTGCTCCCTTTTATCTTTGTTTTATTGATTTTATTGTATTGGTTGTTATTGTGATATGCCCAGAGTCATTTGAGAGTTGAGCAGCATACAAGTTTAATAAATTACTATAGGTCAGTGATGGCAAATGTTTTGGGCTTGGTATGTCAAAAATTCAGAAAATGCCTACCTTGACTCTGCTGGCATGTCAACCTCCCCACCCACCCTACAACAAAACAGGCTTCTCTGCATCTCCTGTCCAGACTCTCTCCTCCAGATTCTCCTCTCCAGAGCCTTTGAAAATTGTACAAGAGGCCGCTGCTCTTGCAGGGCCCCTGTAGCCTTAGAAAATCACATGAGAATACTTGCACAAATTTCAAATGCCAAAAAGTTGCCCAAGAACAAAGCCCTCTTCTGTGATTTCCAGAGTGTCCAGAGACTTAGCATGTCACCAAAAATTGTGTGGTATGTCACTGGTGACATGCATATTATCAGTTTGTCATCACTGTTACAGGTACACAGAAATGTGAAATCCCAGCTGCCAGTTCTTTAGCTGGTATTGGCCTTCATACATATCAAGTTCTTCTCAAGAATCCAGGATGTTGTAATGTATTGGCATATATGTCTGCAGATCCAAACAAGCCTTTTGTAGTTGACAGATTGAAATTTTGTTAATATGTGGGTTTTCTGTGTGCCAAATTTTTGGTCAGGCACATACTGGTTGCCACTGGGACAACCAGAGCAATTTTTATGCCATAATCTTTCAATTGTGATTTTTCTTTTGTGATCTACCATTGCCCGGTGTTGCCATATTGATTATCCATATTTTTTTCTTTCTAACCACAGTTACATTAAGTGTTATGAACCAAG